>NC_053457.1:7511151-7817401 GCF_015227805.2 Hirundo rustica | reverse complement strand
TCCTCCTATGGACTCCTTTTTCCTCCTCCCTGCCCTCAGGTTACATAGAGTCCCTCTCTGCACAGAGGGAAATGTTGACTCTGCCATGTCCAGCTGTGTGCGAGGGCAGGAGGAATCGGCACTGCAGGGATGCCCCAGCCCACCTGTGGAGCCTCTCCCGGGCAGGGATGGGTGCTCATCCCTGTCCTGCCCTCCCAGCTGTTCTCCCAGCCCCAGCAGAGGCAGGGAAGGCAGCCCAGCACCCTGGGCAACTCCAGGCTTTGCTGTGTCTGGAACCTGCCCTGAAGCCACCCTCATGCAGATTCTCTGATGTCAAAGGGCCAGAGCTGTGCATGTTGGGGCAAATCACATTAGTACAGAGAATTTCTATATTTATAACCTAACAGTGGCAAATGAAGTGCTCCAAGGTCCCTGGACTCACATGTCCATCTTCTGGAATTACTTGTCATCGAGGTGTCAAAGCCAGGAGCATCAGGATGACAGTTTGCTAAAATGGGCAAGCTAAAAGATTCTGCTAAGTTAACACTTGAATAACTTATGAACCACTCATTTTAATATTTGATTTAAGTTTTAGGGAGTAGATCACATGTGGAAGTGCAGGGCCTGACAATAAACAAAGGAGTCATTCACAGGGCAAAAGCTTTAAACCAAACTTGCAGGCTGTCTCGTGTTCTGAACCCGTTCCTTCTACAACTGGTTTGAACACACACAGGTCCTGGGCATCTCCTACACAGGAACAGCCAAATACAAGACAGCTCTGTGATCCAGACGTGCTTTTGGTTTGTACCATTGTTTTGTTTGCTGCAACAAAAAAGGAGGTTCATCCATTACTCTCAACTTCTTGCTGCCATATCTCTGACAGCTGCTGCTGAACTGGGGGGACCTCACTTTTTCTGGCAGAGCTGTTTGGAGGAGCCTTTCTTGTTTCAACCAGAAGAAATGGCTGGGTTAGCCAAATGGAACAGGTCTGACAAGCATGTGGGACTGCGAGAGGGTGCCTGGGATACCTCACACCATGGGTGAATGGTTTTACCTATGCCTGGGCCCTTCTTTCCCATCAGACTCCGTGCAAGCAGCCGCTAAAACACAGCTGTGGCATTAACAGGCAAGAATTAAGTGGAACTATCCACACAGCTCCTGTTAACTACACGCCCTCCCTGAGCTTCCAAAAGAGTTTATAAAAGTCCAGAGGAGTTAGGAATACCAAAAGGCATTTTAAGAGGCAGAGCCCAGAATGACTCATATTAAGAGAAAAAGGGATGCAGCAGCAATCTCTCCCCTGTTATTTATGTCCTTGCAGTCAGGTTTCATCCAGCTCAGCCTTTACTTGGGTGATGATTAACACTTATTTGTGGGTTCCCATGGAGAAATCATCCTTTTTCCATTTCTTCCCAGCCTGGCTTTGCTCTTCTCTCCTCTCACCATGGCCTCAGCCTCTGTCAGGCTGCTGACTGAGTGCTCCTGCCCTGCGCTGTACTCCCCAGCCACCAAAAGCTGCTCATTGTGGAAGAGCAGTGTTCTCCTTTCTGAGAGCCCAGAGAGCCAGAAGTGCAGAAGCTGAAGAAGGAAAACAGGCAAATATTTCCTCTGCTCTCTGGTCACCTCCTTTTCAAAGGGATGTAACTCAGGCAGTTACAGTGAAGGGAAGTCAAAAAGCCACTACCCATCATATGAACAAGAGATACAAACCACAGCCAAATTCTTAATACTCCCAGTGAGAAATTCTAGGCACTTGTGCATTGGGTTATGGCAACATGGACAGGAAATAAAAGATACTTAGCAAGCTCCTATTAGAAACATGGTATTTTCATCAAAAGGCCTTAGGCTCTGCTATGAATTTTTAAATATATTAACAAATAAGATTTTCTTCGCTATTTAGAGAAGAAGAAACAGAGGTCAGAACAGTGTGTAGATAAGAACACAACTAAAGACAGAACAAGTGAAATTATGGTACAAAAAAAGCTGGGAAAATGCAGGATACAGACAGAATCCCATTGTCTTCAACTTTCAGGTCTCAAAAATACGTCATAATAAAAACTCCATGAGTCAAAAATATCATAAACTTCTTGAAGTACTCACCTCTGCTCATTCCTGCCTTTCATAATTTAAAACACACTGTATATGAGAAGCTGGCATCCCAAATTTCATTTTATGGTACGACACAATGGATCAAAATGAAGTATTTCAGAACAAAAAAGGAAGAAATCATAGAAATGAGAAAGCCGTAGTTAGGTCAGTTAACATTCCAAATAATTGGTTTGAAAAAAATCTCTGAAAGCAGCCAGCTCCTGACAGTTCAGGGGTTTTTTAACACAACAAGATTTTTCTAAATAAAAAACTACTCTTTTTATTATTTTTTGACTGCTTGACTTCAAGAAAAGCTCATTTTAAGCAGATTATATTGCAATTAGATCTAATAACTTTTGGAAAGCATGGAAAAAGACCTACACCACTGCACTCTGAGGGAGACAGGTTTGCCTTAGACCAGTGAATTAACATGCTTCAGTAAGTCCATTCTCGTTTGTGAGGAAATGGCTGATATTCCCTGCAATCAGACCCTGCATGACCCTTAGTAAATAGAATGCAAGTAAAAGATTAAAAGATTTGCCCTTGCAGTGTCGATTTCTAAGCAGCATTTTTCACTGTCACGATGCAAATTCAGTGTCAAGGCAAGTGTTCCGGGATGGATTCAGTTACGGGACTCTGATTTGAACTTTTGGCTGTGGCTGCAGGTGTTCCACTCGAACAGGATGTCTGAGATCCTACAGTGCCTGCGTGTACAACCAAAAACCTGTAGGCAAGCTGGCCAACAGCACAGCCCCATTTTCCACTGGCTGTACATTCCTGGTTGGGATCTCCCTGGATCTGATAAAACATGGGGCAGATTATTTTTTTTTGTTTTTCTAAAATGTATTTCACCCCAAACACGCCATGTACAGCATGAGATGACAACATCCTTGAAGATATTGTTCTGCACAGAAGGATTTGTGACTCATCAAGAAAGGTGAGATCTGCTGAATATATAATGCCAATTCTGACAGGAAATCTATGTTTCCTCTAAGAGCCAGAGTATCAAATTAGCAAAGACAGCACAGTTCCAGAAAACTGCAGCTCAGCAGCTAACTTATGCAAGTGATGAACTTGGCGTAAGTGACCTGAAAATTCCACCTCCTGAGAAGCTCTCACATCTGTAATAAAACCAGAGTGATTAAGGTGCCTGGCTCTCCCTGACTGTACATCACTGGGGCAGGGCAGTGCTGGGGCAGATCCACCTGGATGTGCTGGACCTGCTCTGCATGTGCAGTCAAATGGGGTGGCACAGCAAAAGAAGGCGTTGCAAATGCCCATGCACCTCTTGACCTCTATTTTTAAATGCCAGCAATCAGCAAGGATGGTAGTACTATGGCTTTGCCTCCACCTTCACAATACAGCTGAAAAACCACAAATGATGGGGAATTTCGGCAGGTCCTGTAGTGGTCTGTGTAACCACCGCAAAGGAAGGACATTGGCAGCTCAGGGCTGGTATCCAGCCAGCTGGTACATTACCTCAGACCCCACAGATGGTTTCAGTTCTGCAGCTACACAAATGACAATCTTTCCCTTCCAGCCTGCAGTCTCCAAACAGACTAACTTACCTTTTCTAAGTATTAATGAAGTGTTCCGCTCATCTAATGAAAGCAAGTTTTCTCTACTGAGTGAGCTGGGGCCTTGGCAAGCCAAGTAGTGCAAGATTTTGCAACTCCTACCAATGTTATTTAGTGCTGTTCCAGAAAGTGCTCACTGACTGAGAGCTTTCTGGTGAGCTGGCAGAAACCAAATTGCCAAAAATAATTTTCCCCCAAGGGAACAATCCACTTTGATATGTTTTTCTATTTTGAAAAATATAACAAGTGTTTCAGAATTGCCACTGATTCTTAATGTGCTGGGCTGTTATTAAAGAACCAGCCTCAGATTTCAGCTTGACGTTCCTTGTTAAGAAATCATTTGCCTTGAAATGCACAAAAGCATATTATTTAAGTGAATTACAATGTAACACAACACAAGTATATACATACAGTATCCATTAACCTCAAGATACTTTAAAACTCTGAAGCAGCAAGATACAAGGCACAACAATAAGAATTGCAGGATTTTCAGGAATCCAGAAAGAGAATAAATAAGGAAAAAGAAAATTAAGTTTTAGGACAGCTCACACATGTTGTTGCAGCAGCTCTCTTGTTAGAGGGTAGGAATGAGCCGAGACATAGACTTCTTGTTTATCACAGCATGAAAAGGGGCCTGGTTTATTCCTCTTTACAGCTCAGCCATCCTGACTCCAACCATTCACTGACTCTGGCTGCAGCAAGCTCCTGCTGTAGGTGTCCCTGGCAGCCTCTGACTGCTGGTTATTTCCTGCTGAACTCTGACTGCAGGATCAGCGTGCAGACTCTGACTGCAGGCTTTTACCCAGCTAGACTGTGACTGCAGGATCCAACAACAGGCTCTGACTGCACACCCAGACTGACCTCAGAGCAGAGATTCTCTCACCTCAGGAGGATCCTTCTTCTTCACGATTGTTCTGTTCATGCTACTCCTCACCACCTAACCTCCTCCCTTTTATCACCCTTCTCTTTATTGGATACAACTGTGACTCATCAGGGGTGAGGCTGGATTGGGTAATTAACACAGCTGTTACTGATCAGGGACAAGGTCACCTGTACTCCCTTCTCCCACAGACATGATTGATTTCATGCAGTAGAAGTTGTCCCTGCTTTCAGCTATTAACACGAATAAACAAGCACAGACCAGGGAAACAAACCCAAGGGACCTTCAAGGGGTCATTGGGCATCCCTAGGGAGCAATGTCCCGTCACAATGCCTTCTGCTGGCATGCCATGCTCCAATGCCCTGAGGCTTTCATGCCAGTTAAGTCAGAGATTTGTCACTGCCTCTCCGTGCACTTCATCCTCAGCTCTCCGTTTCCCAAACAAAGGTGTCATGGCTGCTGTAGCTGGAATTGACCTGGGCTATGACTCAGCCTGTGGTGATGGGATCTCTGAGGAAGACTTTTCACACAGTGGTTCTCCCCTGCTACAATAATTCCCAAGTTCTACATTTCCTCATGCCACGGCTGCTCAAGAGCAGTGAGTTATGTATGATGTTTGGAGGCTGAGGAAGGAAATGATCAGTCAATCCAGCAGGTTCCAGTCTCCCACCTGGGATGCAGGAGCACTTCAGAGCATTTAGGAGACTGGAAAAGTTGCTCAGTTTGTGCCCAAGCAAACCTGAATGTGGCATTGATCAGTAATTTACAGTCACCCAGGCCTACTCTGTTGGTGCTGAGAAGGTGTTTCTGTTTCTCAAACACTTCTCCAAGTATTTGTCACCCACATTATGGAGTAACAATGACTTTCCAGGCAATTGAGAGAACAGCTAAGGCCAGCACTCCTGAAAGCTTAATGATTAAATACACAGTATGTTCTTACTTTCTTGTGCGTCACACGGTTTACGCAGTTCATCTGCACAAAGGACAAAACCCTAACAAACTTTGGTTTATGTTTCCCAGGTAACCAACACCTGCCTGAACTTCAGTGTTCACGCCTAGAACAAAGCAGTCATTACGTTGTACTTATTTGTGGTAGATTTTCCTAGGTGCCAGGGAATGCCCTCTCCTAACTTTGAGTTTTTCATTGTGTAACTTTTTGAATATGAAATATCTTTTATGCACCTGGGGTTTTGAAATATTAAGCTCTGACAAAAAGAAAGTTTCATGGGGAAAAAAAAATCAAATTAGAACCACCTCTTTTTAATGAACCAAGTATATGGCTGTTTCTCAGAGTTTTCCATAGAGAAAGAACTGAGGTCTTGGGTGAGAGGAGAAGCAACCAGAAGTGTCAGCAAAAAGAACACACTTTCTCCTCACTGCAATTTCAGTCTAATTATGTACCAGAAAATCATTCATTTCTCAGTACTGTTAGTTAGCAAAAGAAGCCAAGTAGATTATCAGTTAATTCTATGGGATTGCTAACATTACCTCCCTATGCCAACATGGGAAAAGTCTCCCAATTCCAAAATGCTCATATACCCAAGCACATGGAAATATTTACGAATATTGAAACCTTAGAGATTTCCTGGCTTTAGAACATCACCTGCAAGTGAGATATTCTATCACATTCAATAAAAGGAAGAATCAACCCCAGCAATGCTCTATTCACCAGTCAGGTGATAGATTCACCCTTTTCACTCCTCTCCTGCAGATATCCAGGTGTTCATGTTCATGTTCAGTCTTACATGTATTTAAATAAGTCTGCTCCCTTTGAATGTTACTGGTGGACTTTTTTTGCCCAAAGTTCGGCATCCCCTCTGAGTGTACTGCACGCCCATGGACAAGATACAGAGGTGGTGCCACTGAAACAAACAGAAATAAAATAACACGATTACAAACCATGTGTCAGCTAATACCGAGCAGTCCATCCTTTGCTCTACTTTTCAATAACAACTTGTACTCCGCCATTTTAGACAAAGGAGATGGAGAAGAAAACAAACAAACAAACACAAAAAAAACCCCAAAAAACCCCAAAACAAACAAACACAAGCAAACAAAAAAAACAACAACAAAAACATCCTAGGAATCCTCACTCAAAACTGGTGCTTAATATAAACTCCCTAATCTCAAACTACCTGGCCAGATCATCCTGCCAGAATGCCCTGCCCTGTGTGGAGACCTGGAAAAGGGACTTGCTGTTGATCTGTTGATCCACACATCAAAGCA
Organism: Hirundo rustica; assembly: GCF_015227805.2. Classification (NCBI taxonomy): domain Eukaryota; kingdom Metazoa; phylum Chordata; class Aves; order Passeriformes; family Hirundinidae; genus Hirundo; species Hirundo rustica. The sequence continues at coordinate 7,810,651 of NC_053457.1, read as the reverse complement.
CAGAGCAGAGAGAAGCTGCTCTGAGGTACAGTGGGAAGTTTTTCTAAAGATCAGGACGCAGCTGGGATGGAAGCACTGAGCAGGAGTCTGCAGTCGCACCGCCCGCCTGCCAGGCAATCAGAGCAGTCGATAAACCAATACCCTGCCTGACTCATCCCTGCCCATTCCCCATCCCCACCGCCTGGTTTGCAGATACTTTGTATGCCCTGAATCGCCTCGCTGCTTGAGCGACTGGGCACAGAGTTAACAAAACTGGAGCGCGAGTTCCTGCAGCTCTGTCTCTGTGAGGAGGCAGAAGGAGGAAGCAGAATGCAGAATGCACAGATAATGCTGTTGCCTTACCGTGGGCCTTTCTCAAAGCTATTGATTTTCTGTCACAGCTTTTTACTGAAATCACAGCGTGGCCTTCTGGCTGACTGAGATGCATTTTTGTGTACACATGCTCCCTGGTGTGTCTATATTATCACATTATCCTCACATGCCAATTCTCAGCATCCCTGTCACCACTAGAAGCTGACATACAGGTTTCCTTTATAAAAACATAAAGCTGCAATAAATCCCAGTCTAGCTTAAACTAAACCCATTGCTGCTGATTCTTATTCATAGTACCTTATTCCCAGCATCAAAATTCTCCCTCTCCTTGTTTGTCTCTCTTTGAGGGAAAATGCTGTTTACTGAGAAGCCGTGCCAAAGCTCTAATTAGCACATGTTGCACGGGACAAAAAGCACACCAGCAAATAGGCCTGTTTTAAGCCTATTTTTAAATCATATTGCATTCAAGACATGCTCCCTCTGTTGTGCAGGCCCGCACAGTCACTTAGGGCTCACTGCCTGCTTCAGATGCTGGCTGTTTCCCAAGTTTTCCCTCCCTCCTGTCTTATTCTCTTCCTATGGAGACAACAAAAGACCTACTTCCACAATCAAGAGAGGCTCCTTGCTGAGTCAAAAGAATGAGCCCTAGCTAGAGGAAAATGCTCTCAGACACAGGTGTGCAAGCGACATCATAATTACAGTCAGAATAGATGGCCTGCAAATTGCCTGGCATTTGTAATTAACAGTGCTCTCTAATGAAGACCACTCTGTGTGCCATTACCACCTAATAATGCTTCATAGCTGCATGAACAAAGCTTTATTTCACCGAGAAAATGAGGATCAAATATTCACAGAAGTATTCTACCCTAGAGTGCAAGCTCCTCGAGTCAAGGATTGTGGGTTATTTAAATATCAATCAAAATGAAATTGTTCTTAAACACTAGTTTACCGCTGAGATACAGGCCAAGCTGACGGAGGCGGCATCGTGGAAATCTTTCCTGGAACCCGGTGAGATGCATCTGCAGGTCCTGAGGGAACTGGCAGAGGACGTGGCTAAGCTACCATCCATCCTATTTGGGAAGCCATGGCAGTCCAGTGACGTTCCCACTGACTGGAAAAGGGGAAATATAAGCCCCATTTTTAAAAAGGGAATAAAGGACAACCTGGAGAACTACAGGCTGGTCAGGCTCACCTTGGTGCCCAACAAGATCATGCTAAGTCACATAGGGACATAACTGGTGGCAGCCACCACGGCTTCACTAAGGTACCTGACAAATGTGATGGCAAACTGTGACAGAGTTATAGTGTTAGTGGGCAAGGGAAAAGCAGCTGATGGCATCTACCTGGGCTTGTGGAAAGCATTTGACACTGTCTTGTTTGATGTCTCTGTGTCTAAACCGGAGAGATATTGATGAGAAGAAAGGATTAAACCCAGAAGATTTGGCGAGCAGGGAATAGTTTCACTCAAGGTGACCTTGCAGCTGGGAATGCTAAGGATATGAGTGTGGGACAAACTAGTATTTAGAAGAATGAACCAAGCCTGAGAGAGCCTGTTGTCCCCATGACCCTCTGCCTCCTGGTGTTGCTGGCGAGGCACTGAAATAAATCTGTTCTTTGTACTGCACCTGGGGCTTGATACTTGCCCTCTGCATGTCGATTCACACCCCCATGGATCAGAGGTGTGCATAAGGAATTGGCTGGATGGTCACACTCCAAGAGCTGTGGTCAATGACTCAAAGGCCAAGAGGAGAACAATGATAAATCCCTTCCTCAGGGATTGGCACTGGAGCAGCACTGATATCTTTGTTGGTGACACTGATAGTGCGATCAGTGCATCCTCAGCAGGTTTGCTGATGATCAAAGTGGTGTGGTGTGGTGGGATGGACACACTGGAGGGGACAGATGCCATCCAGAGGGACCTGGATAGGCTTCAGAACTGGGTCTGTGTGAAACTCATGATGACTGCTTATGCCTGGAGACAGGAAAGCTCTTCATCAAGCTCCTCCTCTCCCTAGCTCAGCTTGGACTTGATCTGAAGCTTAACTGATTCTGTGAACTACGTCAGGAAGGACAAGAGGCCCAGTTGCAGCAGCTAGCACAGGTTTTATCTCAGAGTCTGTAAGTCACTTTGCAGAAAGTGTGAAGCACTTCTGGATTCTGCTGGTGCCAGAGAATCACCATTAATGCCAGTTTTTAATGTACCCAGGGTTAATAGAAATGAGGAAATTCCAGTGCAAGGATATTAGATATTTGCTCATTTCCAATTCAAATGTTATTCTGATGAGGTCAGGGCCTAATTGTACAAGGACTCCAGGGATAATGATAAAAACATGCCCCCATTTCTTAAGAAAGAATGATAGCCACGATTAACATTTGCATCACACTTAGTGTCAAAGTATCCCCGGGCACTTCCCAAAGCACATCTCGGCCCCGAGGTGGTCGCTCAGCAGTCCTGGAGGTCAGCAGCACCGCTGCATCCTGCACCTCCCTTCCTCCTGCTGCACAGGGAGTGCTGGCAGAGCCAGCTCACACTGCTCAGGATGCAGTACTGTACATTCAAGAAAATCCAACAGGCTCTGAAAGCTCCTGGGGCGACCTGGCTTTCTCCAAGCCTCCTTTAGGATTGACTTCCTGGCCCCTGTCCCTTTGGCAGTACCCAAATACCCCCACTGGAGCAGCTCCAGTCAGCTAGGGCTGCAGAACGCCCTAGACATAATCAGCTTTGCACAGCTCATTGTGAGAGAGGACAAAATGTGACACAGATGGAGGAGAGAGAACCTGGCTGATCCATACTGATTTTGGTGGGTTTTGACAATTCATGCCAATCCAAGTCTTAGCCAAAAGAGTTTTAAATAGGAGTACAAAGTTAAAGGGAAAATGCAGTGTCTGGCCATACCAAGGGATTAGCTTCGTCAGGACAAAACCTCCTATAGCTGACTTAATAACTTGGCAAAAGCACCGTAAATAAAGGCAACACTCAATCTGCCAATTCCCAGCTTGTCTAGCTCCTCCACCACCAACAAACCGCAAAAGTAATTACAGACAGTTAAAATGCAAAGAGCAGGAGGCCATTTCCTAAAAGGCACGATTACTGTGCCCCTAGAGGCTGGGTTTAAGCCTACACCCTGAATTAATTTCCATTCATTTCCATCCGAAATTCGTTTGGCTTTCCCAAGATGTAAGTTTGAGATGTTTCCAATTTATCTGAGACTTCATCCTGAAGGAACTTGCAGTACACACTTCAGTGGCATGTTTAAGTCCCTCATTCTCATGACATTTGGCAGTAGTCAGCTTTCTGTGAGGCAAGCTTCTGAACAGCCCAAAATAAAAATCTTGTTTATGGTATCTTAATTTAGAGTTTTCAGTATCAGTGAGTATTGCTTTGTCTCAAAAAATAAGCTATTTATTTGCAGGGGCATGTGGATAATCCTATATATCTGTTGGCTGCGGGGCCTAAAGATGCTCCTGTGAACATCTAATCTTGTTTGTTGTATAAAAATGATATGAATTTCACCACAAGCGCTTGCATTCCTCAGAACCTTTCTGGGTTTTTTTAATAGAAGCGAACTTACACGTTCAGCAGAGAAACAAGCTTGAATCAAGCTGCACAAATGTTTTAAGAACAAGAGAGGGAAACAAATGAAATGTTACAGCCATTTCACAATGCCCATGCTGTGGAAGAAGTGGAGAGCTCATTGGAATGCTCTTGCTCTCAGAAGAGAACAAGAAGAGTTGATAATAATCTAAATATTATCCTAAAAAATTGTCCCTGTGCTGCTGAACACCCTGAAAGCTGCTCACTGATAGGTGTTCACACCACTGAACCTTGGACATTCTCAGTCTGATACCTCCACGTACAGCCACTGGAAGGAGAGCAAGGTTCCTAAAATGGATTCTCTGTATCACCCTCCAGAAGCCTCATTTTCCTTCAGGGCACCCTGATTCTTAAGACCTATTCTGAGAACACCCTTTATTGTTTCATTTTCTGGCTCTTGGGCAGAATATGTATTGTTCTTTCACAGTAGGTAATTTATTCAGAGGCATTTTCCGAGTCAGAGGAGCTACTGCCAGCCCCAGCTGAGCTTCTTGGTAAATTTGCCCTGTGCAGAACAGCAAACACAGAGAGCACAAGGCAGAGGAGGGTTCAGCTGCACACTCTGGGGCTACACAAACTCACCAGCCTTCCTAGAACAAAAGCAGTTTAAATTCAGGGAGGGGGGAGACTTTTACAAATCTGGACACAGATGGTTCCTCTGTGGACTGTATTTTCATCTGCGTTTTTCCCAAGGCCACAGAGGAGCCGAGACTGCTGCTGGTTTTAAGGATGCCAGACCATTTCTGCCACTTGTTAACAGGAGCAGGGCTGGACAGGGAGCCTGCACAGCCACGCTGTTCCCACCTGCACGAGGAATGCCCACAGGACATACCAGCTGCAGATCCTAATGGATAACAACCAGGCTGTCCTCAGGAATCACTGCTAGAGCTACACACCCTCACACCTAACCTGCTCTGGGGCCAGACAGCACCACAGATCAAAGCCAAGCTCAGAAATGCTTTGATACTTTCCTGTTTCCTACTTCAGTACACAAAGTAAACCGAGTTTCTGCAAGACCTGTTCTTTCCAGATGTTCTCACAAACAGAAATCAAAAATGTCCCGTTGCCCTTTAAGTCCTCCTGGTTAAATCCTGCCAGAGTATATCTGCACACTTCCCTAAAATCCCCACTAAAGCAGAGTAGATTTATGTCAAATGAGCATAAAACATTGTTTGTTTCTTGTCTTTATGCACCCTTACCACAGACATACCAAGCACCTGTTTGAGAAGATTGTGCTTTGCAGAACAGCTACACAGATCATTATTTAAAAAAGCGGTTTTCATTATTCACAAAACCCTATAAAAGTCACCAGGCCAGTATTTCAGTCATTCAGTGTTATTTTCTGTCAAGAATATAGAAGTTAATGTGACCTTTTACAACATCTGCCCTTAAGATGCCTCCAAGCTATGATGGGATTACAAAATTTGAAATCAGCTCAGGCAGATGCAACATTTCCTATGAGAAAGACCTGAAAAAATACAGGGTGTGTTCATGTATTCCCTCAAAATCCTCATTCAGTGGGTTTCAGTGGTTTTTTTCCTGCTCTGCTGATTTGCAGACCCTTAAGCATTTCCCTTTGGATCCCCCAATGTCAGCATAATAATAATAATATTCTTGCCTTCCTTAATTACCTTTCTCAGATCTCTTAACAGCAGCTGATAGACCAACAGGGATTCATAGAGAATAATCTGAAAATGATGAGTTAATAGCTTCATAAGCACAGGCCCTTAAGTGATTGTCCTTCAAAGAAGGACACACTTTAATAACTATATATGTATTATATAGAAGATTCTTGTTCTTCTGTCTTGCATAACAGAAGTAACAACTGCAGCCTTTGCAATCCTTTGACACTACATGTGTTTAAGCTGTCACAAAACCTGCCCAGAGCACACCGGGGCACTCAGGGTCAGCAGAACAGTGAATCCCAGGCTCAGGAATTACACACAGCTACAGTATGCAAACCAGACTTGATGTAATGCTCCTTTTTATGTGGCTCCCTCCGTGAGGAGGGTTACAAAATGCTACACGCAGAGCCAATCATTCACAGTTCAAGCAACCAGGGATGGCGCTGAGGGAAACCTCATCTCCAAAGGAAAGTGATATAGATTTTAGTACTGGAAGTTTTAATGGAATGCACACTAGAGAGAACTAGCACTTAGAAAAATGCACTAATGATACTGTCTTTTCAATGGAGACATCGGAGCAGTGATTTCTACAGTGATTTCTACAGTGCTTTTGATCCTCCATTCTGAAGGTGAAATTTTCTGTTCAGGAGCTGACGTGTAAGTTTTTATGAGGCTCTCATTAACCTTAGCTTGAAACTTTCAGTGGCACACATACTTTTGTTAGACACTGTGCAGAGGTGAATTTGAGGAACATGAAGTCTAATGGAAAGCAGCAAACTTCGAAGCCAACAATTGCACTGAGGAGTTTTTTATCTGAACTCTCTTTAGATGACTCACAACTATTTTCAAGCCCCAAGGAGCACTCACCTGGGATGTCACGTGAAGGATGCTGCAGACATATGACTCTGATTTGGAAATCAAGCCAAGGCAATAAATTTGGTCAACAGGCAAAATCCAGGGTAGCTTTCTCTACAGCACTGGGACACTGACCTGTGAGGAAGGAGAGGAAAAAAATTCAAGACAACTTCTTAAGATTGTGCAGAGAAACAGACTCTGAGGTGTTGGTCCTCAGCACCAGGTTCCCAATTCACAAGGTAACAGCCTGGTTGTAACTTTCCCACCCCAGCAGGCAGGGAAAACAGTATCAGCCCTTTTAAATCTCAGTCCTGCTTGTGAAAGATGAAATCTTTAAAAAACCCGGTCACTGTTGACCAAACAGATACACCATGTAATGTTGGCTATCAGCTGCAGCTGAAGTGTGTGTTTAAATAATACGCAGCACAAATTCAAACTCCATCCATGCTCCGAAGGGTGTTTGAGAAGGTATATAACGATTTCTGTGAACAATTTGCAAAGTGAAAACATCCAAACCTGTTTCAAAAGTTCTTTGCCTCAGGCACCAGCTCTGTCTCTACATTCAGTTTTCATACACAGAGCTGGAGAGCAGATGGCCACTGCAAGCAGGCAGTTTTCAACAGGGGTGTTCGGTCTCTCAGTCAGAGGTTTGTCTGAGCAGCCTGTGCCCCGTTAACAGAAACATCTTGACGCCCAAAGATGTGATTGCTTAGCCATTCACATAAAAATATGAGGAGTAAATGCAGACACTGCAGGAGTTCATTAAGTGACGCTGTTAATTGGCAAGTCATCTGTCAACCTGACACCGGGCTTCCAATGCTCCTCTGGCTATTCAGACACCTAAAAAGACCTGTTTGCAGGGTCCTTCTGTGAAAACCTGAGCAACATTTGCTCTAGGATGTACATCACGTTAGCTAAAATTAACGTTTTTGTCTATCAACTTTTTCAATTGTTTAAATTCTGACTTCCCAAGCATCATTTCTCTTTGCCAGTTTGACTTGCTATGATATAGATGGAAACAGTGCAGAATGTTTCCAGCTGCCTGGCTCTGAAGGAACACAAAAGATGTAATCTTGGAGGTGGGAAAGGAGAGAAAAAGAGCTGCTCTGTTGTAACACACTACTCCTTGTTCAAAAGGCTGCGTGACACCTCCGAGTTGTGACAACACAGCTGCATTTACATCTACTTGTGACGAGAGTTTCCATCAGCTCAAACCTGGCATTATGCCTGACTGGCAATTCATTACTTTCTGTAATGCAGGAGCACTTTATAAATCAGAGCAGCTCCTCTTTGCTGTTCTCTCTCCCCTCCAGCCCGGGCACACCAAGGAGCTGACGTGCCTCACTGGAGATGCCACCACTGCTCTCTGGGGCTGTGCTCCCCAGCTGGTGCAAGGGAACAGCCTGCTTATTCCAAGCAGGGCCCTGAGAGACATGCTCCAGTTCACACTCTGAGGCTGCCTCTCTCCCCATCCACTACAGACATTGCCAAGGTATGTGAAATGAGTAATGAAGGGGAAAAACATAAAGCAGGGCTCTGTTCAAGAATTAATGTGCTCATTTTAACTCAACAAGCGCAATCTTCCCTGTTTACAGCCTAAATTATCTCCTTTAACACTGAAACAATAGAGGGAGAGCACTTCCACTGCTTCCTTCCTGGTAAGCAGACAGGTGCATGCTGCTTGTTGGAGGGAAAAAAAACGAGCCTCCTAGTAGGAAAATATAGTTTGGATTATATTAGTTACAGAAAAATTGAGATGAGAAAGCTGCAAGGGCGTAATCATCGTGAAACATGGGGCTGATTACCGCAAAGTGCTGAGCTCCAGACAAAGTCATTGGGTGTGATAACGTGCATTACAATATGACCACTACTGTCTTTCCACAAATTATGGGCAAAAGGTAGATTTTAATACAGCTACACATCCAAGTTCCTTCACTAAGTGTTTTTCTATATAAATTTTTAAAATATGCAGCTCATAATAGTGCCCATTTAAACCTCTGTGAGTTCACAGGACAATAGCACAATTATTTATAATCCATATATAGAATGCAGAAATTGTGTAGCACTCAATGAACATGCACTGCTGCACATTCCTACAGAGGAACAATATCACAGAGACATTTCTTGAATGAAGATCAATCCTCCTGACCAATGTAATGGAAAGAAAATTAGGGCTAATGAGAAGATCAATCAAAGAAGATTCAAAGACTTCCAGATATTACTCCAAACAGAGATCATGGGATGTTCCAGCGTGTCTGAGGGACCTGAACACTCTGCAGTTTCACAGGCCCTGTTCTGAATGTGGGCAGAGAAAGCATCACACAGCACCAGCTGCACCCACCAGTGGGCTGGGCAGCCTGAGCTGCTGTCCTATGGTGAAAATAAAGGTACTGCAGTAAAGGAACGAGACAAAAATTGCCAATCAAGAGCATTCTTGAAAAACCTTTGCACCTGTGCCGAGGGAACATCTCTGCTGGTATCATCCCAGACGGGAGCTCAAAGCAAACAGGAGGAAGGGCAGAAGGCAGAGGCTCTAGCAGAAAGTCCATCAATGATACTTTAAGTGGCTTGAACTGCAAGCCAAGAGATAAATAAATTATGACATCAAAGTCTGCAATCATGTAAGTGACAGGGTGCTAATTTAATATTTATTTTTATGTTGGGGGAGCTCATTACCTACAGAAATGTTTATGTGGTCTCTAGAAAAAAAAAACTCTTTCTTCTTCTTCTTAAATTACTGCTATTGGCATCCCTATTGACAGGGAGAAATACAGAGCCACAGAGAACTGCCCAAATCACAACGTAACACTTCAATGTGTCCATCAGCTAATGCTAATCTATAATTGAACACCGTGTAGGTACTCAGGAAATCCATTAATCTATATAGATTGTTCCTTCAGGATGAGTGCTTCAGGTTACTTTACATAAGGAAAGGCATCCAAGGTCTAGGACGCTGTTAAAAACCCCACAGATCTACAGAAATACCTACTAGGCATTTCAGGAGAGACTTCTGACAACCAGAATGGTCGATAACTTCAAAGAGAATACACTCACTGAAGATGACCACCACAGAAAATGCCTGCAAAGACATAAAAGGACTTAACTTTGAAAATCAGTCCAAACTTGTCCAAAATTGTGGTCCCAAGGTTTAACCCTGGCCATTTATTTCCTTTACATACATGGCCCTTCTGTTTGACTGAGAAACAAAATTTGGCAAAGGCGGCAAATACATTAATGCTTTAACAGTTTTTAATGCTATTTGCTAATTGTCTCTATTCCCTAATCAAAGGTGTGGGGTAATAAAATTGAGACAAACCCCATGAAAATTATAACTGAAATTAAAAAAAAAAAAAAAATAGGAAGTCTTAAATCTCTCTCTCTAGAGAGGCATTATTTCCTCTTGTCAAAATGCTTTGCTGTAAAGACCTGCAACTCCCATCCACCTCCGTAACAAAACCCTAAGCACACCCTGATATTCAGCAAAATAATCAGAATGTGTTCAGTGCTGTGTTCAAATGACTACCACCGGGGAACAGAACACCACTGACACTGTTGGGGGCTTACCCCAACATTGAGGTGGTTTCAGGGTCCTTGCTCCTCTGCACAGCTCCAAGCCAAGCGAAGAGACGGAGTTCTCAGGTTTAGATTTTTCAAGGTTGCATACTTCGTTTATTGTTTCTTATCTTACAATTTTCTCGGAGTCCGACAAGATGTTCGCAGCTGCATGGATTCCTCACATCTCCCCCCGAGCTGGGCTGTCCTTATCTTTTATACTAATTACTACGTATTTCTGATTTACTATTTCTTACCAATGTCTATCACTATTACTAAAAAGTAATACATCTTTACTTTGACCCAATCCTCACTAACTACTTTGTGCCAACGTCACTGCAGCAATGGAGTGAGGGAAGGAGAAGGAGAAGGAGACAACGCCCCAGATTCTCCATCTTGTCCCCATTCACTTCAATGCTAGGAACCTAAAACTATTATTTTCTCATTCTGTGATAAGCTAAACTACTATTTCTCACATTCTTGTGGCCTGTAAACCTTCTCTCAGTGTAGCAAGTTTTTCCCATGGACTGAAATCAAAGCCAGTGTCTCTCTGAGCTCTGGGCTGGGGTCCCAGACCCCCCTGCCCAGGTCCCTGACCCTCCAGGGCAACCAAAGGAATGCCCTGGACTCCAACATGACACCATTAGGACAGACAGAAATGCCCTGCAATGTAGTAGAAGTCCTTATATTTATTGAAAACCACATTTCTTTGCAATAATATGCTGTAAGCCAATTGTTCTCTTTCTCAAAGACTCCTAATTTCACAAGTGTACGTTTCCTCCAGTGGCCCCAGTTGTTCATATAGGTTTTCACACACACACAGCTCTCTCTGTTTTCCGAGAGAAGGTGGAGATGAAAACTCTTTTGAAATGTTTTCACTCTTAGAAGAGACTGACTGATGAGAGCATGAGGCTGGCAACACAAAGAATGGAAAAAAGCCTTGTTTGAGGGTCATTTCCATGTACAACAGCATCCCAGCGGGGATTTTATTAATGGCCACTTGCAGGTTATTGCTGTGCAGCTGAGCACCGAGTGCTCACACTGAGTGTGCACACTGAGTAACTGAGAAGAGCCTTCCCTGCTCCACCAGCCAGTGCTGGCCCAGAATGGAGAGATGCTTGCCCTGATGCGGGGTTCAGGCTCATCAGGATAAACACATCAGGTGGCCAGCTGCACCTGGACATCCTCTGAGCAACTATCTCGGGTAAAACATCTCCTGTCATTGAAAAGAACAGGAGCAATTGAGCTTCTGCTGCCTATCTTGGACAGAGAGCTCAAGAAAGCTTCATTAAAGCAGTTTCCCACTGTAGGCAAAGAGAGCAAATTATTAGAGAGCTCTGAAGACAAAAACTGCTGTGCTTTACCCTAAAAAAATTAAAACACCACACTGTCTGCAGGTATCTCTTATCTTCCTTACAACTCCTCTTCAGCATTCTAAGATTTTAAAAATTAGCTGCTTATCCCCAGCTTTATCCAAAGGAGACGTGACATTTCATGAGACTTATTAATATGCTGATATGTCTAACTAGCAGGAGATCCCTAGATTATACCTTTTATAATAGGAATGCCAGTGCACATCTGCTCCCTGTTCTTCTTGTGCTCTGCAGTATTTTCAGTAACGAATCTGAATTTGATTTCCTGCTTCCAGTGGTCTCCTTGGTACTCAGAGAGCCAAAGTCACCACTGAAATCTTGGCAAAGGCCAAGCTTTAATTCACCAGTAATGCAATCCATTAGAATTACAGATAAACTGCTTAAGTGCTGGATACATTTATGCAAGTTGTATAGGAGAACTTGTCATTGATTTATCCTTTGCCAGAGAGTTCAGCATTCTGAAACAAAACACAGACTTTCTGAAAGCTGCTCTCATTCCATTCAGCAGCACAGCACCTGTGAGTGAGAGCAAATGCTGCATCTACCGGTGCTCTTCCTCACCCTGAAAGGGAAAGGAACACAAATTATTCCTATGGTATGGAGAACTTTTACTACTTAACTATTCTTTCATTTCTTGACTTCACAAAAGCACTCATTCATTGATTATTTTTTTAAAGTCAAAGCCACTGATGACAGGGGATTACCCTTTACCATACCATAAAGTGTCGCCTGTCATCCTACAAAGGCACTGCTCCAAATTAAAACATGATTAGACTCTCCAGGGTGACCTTGGGAAAAAGCAAGGATGTGTTTATTTTCTCTGCCTTCCAAATCAACCTTGCTCAATTTAGAAGGAAAGAAAAGATGTTTTTCCTAATTGCCAACCCTGAAAACTCTTTGGGTTTTCTGAGACTCCGAGTCTCTGAAGTCTCAGTAACAGTAAAAACAAGGAAACAGTTAACAATTCTCAATGAAGAGCACAAATAGTTAACGATCCTGGGAGCTGCCTGCAAGCAGACTCCAGCTCACTCATCCACAGCTGGGCTGAACCTGCAAGGCTGACAAATAAAAAGGCAATAAATGTGGGGGTTTTTTAACCAAAACATTAAGTCATAGTATACAACACAGAGATTCTTCATAGCTGCTCTTCAAGAGAGTGCCTTTATCTGCCCCTTAATTTCATACAGCAGTTAGCCAAAGGTTTTCTCTGCCTTTTTGCTGAAACAACACCCATTATCAGAGATATATTTTGGCACGGGCAGGAACTCAGGAACTCCCTGGGATGGGGGGCTGATTGGTTTTATTTTAATGCGTTTTATTTTAATGTGTTATACCAAACAGTTGGCTTCAGTCCTGGCCAATGGATTTAACTCCCTGTACTTGAGGCAAACCTGAAATTCCCCTTGAGAGCAAAGGACTAACCTGCGTGCCCGGCAGGCTCAGCATGGATTACCAGGAATCAGCATTCATCCACCTGAGAAGCAGAGCTACAGGAGCAGGGCACTGGGTCACCAGTTAATCCCCTACTGAGACAGGAGCTGAGGAAGTTGTCAAACCTGCTTTTCTGCCACTGAGGCTCGATGCTCTGGCTGTCACAAAACTGACCCTAAGAGAGCTTGGCTGAAAGTGTCGAGCTGGAAGTGGAGGAGTGATTGGATTGCACTCCCAAACCCTGTCAGCAATCACGAGCAGCACTCGCTGGACAACTTACAGCACTTGACTCAGCACTTAGTGGACAATGGTAGCAGCCACTGTCCAGAATAAAAGACACCCTAATTACAGCCATTTTCTATCTGCACATCAGGAGTCACAGGACTGTCTTTTCCATGGCACTACTTTAGGGCTGTGCTGCTCCTCGCAGCAGGACACAGCTTCCCTTCCCTGCGTGGTTTAGAGAGACACTGGAAAATCTGCTGCTGAGTGGAAATTAAAACTGTAGTAGCCATCAAGCTGGGAAAAAGATGTAAATTCTAGGAGATAAATATGGCAGCGCTTATTCTGCCACCTTCTACACGAGACTCGTTTAGGTATTCCTGACAAGAATTCCTGTTTGCTCACACACAAACTCTTCCACCTTCAAATACAACCCCTGCTGATCCCAAACTGCTGCTTGCATCACGGGCCCAAGGTGAATTTGGAGACTGGCCATCTTTAGCCCAGCCTCCTCAAGAGGGAACACACTCTACATTTCCCTGTGCCGCATAGGTGGAAAAACTTCCAACATATCTACTCTTGGTTTTTTGTGAATGTCCAAAATGAAAGGTCACACTGAGCAAAATGAGATACCATATGGAGCAAAAGATGTGCCAGCTCTATTTTCCCATTTTGGTACCTAGAACAAAGTTCACACAAACCTTCTTGTGTGTTTGTTTTAATGTATCTCACAATCTGAACGACTGTAGAGAAGGTCGCCAAAATGAACTAAATGTAACACTACTGATTACTTTCACAAGACATCCCTTTAAGCCCAGGTGCAAGTCAGAAGAAGATGTGGACACTAATTTCCTCTTTATTTTCAGACAACTTTATTCACCATCCTGCCGCCTTGGATTTACAATGCCAAAAGGTAAATGCTGTGAGGAGACTGACATCCCTGCGGACAAAGGACAGAAAGGAGTTCTCCTGGAGGATAGTTCAGAGCAGGACCTGTGATCAGCCCCTCAGAGTATCACTTCTTATAAAGGTCTTTGTCCCCACTGAGGAACCAGGGAGAGGAGAAAGGCTGGCTAAAGTTATGTCCCTTAAATCAAGCTGTTTCAGTATCTTCTTATGGAACATTTCAGGGTTTGAAGCTTCTCCTGATTTTTTTACACTTGCATTCAATCAAACCCAGTCTATTTGCATAAAAAGCCCATTTGAAAATAACTAGCTAGAAGTGCCAGATTGCCAGCCTGGGAGATGACGCATTTTTTATGAGCAGAATGGAGTTCTCACGCGCAGAGACAACGAGCAGAAGGGTACATTTCAGTACCCCTTGTTGCCCTGAGTTTTCAGCCTTCTGATGTTTTGCGTTTTCGTAGTGGAGTTTCTCACGCAGTATAACATAAACAAAGTGATTGTTTTCACTTTCCTCCATGGAGGAGGGACAATTGATGGACTTCTAGTTTGACCAGTGGGGTTGGAGAGGTGGTGACCTCATTCTCCAACCCCTGGTCATTGTCCAGAATCTATATAAACAAGGCTGAAAAAAACCTTCCCTTCTTTTGCTCTGAACTTGACTGTGTGAGTATCAATCTTTTCATGTCCAACAGTGACAACCCCTCACAATGCCTGGCACATAAAATCACCAAAAGGTGGAAAGGATTATTTTTCAACTCTTTGATATGGTACAATCTTTACTAAAAATGCTAAAGAGCTTCAAATGTGTATGAACTTGTACTGTCCTTTATTAAGAACTCATAAAAATATTTTGGTTATTTTCCCGTCGATTTTCAACTTTTGCAGAGGCTACAAGATAGTGTGTACTGTAATGCAACTTCTATTTCCACCCTGAAATGTATCAGAAGAATGGGGAACTTAACGTCAGGAACTTCTTGTGACTCATGGTAGGTTTATGAGTTGTCAGAGTGAAGAATAAATGCAGTAATTTAACAGGGAAATATAACAGCCATTGTGTACCTGTCATAGCTCAGGTGCAGTTTCAGAGCTGAGAATATCCTTATCCAGAAAAAACCAATTAAATATATGCTTAGCTTTAAGTAATCCCACAGGAATCCACAACATCTAAAAAGTAAGCAGGAATGATGAACAAAATTGTTACTCCTCACCCTGAAGGAATATTTTTACCATGATGTCCTAACTGAGGCAAAAGAATTTCATTGTGGCTTTCTCACTGTTGAAATTATTTGCCTCAACTCTGAACTTTTAGTTTCAATGTGTGTGTATGTATGTCCGTGAAAGAGAACAAAAAATACCTTGTCTTCATTCTGGAACCCATTTGCTCACGTGTTGAAAGCACCAGAGTTTCTGGAAAGGAAAGCACGAATTACAAGAGACCTCTGAACGGCCACAAAATGAGCGGTGAAAGTGGTTTACAATTATCTTTCTCAAGTACATTCCTGATTGTGATTCTAAGTCACCTTGAAGTCCACTCACTGACACCCTTGGCCTTTTCTCGTCTCCCAGCTCCTCTGGCAAGCTGGTGTTTGGTTTGTCAGCACAGGATCCTGTTCAGCTGAGCTGTGCAACAGCCACTGCCTTTTCCCACAGCCAAGTAAAGCACCAAGCATCTCTTTCACATTGCTGGGAGAGAATTACTGGAAGAAGCGCTGGGGACACAGCGTGTGGATATCTTATTTGAATAGTGGCTGAGGGAAGAGCCCCGTGATGGATGAGGGGCTCAGTGGACTAGCTTCCCGAATAACTCACTAAACCCACGCAGCTCACGCGTTTCTTTTTTCCTCACAGGGCTCAGAAATCCACGCAGGATTCTCTCCTTCAGTTGCTTAGAGAATGAACCCCTGCAAGGGTGGATAAAGGGTGGGAAGTTTACCTTTCTCTCAGCGTTTTCTGATAACAAGAAATGTAGGGAACGCCAGGATCACAGCAAGGTTTCTGGTCTCCTTGCAGGAGGTGATGGCAGGCAGCATTTTGCATGCACTGAACAGGCCATTCACACAGGGTGGAGGCTGGGTGAGGACACACATCAGGAGCACTTTCCTGCTGCTGCTTGGGCACGGCTGAGGCCAGCTCTGTGGCACAGTGTCCTCTTGGACAGCACAGTCGGATGCTACCACACAGCTTCATCATGGCAGGTTCTGAACCCTTGCTGCTGTCTCCAGACAACCCCAAACTCCTCTTTGAGCGAAAAGGGGCCCCAGTCTGATAACTTGTTTGAGATTTTGAGTTCCTAAAATCACCCATACCGCAAACAAAGAAAAAAGACACAGGACAACCATCTTAAAGATCCTCACATGTGCCAGACCTGTTGTTCCACTCCCACAACAGCAACACACATCTTGGGGCCTTCCCCTCTCTCCCTTCTATCATATTTTAAAATGCAGCAAATCTGTTAATTAGCACCAAGGAAACAATGCAAACTAGCTGAAAGCAGCTTTTCTGCCACCGATCACTGACAAGCTAATAGGCCTGACATTCCCTTCAGCACACTACTCCTTTGATTAATGCAGCTGCGCAATTGCTTTTTTTTTTTTTTTTGAAAATATGTGTAATACTCTCCCATGATAGGAATTGATTTAAATAAAAGAGAAAGATAGAGAAGAGGTGGACTTTCAATATGGGGAAAAAGCTCTAATGATGTTCACAGTCACAGTCAGGGGGCTGCTGTACTGAACCTTGGGCAGTTTGTTACTGACTTAGGCAATGGCAAGGATCTCTTAAAAGGCAGAGAGGGGTCAGCAAGCACTTCCCTGTGATGGGCACCTGTTGCTAAAAATTCCTGGAGGAGAATGTTCTTATGTGAGACTGCCAGCACTTTTTCAAAAGGCTTGCACAAAAAAGAAAACCCTTCTTCGGTGTTTCAATATAAATTATTGAAAATAAGTAGCTACTTTTAGTTTATCTTTTTTGTTCTTTGCCGAGTCAAGGTGCCTCCAGCTGTCTATCCCAAAGCTCAATGGCTGCTCCAGCATTTTTGAGCAAAACAGATTCCTTTGTCTTCAGGCTTACATACATGAAATGCAACAGTGATTTTACATTCAGTCTGAACTTCGTATTTTCTAGTCTGACTGAATTTGTCATGTGAAATACTCAGCCTGAGAGGTTCAGTCTGGAATTTTATTTTCAGCTTCTCCTTGCCGAAAAAGCCACCACCCTCTCTGTTGTAAACATGATCCTCTGTCCAAGATCATCAGAGGAGTTAGTGGAGTGAAAGTGGAACATTTGGTTGGTCCTTGTTTCCAAAGCTTTCTGGAAGAGTCATGGTAAAACCAATACCCTCTGATGACTCAGCCTGGGGTTCTTGAGGAGAATTCCATACCTGACCTCACAGTATGTTTGTGCCCATCTATCCTTCTGTTCTCAAGCCTTTCTTTCCTCCAAAACTTTCCATTACCAAATCAGAAGTATAAACCCATTCAAAAACAAGGCAGCCACATAGAAGACAGTTTTCTTGGCTATAAATTTTTTAGCTGATTTTTTTTTTTTTCACGCTAAAGATATGAAAGCTATAAAATCCACTCCTTAACACCCAGAAAATCCAGTTCCCACCAAGGAACAAGCACAGAAGCAGATTTGGGAAGACTGAGACCCTTCAGCAGACCCACAGCTGGCTGAGAAAGGCAGTGCTGTGTCAGATGGGGGGATGACTAGGCAACATTCCACACCTACAGACAGGGATATTCCCTTGGGAGAAACAGACTCAAATCCCTTTTCACTACGGTTCTCCAAGTGAAACCTCGCAGGTCTCCCCTGCCCACACCCGATGCCCTTGTCACAAGGCTTCTAGCTGCTCCTTGCTGCAGCGTGTGATATTTCCCTTAGCTTCTGCAGATGCAGAATTTCCTGGACACTAATGAATTTCCATGAAAGGTTTCAGTTTCAGTGAATCAGCTTTTCCTAATGAAAAATGACTCTGACAGAAATTTCTCTGCCAGCTCTCTCACATTGGATAACCTTCAGAAACTCGATTCACCTCTGTGTTTCTCCATCTTGAAACGGGGCAATAACACCGACCTCTCTTTTATAACCTTCTCTGAGATGTATGGACAAAAGCACCGTGTAAGAGCACAGTATCATTATTGTTTATTACTCTAAGCATCACTGAGACCATAAGGGAAAAGCAAAACACTGTGATTCTCACTGAGGTAACAAAATAAAGCCATTCCTCTGGAAACACTTTTTAAATGTTACAGCTCAGACTTTCTTTCTTTCTTTTTTTTTCATTTGGTAGCTGTCTAAAGGGTTGGTATAATTCCCCAATATCAAAACTGGAAAAAAAGTTTCTCATCTCTTAAAGTAAGTAGGCAAAGCAAACAGAAAGAAACCCAACTCCATAATCATTCAAAGAGCCTCTGATGGTTTTGTCTCAAAGCAAGGGTTTTTTTGTTGCCAGCATTTTCTTGAGAACGCAAAGAATCGGTCCTGAAAAACATCTCCATATCGCAAGAGCCATATCCAGAATTTTACCCTTCTGGGATAAAGCTCTTCAATATCTCAGAATACAGCTTAAATTCTAGTAATAAAAGCAGATTAAGCCCTCGGTATCCTTACACTCACATCATCAGAAAAAAATCCACACAGAACAATGCTTTATGGAATAAATCTCCATATCAACAATGTTTCTATATATTTAAATACCATTCAGCGAAGATTACCACCCAAAGTTATTTCTCACCTCATTTCAGTGAGATTATAAAATATTCCTACAAGACACAGAAATGTTCAAGACATGCAAAAATCCACTCTCTTCTGCAGAGAGCTTTGGAAGGGCAAAAATGCAGCCCAGGTTGGTGGGGGACACTTCCTCTACACCGGTTCAAGCTTAACTCCCATTGGGCAATAGGAACAAACTGTGACCTCTGGAAGAAGGAAAAGCCATGAGAGCGTGGTGATATCAAACAGATCAACCAGCTAAGACTGATGTTGAGTGCAGACAAGCCCATTAACTTGAGATACCCAGGAAAGCACACCAACACCACCAAATCTCCAGAGAAAAGGCCTCCTTTAGTTATCACAACCTGGACTTCCTCTGGAGCAGGGCAGGTACATCACATTGCACCAGCTCCTCATGTCCTATTTCCTTACTCTCTCACAGTGATCAGGACTTAAGCATATGAACTTGCTCTCATTCTAAAACCTCTGCACACAGGTGCCAAAAAACCCCAAAATCCTTGCAAAAAAAAAGAATGGATAGCTACATATATCACAGCACATTTTGTAAGGGCGATGTTACAGCCTACTGTCAATATAAACATAGGAAGCAAGCAAAGAACAGTTTATATTCACTGCCATTCACAGGCTGCTGCAGCAGGTTTTGTCCTGATCCTCCTCCTCCCAACAGTTCCACTATCTTTCAATTATCCAGGTACCAAAGTATAAAAACCCTTCTATAATCAGGGAAAATACAAAAAAAATACATCTCCTTTGCTACCTACATCTTCTTTCTCTACTCCTTCCATTTCCGGAGTATTTTTCAATCAAGAGGCGATATAGCATGACCATAAAAATTATTACAGGCTCTTAAAAGACCCTCTTGGCTTTTGGAAAGAGACTTTAAACTGTTAAATAATTTCTGTCAGCCTTCAAGTCATTAAAAACCTCTGGAAAAGATTCAAACTCTGGGAGAGAGAATTATTTCTGTAATTGAAAGAAGAACAGCAAAACACAAGTCCTTTAATAGACGTGGACTCTTGGGAGATTAAAAAATCAGCTATCTTGTCAACTCAAAATGTACACTTGGGCTGCTTTTTCCTGCATTTGTTGGTTTCAAGGTGAAAACTTATTATTTCATAAAATACAGTTAGAGCATTTTGCATAGGAAGTTCCACATCCCTTAAAAAAAAAAAAAAAAAAAAAAGAGTAGACGTGGTGAGTCTTCACACAGAGATTAATCCATAGAGAGGGGAAGTGGAGGGGAGCCTTCCTGCCAGCCCATAATGAGTTTCATGCTACCTACAAACTGAATGTGTCTACCTGTGAGATGTTGTGAGTTATTTTCACACCTCAGGCACAGAGCAGTTCATTTGAAGTGACGTTTCTTATCTACCTGGCACGGCTGAGTGGCTGCTGTGCAAAAAGCCACGCGCGGGAAGAAAGGTGTGTAAATGCAATTGACCTCCCGGCAGAAGACATCGAGCACAGAGACAAAACACCAGTCTGAGGAGCAGCAGACTTAGGGTGGCATTATCGGGGCACCTCTCTGGCCTTTCAATACCTTCAGGTGCTTTGCCGAATTTATTTGTCAGAGAAGTCCCTCGGGTTCCATCTCTCAAGCGCAGCTCTTTGCTTCTCTCCAGAGGGTCAGCTTGTTTCATCGCTTCCATTCCAGTATGGGCAGGCAGCTACAGGAATGATGAACAAAAAACTGAACTCCTACAATCACAAGTCGTGGTCAATTCTAGCCATTTTAGGCCTGGGGAGGTTATTTGCTTCCTTATTTTGCTGAGATTTTGTCGTGATGCTTGATTTTCATTGGGAATTTTTTGGGTTGTGGGGGGTTTTTTTTGGTTTTTTTTTTTTTTTTTTTGGTTTTTTTTTTTTTTTTTTTTGTTTGTTTGTTTGTTTGTTTGGTTTAAAATCTTGTTTGAGTTGGTCTATACAGCCCTAAACAAATCACAAGCCCTAATCTGTCTTTTCTAGGTGGCTTTCTAATGACTGCTCTCTCTTTCCTTGGTGACTTACTGTAGTCGCTGTCTCTAATCAGGGGTGCAGTCCGGGGTTTGCACTTGTAAACTATTTCCATTGGCATCAACTGGAGCCATATTTGCAGAATCAAAGATTAAATGCAACCACTAACTACTTGCCTGGTTTTGCTGGTTTTGCTCATTTACTGTTCATTCTCTGCAAGGCTGCTCTTGCATGATAGTGCTGATTCAGGGGATCAAAGTGCTGCATCTTAATATAGATATATATATATAAAATTTAATTAAATTCAAGGTTTGTCTAGTGCTGTTGCTCCACAGAGCTTTTCATCCTGCAGTAAATCCCTGCAAGACAGACACACAAATATTAGGAAGGTTTATAGGATACCACTGCTCCTGTATAACCAAATCCACTGGGCTGGGAGGCTTGGTGCCTGTTCTTCATCCACCAGCAAATACAGGGAGAGATTAGTTAGTGCAGGGAGACAAGCACAGCAGAAGTAATTAAGGCAAAGTGTCTCAGGAAGGGCTCTGCACAGTGTTTCAGCAGAACCTTGGAAGAGCTCAGGATTCCTGTTTTTGATATAAAACACCATCACAAAGCCCAAATCCCTCTCCAAACCCTGTGTAACGTACTCTAAACTCCTCCTGAAGCGAGCCAAGCAAGGGCCTTGGTCACAGCTAGCACAGCCACTGCCTCTCTGCCCATTTGGTTGATAAAGGACACCCACCCTGTGCTGCTTCTCCTCTGCATCTTTAGCCTATCGAGGCTACAACAACCACCAGCAGCATTTTGCAGAGCCTAATGACGGCGATTATTCAGATTCTCACAGTGGCGAGTGTCAGCCCCAGCCAGAAGGAATCAGCAGCTCTATCTTGTATCTTGTCCTCGGGCTTTATAGCATACATGACTCACAGCATGGTGCTTTGCAGAGCTGTTTGGGAATGTTCAGGCCTCCTGAGCATATTTTAGCTGTTACATTACTGCTGGATGGCAGATTCTCAGGATATTCCCTTCCCTGCAGAGGGCCATGCTCAGCTGCACTGCTGGAGTTGTCTTTATCCCATCTAACAGTGACTGCCAGTGAGATCCAGGGCTCTGATGAGAATTGTGAGAAGGAAAAAAACCCCAAAGAATCCTTACCAACATCTCTAAGCACCAGTGCTGCTTAGAGCAGCCTTTTTATTTGAGAAGAGCAGCCACAACTTTGAGAGCACTGACTGAATAGTGATGCATTCTGAGATGCTCCCCATTACATAAAATTGGATTTAAGGCTGGTTTCCAAAGAATGGAAGGGGTCTAAAAGGGAAAAGGTTCTGTGAGAAGAGGGAAAGTAATAATAGAAAACCAGACAGAATCTAATGAGATCTAAAAATAGAAATTAGAAGATGAAGTAGCAATAAAATGCCTAAACTATTAGAAAATAATCTAAAGAGGATAGAAAAGAGGAATATAGCAAAAGACAATTGGCCAAGAGATGGGCAATTCAGGGTTAGTAAAATATTCACAAAAGCTTTATTTTTATTACCAGTTTGTGATAATAAAATGGAGGTGAGCGAAAATGTAGAAATTAAGGTAAATACAACAACTGTCTGGCAAAACGTGCCAGACAACAAACACATGCCAAGAGCAATCTAACTCTTGCTTATCAAGCACATGAGCTACCCTGTGCTGCACCGACACATCACATTCAGATTCTGTCCCAGGTTCGGATACGAACAAAGGCTTCAACAGGAACACTTCTCAAATTTCTTGCTGTGGTAGGTTACCTTGGTGAGATCCTGGTGGGTTTTACCTTCCTCACCAAGGTGTGTGTGGTACACAGTTCCAGGAGCTGCGCCTGCCTGCTCTCCTCCTGTCTCTGTGACGGGTGTGCCCCCACTGCTGCTCCCCACAGCGACTGCCCAGCTCTGACCCAGGAACACTCACACTCACTCACAGACAGCACCTGCACTTTCTGGCATGCCTTTCTTTTACACATGGCTCCAGCTCCATCCTTCCAGGCACAAATGGCCTGGCTCCATCTTCCTGATATCCTGCCTGCACACCTTTATGAGGTTCCCCTGAGCCATCTCTTCCCAGGATGTGCCTGGAGTTGTTATTGCTTACAATTCAAGTCAGTTTTCTGAGCGCTGAGTGCTAGGTCTGATGAGAAAGGTTTAATATTTTCAATGTTTTTCTGCACAAACTGAATTTTCCACATAAGCCCAAGCCCTTTTCTTGAGTTCCTTAATTAGAGACTGCATACACTCTAGAGCTGATAAGGACAGGGAGTATTATTTAGGGTCCAGTTGCAAGTCTCTCCAGTCCTTACCACAGGCTTTTGACGTTTTGGATCTCTTACTGTCCAGGTGAAAACCCTGATCACAGGAGTTCTGATTGTTCTGCCAGATCCCTTGCCCCAGCACGAGCACACACTGCCACAAACTGGATCAAACACCACAAACCCCCTCAAAGGAGCACAAAACCCAAGACAGTCTTACAGAAGCTCTCTCCTAACCCAGCACCACCAAAGATCCTGTCTGACAGCTAATCAGCATTAGTTACCATAACTACACTGTATTAATTACCTAGTGAAGGGAAAAGAATCCCCAGCTGTAAGTTGCATTAAAACCCAATAAATCCCTATCAAAGTCATTATCTGAATCACTGATGCAGTCAAGTGCAAGAGGCATCTGATCTGCAAATGGGATTTGTTTATCAAGCAGAATTTCAAGTCTTTAAGAAAACTCCATCAGCAGGAACGGCCTCACAATTTAAATCTCAACACAGAACAATCTCAGATGTCAAGTAAACATTTTGTCAACAATTAGTTTAATTAGAGGAGGCAGGAATTCTGAATGCAGAGAACCCTAACCATTTTCCTGCCCTTTAATAGCACAGAGGGTTTTCAAAGACTTTTTTTTCACCGCACTACATTCAATCAAGTCATTTAGTAGTTCATTTTTGACAGGGCCCATGAATGTACAGCTCCCATTCTCTCCCTCACCAGTAAAAGCACAGCCAAATTTCACTGCAGAGCTTTCTGAGGCACTGAGATGCATGGAGGAAAAGATGCTCAGCTTAAAAAGACAAATGCTTGTCACAGGCAACTGCATTTCCTGCCCATCGTTTCCTCCCCTATTCATTAAAATTATTGCTCTTCTTTTATCAAAATAGAAATTCTGTCACGGCAAACATACTCTTAAAGTCTACGGTTACCAGATGTGAAAATGTCAATATATTAAAGACGTGTGCACACAATGCAGAAACTCCAGCCAAGCCACCAGGCTTTGTGTTTCTTTACTCAGCCTTTCCCTGTAAAAAAATGTGCTCTAGAAAATGGAAGTGTAAATAAGAAAAAACAACACCATGAGTGACTTACAATAAATAGGGAAAATGAGAGGTTTTCTCTTTGCATTCAGTGAATTAACCAAAAAAAGGAGAAATCTGTTGTGATCCTTATAGAGCAGGTGCAATCGCAGGGAGGTTCCTTTACAGGTTCTTGAATCATAAAATGGTCAAAAAGCAAACAAACCAGAAAATTTTGCAGGTTTAGGAGTTTGATTAAAACGTGATGAAAGGCATCTTTTTAAAATACTTTATTATTTTTCAATTAGGATCCCTTAAATCAGGATATTTCTACACTGAAGACAGATGAATTTTCCAGGATGCTCTGCTGCCTTTCAGGTACTTGCTTATTTACCAGTACCAGAAGCAGGGAAATATAGCATCCATCCATGGAAATCCATTATCTAAAGTTAACCTGGGCTTAAAACATAACCAATATTGCTGTGTAGGGCACAGGACTCTCTGCCTGCCCCAAAACCCTGAAGAGGAGCATTTCGGCATCAGATTTTCATGCTCCCCAGTTCAGGACTGCTGAAGTTAAATAATATACTCACTTGGAAATTTTCAAAGCCACATTCAACTTTGCATTGAAACATCTCAATCTTTATTTTTTCCAGATGAAAAATAACAAATGAAAGGTATTTGTTCAAGCGGCTTTCTTTTCTCAGGGGACAGAAATGATCTGTGTGGCAAATGAAGAGGGTAGGTTGATTTTAGCAGTTAGGCCTGTGATTTGGCCAGGTTTCAGGCAAGGCAGGAAAATCTACACTTACAGGAGAATTGTCTCCAGCAGCACATGCGGCATCTCAATCTTCCAAATTATAACCTCACCTCCACATTTTTCAAAGTGAGTAAAAAAAAAAAACAAAAAAACCCAAAAAGCTTTATTGATGTAATCCATGAGATAACCTTCTGAGAAATCCAATACGCTATTGAAAGATTACTGCTATTGAAGTTCCCAGCAGTTAAACTAGATCCTTTTCAGAGGTGAATCCTGAAATTTCTCATCCTGTCCCTTTATTCTGTTAAGTGCCCATCGATTGAGACTATGATGTGCATCAAGCACAAAGGGTTAATTGCTGTGCATCACTTCTGCTTAAAATAATTCCAGTAGAAAGGGCAGCTCTAACAGCCTATTGTGTGCTTACTTTCAGGGAGTCTGAGCACATTTTCTGTGGAAACCATGGCAATTTGAATGTTCCTGGCAAACAAAGATATAATTACCCTTGTAGTCATTGAAATCAACTATGTGTACATGATGGGAAAAAAAAAAAAAAAAAAAAAAAAGGAAAAAAGTGTCCATTTCAGCCTTCTTAGACTGCAACAAATTACCCAAACTTGAGGTATAATCATCTTCAGCAACAAAACTTCACAACATTTTCTCTCACTTTTTTTTTTTTCCATTCTATTAATTTATTGCTGAAAACCAGCTAAAGATTCTCTGTAAAAGTAAGGCCTTTTAAGTACAAACAGGTATTTTAAAAGCTGCCTCTCTTGTGTGTTCTGGGAGTCAGAGACAGGTAAAGGAAAACAAAAGGAAGCTAGAAAAATGGAGAAAACGGAGGAAAACCGAAAGAGTAAAATCTTCAGAAAAAAACCCCATTCACACACAGAACTGTTCATTGCTGGATAGCTTGGAAAGTATTCCTGCTTGTTCACAGAAACAAGAAATCCCCCTGGAAGTGGGATCAATTCTAATGAAATTCGTAATTCCCACGGAGCAGCTCGGAGAAGGCAGGGACAGGCTCTCCCTGTGGTAGGACAAATGTTTGCAGAGTCTGGAAAGCAAAGATAATAACAACAGCAATAAATTATAGCCATTCCCAGCCTTTCCCGGGCTTGTTCCTTTGCTCTGCGAACTTGGAAATACCGAAGACAAATGTTTAGCCCTTCATCATTTCATTTGCAGTGGTTCCCCCAGCCAAATCACAAAATATAAACTGAGGAGCCAGCGAAGAGTCGTCTCACAAAAATGCCAACAAGCACAGGGAACTTGGGAAGTACCACTGAAATCTGATGGAAAACCAGGCTTCTCCTACCACTGCACAACTTCTGTTCAGCCAGTGCCTCTGCCTGAGGAGGATTCTCCCCAGATGACCCAGGACACCTTCATGGCTGAGGATGAGGAGGAACCATCCTCACGTTAGTAAAACCTCCCTGCTTAATACTGACACACCACAAGAAACTGCTGCTCCGTCCCCAGAGGATCAGGAGGCAGTGAGGAGCACCCTTGCTCGTACCCAAGGTCTCTGGCCAGGAGGGTTGGTACCTCTGGAGTTCAAAAGCTTGTTGCTCAAAGGAGAAAGGCTTGAAGAAATGACCAGGAAGAGTAGAAATAATTTATTTTCTTGGGAGAAGCAATTGCGTGCAAATGATCTCCTTCGTACAATTGAAGCCTTTTTTTCTTGGCCTGCTAGGAAATGTAAAAGGATGGACAGCCCAACAAAACGGCTAGCAGAGGGAATGGGAAATAATGCAGTTCATTGTATTTTAGATTAGCTATGCTTTCACAAACAGACTGCTCCAGCAGGATGAACAAAACACCATTTCCTGGTGGGTTAGACAAGAGAATTTACCTTTTCAGGTTTTAATTTTAAGCTTAAGTTTATGAAACACTAATCCACGATCCTTTAACGGCAGCATTTGCCAGTACAGTCAGCAAAGCAGGAATGCTTACAAGCTTTCAGAAGTGTATATTTTAAAGGAGAAAAATCATCGGACTCAGCCTTTTCCATTGTTCCCACAGTTTTCTGTTTGGCCACACTTCAAAAAGGAATTGGCATAAGAAGCTGTACAATCTGTTCTCCTTAAACAAGCCAAAGATTTTGCTTTCTTTCCTTCATCTTTGATATATGGGGGCTTTTTGCAAAGGGGAGGGACAAAGCAGAAGAGAGGGATCTTTGTTCCGTTTCCTTTTCTTTTTTTTCATGTACATCCAGCTATAACCATTGAACAGATCAATGTCCTCATGTCCAGCAGCCAGCCCAGCCTGTCTGACAGTGAAATACGGCACACTCTATGTTCAGGACAAATGGAGTGTTATTTCCCCCAAGCACCCCTTCACTCTCCAGAAAACTGCAGAGTTCTGGGGCCAGAAACATTGCCTTGGTATTTTAAAAGTCTTCAGAGGAATTGCCCCATTGCTTCTCTGAACTCGTGCAAACTTTTGGCATGCGGAACGCTCTGCAAGCTGTGTTAGCTACTATTGCTTTTTATCAGTGCTGAACTGACCACCTGCTGATTTCATCTGATATCCCTAAATTTTTCTACTGGAGGAGGAAAAAAAATGAATAAACTCTTCCCTCCTTCTGCCTCTCCATTATGTTCCCTCTCAGCAGCCTCTTTCCCACCCTAAAGGCTCCTCCTCCGTACCACGGATTGTGCTGAGGTTTCAGGACCTCCTTTACACCTGTGTAACTTTCCCAGCTCTAACTAGAAGCTTATTGAGCAAAGGGAACCAGGAGTATGCATAGGATTCTGGATGGGTTTGATTTGTTCTACTTTTTTGACAATATATCTAGCACATTATATAGATTTTTAGGAGAGTAATGAGAATTGCGCTAATATTTTCACCACACCATGCATCAGGGTGCTAAAATCTGATTCCTAATTGAAAGAAACATCTCAGGATCCATCATTTTTTATGTACAGATGGGATTGCTTTTCTCTTATGTTCATCACATTTATCTACACAAAGTTACATCTGCCGTTTCTTTCACTCAAAGACTACAGCTCATATAGCTTCTCTGCATTTCTTTCAGGCTGCTCTTTGTCATTCACATACTGACATTCTGTCAACAAACCATCTCCTGGCTATTCATTTCACTTTCAGGATTATTTCGATTACAATTATCTTGAAGATCATATGTTAATCAGCTCTGACTCAAATACAAGCTTCTCTCAAACAACAACACTTGGAAGCTGATCATCTGTTCCCATGTTCTTTCCAATTTTTTATCCATGCCATGGCAAGGACATGCAACTTATAGCTAAACAACAGGCATCTTCATTCTTGAGACTGCTTTAGTGAAGATAATTCTTCAATATCAAGGTAACCTGCATTATTGGGAATGCCCATATCCATTTGTTTTCCAGCTACTAAAAAAATAAAAATTAGAATTGACAAATCTGTGAACTTAACTGCCCTTATCAGAAAATATTCTGTTTCTGCCTCCTATTGAGCCCGTCTCTGCACAGTGATCTCCTTTAGAGCCTGGTCAGTGGTTCTGGACACAGGGTCAATGGTTGATGTGCACTGATAGGGGTTCAGCTTGCACCTGAGAGCCCAGCTCAAGAGCCACAAAAGTGGGAAACAGGAAACACGGCAAGCACTTAAAGGGAAAAAGCAAACAGGAATTAGAGTCCTCCATACACCACAAAAAAACCCAAAACAAAACAACAACAATAAAAAAAAAACACCCACCATATTTTCTTTTACTTTATAACTTTAACCCAGCTGCAGTTCTGTGCACTAGACATTCATCAGCCGTGACAAATCTTTAGTAACAGACCAAGGCAGAATTTTAAAGGATCCGGTTGCCTTCCCTGTAGCAGTGGTGATGACATTTGTCCCTCTGTTTCCACAGAAACTTAACAAGAGAACTTGCAAATAGCATCACACCCAAGTACACTGCAGGCTCTGTTTGCAAAATATCTGGCCACGAGCATCATCTGGACAATTTCACAGGAACAGGAGACCAAAGAAATTTACTCCTTCTAGATAGGTACTTTAATGTTAAAACTGTGCATTTATCTGGAAATGCGTGTTTATCGTATACATCTAGAAACTCTCCCTGTATTTTTATGATGTGATTAAGTGGCCTCAGTTTGCTTATCAGTCCTTGGTGAAACACCTTTTAAGGAATGTTGAAAGATGCTATTTTTCTCCTAACTACTATAGTAGAATGGAAGTGGAATTGTGTAATTAGTTAGTTTTATTTATTCTGCCATTAGTTTAAGAACGATGCACATTACCTCTCCCAAGCAGTACAACTCCAGTCAAAAATTAAATCAAATGAGAAGTGTCCACTTCAAGATGCAACAGAAAAAACACAGGTTATCTGTGTCCCCATTTAATTATTGCTAAGATGTTAACATTAATATCTAACTCAGAATATTGATGTCAACATATCAAAATTCAGAGAATCAGACAGTCCCAGACAAGAGATATTTGGTTTGGTTTTTCTGGGGTGCAGTAGCAGTCAGAGAAAGAAGGCTTTGAAAAACTAATTATTGCTCTTTTCCCAAAATAAAAGCAAAACATCTGAAGTACCAGAAAAGTTTCCCGATTTCCTTTAAATGCTGCCTCCCTTTTATTTCCAATTCTGAATGCAATGTTTAAAATGGTGTTTTAAAGTCATCATTTTAATACCACCAGCTGAAAGATCCACATAAACTATTGCAGAGGAGCCTTTGTGAAGTAGATGCTGGAGAGCAAGTGGGCCACTGACAATGGTCTTATCCCAATGGCTTTTAGTTGAGGCTGAGCAGCAGATCTCACCAGGCTGGGGAAATCACCCCATCTTTGGGCTGCTGGACCGACAGAGTGAATCGACACCAACGGAATTAAATTTCAGTTAACTGAGTTTGAGAGCATCAGAGGAAAGATTAGTGCAAAGCAACTATTCCACTCCAAAACATAATTCAGATTATTCCCTTTTGCTTGTGTCCTACTCGCATGAAGAAGCTATTTCTAAATCAACCACCCAAACCCCACTCAGCTGGACCCGGAAGAATACATGATTCAGAATCACAATAATTCTATCAATTCCAACAACCCCGCCTCTGTGCTTAAATGTAGTCTCCTCTAACTGAATTAAATTAGGTCTTATACTTACTTTGCGTACTTTTCTCTCCCTGCTTTGCATTAGTATTCCGAGAAACCAGAGTTCTGTATTTGAGTGTTCCACTCTAGGGAACAAAATTCATATCTTGTATTATTACTAGCACACTAAAAACCCTTCTAAGATAAATTCCCCAGCTAAAACAGAAATTTTGCTTTCCTGCAGAGATTATTAGGAGATATCCTTTGGTCCATGCTGTGAGGCAGGTCTGATCACACCTTTGCAGCCTTCCCTTCCAGCCTCACATCTCCAGGAAATCACAGGAAAGCAGTTATTGTTTTAATCACAAGTTTCAATAACCAGCCAAACTTACGGCAGCTGCTGTACTAGAGTAACTATAAAGCCTTTCTTTAAATTCTTCCTTTAATAAAATCTGTTAGAAACAAGAAGAAGAACATCTGCATCTTGTGCAAGATTAAATTAGAAGTACCAAAACACCTTCAGCTCCTTTAATTTTTGTAGTGTTGGAAAGCAAATTTTGTCAAATATCCGTGCCTTCAAAATGTATTTACCCAATGAGGAGCATGAATCCAGGAAAAAAAAAAAAAAATCTAAATTCCAAGGTCAATTTTTTAATGGAAGAGAAATCAATCTGCCCCTACCAACCCTACCAGAAGCCGCAGTCCGTTGGCACATGGTACAGCTCCGATGGATCTTCTGGCTGTCCGATCAGCCAGAATTCCTAAGCTTTTAGGAGCCCATCCTCTCTGGCCAGGCTGGTGCCCGTGGTGCCCTGACAGCCCCTGGTTTCCCTGGAGCACAGGTGTCTGAAGGCAGGGATGAGGTGCAGCTGGACCCCCGGGATGCTGTGCAACCCTCTGGGCAGTCTGGCAGCAACTGTTCCTCTGGATGTCTTGGGAATGCAGCGCTGACGAGCCTTTCCACTGCTGCTCAGTAGGTGACAAGAGGGCATTTTACCCCAAGCTGCTGCCCACATGCATTGGACACTGGATGCACTGCTTCTGTTTTGTTTTCATTTTAGGGTGAAAATTAGCAAACACTGCTATTTGCGAAGGATCAGCTCACTCGTCTGCCAAGGGATTTTCGCTGTGGCTCCTCCCAGTCGCTTCTCAACACTAAGCTACCACTGGGTCATTCATAAACCTTCAAAAAATCATCAGGCCAGGGGTTACTTTGCTCATTTTAAGAAGGTTTTGGGTTTGTTTTTGTTTTTTTTTTTTTGTCTGCATAACAAAATGCTTGTGCTGATCCCTGCCATCTCCTCTCCCCTCTTTCTCTCTGTCCCTCCAAGCTTCCAAAGCTGACTTTAGTGTGCTATCCTAAACAGAAAGCTCTCACAGGAAGTCACTGCTTCACTAACAGCCATCTCTGTTCCCTCCTGATATTGCCTGAACAATTTTATTCTCACTTGCATACTCATCTTCCCATTGCACGTACCTTAGTGGTTAATGCAAGTGTAATAATGCCCACTGCCAGCCTTTCAAAGTTATTCCAGTGACACGGGCCAGGGACACACCTCCTCTGCACTGAGCTGATTGTTAGAAACTCACCCTGTCAAGCTGGAGGAGAGCAAAGGTAAACCAGGCAGCACCCAGAACAGGACCTAAGAGAGCAGGAACAGCTGGGAGCACCCAAAACAGCACCTAAGAGAGCAGGAACAGCTGGGAGCACCCAAAACAGGGCATAGAGAGAGCAGGAACAGCTGGGAGCACCCAAAATGGGGTCTATAGAGCGCAGGAACAACTAGAAGCACCCAAAACAGGACCTCTAGAGAACAGGAACAGCTGGGAAGGCTGACAGAGTGATTTTACATCAACACAAAGAGGTGATTGGTTACACAGTGAGACTCTGTCATGAAATATTTTGTTCTTTCCTGTTCACTCTACTCATGGCTCCTACTTAAAACCTAAGCTTCCTCTGCCTCTTTGGTTTTCTTTTTAATTGCAGAGTAGAAGGTGAGGAAGTAGTACATTGCCTGTGCACCTAGAGATAAACAGGTTACCTACCTGTGCTGAAGCAACAGCTGAAGGATGCTACGTCTGGTTTCAGACTTTCCTCTTTGTCTAGGAAGGCAGTAGAGGCTCAGAGGAGCTGGCAGCAAAACCAAGAAAGCTGGGCTGGAGGAGTAGCGAGTTTGTAGAGCTCATGTGAAAAACCTCCAGGGAGCATTTCCCTCGTTTACATGATGTTCACCAACAGCTCATGGCGCTCAGGAACAGGCGCTGTGACAGCTCCAACAACAGAGGCAATTTTGAGGGCAGGGAGGAACGAGCAGGCCAGTGCACAGTCTGAAAGGCAGAGGAGGTAAGAGCTCAGACAGAGCACAGGTAGCCTCAGGAGAGTTTCTTTCGAAGGAATCCAAGGAATTCCCTCTGTAGATGAATCCAAATGCCCTCCGACAAAACAATTGAGCAATTCCTTAACTGGTAGAGAAGATAAAGGACTCTCCTGCACACAAAAGCTCAAGAGGACAGGAGGTTTAAAACTGAACAGCATAACAAGAGTGTGCTCACACTCAGAATGTGTCAGAGAAATTTCATTTATTTTCCTCAGACTAAGGCAGAAGAGAAATACTCAGAGCTGTTTGCAGACCCCAGGTAAAACTGACACCTGTGTGCAGGTTTATTGGGCAACATTTCGGTTCTCCAGGTTACCAGAGAGCCTTTGAGTCTGTTCCCTTTCCAGTGAAGAATATCTGGAAAGGCACCATTATGTCGTTTCACAATTCATGGAAAAAAATGTATTTTTCTCCTCTTGAAATCCTGTAAAGTCCCAACAACTAAGTAAACCTGATATCAGAATTTAACCACAGGTGTGACAAAACCAGCTTGTTCTCAAAGGCAGAACGCCTTTAGGTGACAATGTGTTTCCAGTTCCTGTCCAGATTTAACACACATATTTTTTGTTGTTTCTGTGTAAGGTGCCACAGGAAATAAAAAGGACATCTGTGTCCCACACTATTTGAATTTAGGAATTGGAAGCTTGCCACATTTTCATTTGCACTAAGAGAAGTAACAGCAAGGTAAAATCTAGTGAGTTTGAGCAATTTCGGAAGATGCAGTAGTAGGTAAGGAGATCTTTGGTCAGACAAAAGTCTGGAAGCACAATCAGAGATCATGGTTTTGATGTGGAAGCTTTTTCCCACTGCTGAGAAGATGCTGCTTCAGGGGAGACAGTGCATTAGGAAAAGCAGCTCTTGGATACCTGATGGGACTACAGGGACACAGAGCAGCATAATAAGGTCAAGTGTGAGAAGTTTACTCCCTTCTGGAGCATGAATGGGATCACAACCCCTGTTTTGGGATAGGCTCAAGGTTCTAAAGCCTTAAGGTCCATACCTCAACACATAACCACAAATCAAGTCTGAGAAAAAGTTCAGAGACCTCATTCAGACGCTGCTACCCTGGCCCAAAGGACAAAACTGAACAAAGTCCCTCTGTCTGCTGCTACCACTTCTAGATAAGCAAAACTTAATGCTCTCTACATAACCCCCACCTTTGGTCAAAACACACACTGCCATAATTTACCTGAGCTCGCATCCTCACACAAGACACTGGCTGGGAAAACATAGAAAAGCACCCAGAGACAGAAATATAAAACAACTACTCTGAGGGGAGTGACACTGGGCTGTGCCTGACTGAATTCCAATGAAATGGCAGGAAAAAAACAACAACAACAAAAAACATTGGAAGAAAAGTTGTTCTACTCTGCACTGATAAAGGCCAAGTGATTTAAAGGCTCAGATCAGGACAACTGCTGAGGTTTAGAATTGCCTGTTGGAAACAACTGGAGGAAGCTGTGATTTACAAAGATCCCTAAACTTGCCTGGTTGGGCTTTATTTTATTGTTTTGGTGATTTGCTATTTTTGTTTGTTTGGCTTTGGGCTGTTTGTTTCATGCCAGTAGGGATTTAGTTTTATTAGTCATTTTAAAATAATGTTTGTTTTGTTTTTTAAATCTGATCCTTGTGGCTGAGGGGTTTTTTGTCTGTTTCTTTGATTGGGTTTATCTCTCACCTCCAAAAAAAAGACAGCCATACTTTATGCTTTACACAGCCTTATCTTGCAACCCAGTATTTATAGCATTTATATCCTAACCTTTTACACCAGCAACTGTTGAGTTATCTCTCTGCCCTTTACTTGACTTTATTACACTCAGTGAGAACAGGGTGGATCCCAGAGGTGTTACAGACTCAGTAAAAAAATAAATAAAAATCACAGGTTGTAATCTGCCACGAGTCTCATTTCATGCAATGAAATGTGCATGCAATGATTTGTGCATTTCTTTTTGGTTTAAAACTGCCTAAAGTGAGTAATCCACTGACTTTCCTCCCCCCCTTACCCATCCCCAGGTAATTATGGTCTAATGGGTCTGAGGGGCTGAGCACACTGACCTTCTCCACAGGCTAAAACTCTTTCTCTGAGGTTAAACCCTGCCACTTTAGCTCTTGGAAGCGAGCCCCACTGCACATGTAGGACAGGATTAGCACCTGAGGGAAGGGGGAAAAGCTGTGCATCACACCAGGGGTGTCATCAATCTGCATCTCCCAGAACAGCTTTATTAGAGGCACGGGGCTGCAGGAAGACTCCACTGCACCTCCTGGAAGGACTCCATGTCTGGAACTCCAGCTTCCCCCTGCTGTGGCTCAGAACAGCATCCCATCTTCCATCTGATGTGTTCACAGCGCTCAGTGGAGGACGGTGAAGCGACCAGACACTCTGGGAAGTACAAATTCTTTGGTGGCATGACCTTGTATTTTACTTGTTTGCAGTAGAACTGCTCAGGCAGATTGGAACTGCCGGATTCCAGATGCCACCTGAATGGGGAACAAAGGGCATCCAGCAGTCCCAGCCTAGCAGTAAAATCACATCTGTACATAAGGCTGGGTGTCAAAGACAACTCAGTGGGGTTTTCTTTCCAGACTACCTATGAACTTTGATTAAGCATTGCTTTATTATTTTATGTCTTATTATTTCAGGCACTACCTTGGAAAACTGCTAGATGGTGCTAGAATATATACATACACAACACCGTGCTAAAACAGGGGTTTAAGCTGCAATCCTGACCCCTGGAATCAGCTTTGGATGCAATTGCCTTGCGACTGCTGCTGTATATTAACAGAGGGCTGTGTCCAGGATGGCAGAATCTTTATTTTCTCATGCTTTGCAGGGGGGAATGTAGAGAAACACTCAGCTGGACTCACATCAGGGCCCAGGTCAAGGAGATTGACTCATCCCCACGCTGCTCAGTGAGAAAGTTCAAAGCACAATTCTGCACACATTTAACAAGCATGCAGCTCTCTGGATTCTATATTCCCCAAAACAAGCCATCCTGCATAAAAAAAGAGCATCTTCCAGAGAACACTGTGCTCTTTCTCAATGCAAATATTCTCAGAAAAAGGGGAAAAAAAAAAAAGGGGGGGGGGGGGAGGAAAAACAAAACAACGAAAAAGAAGGAAAAAGGAGGGAAAAAAGGCAACCAATGAAACAGAAAGAAAGGAAAAAAACCCCTGTTCCTAAGCATATTTACAGCAAAGGAGAATTTGGTCAAGACCAAATTGTCTGCAACTTGTGCTACCAGTCAACTATTATTGATTTTTGAGTGGTTTGGATGGGGAAGTTTAAGCAGGATATGTCATCAATATATGGGATTGCAAATGAGAGCTGCAGTTAAAAAAAAAAGAGTGTGATAACAGAGGAAGTGTCTCTGGAGCAATTGGGTTTACTCAGTACAGACTTGATCCATCATCTACCAGAGTTTTCATATGGGAAAAAATATACAGACATCTTAAACTGGTATTAATAAACTTGATTCTTACCATTAATGGCTAAGCATGTGGACACTGAGGGAAAAGAAAGGCCCAGGCAGAGTAAGACCAGCTTTAATTACTGTTAATCTACAGAGACATTCACATCAGAAATATCACCCTGGCATTTTCCAGTTTACCAGCTGCAGATCAAGCTCTGCAACATTTAATCATTGCAAGTGCTTGCCCTTTGAAAACCTCTCCTTCCCTCCTCTCTCCCTAAACAAATCACCTCCCGTGTTCCTGCTGCACAGCAGCTTCTGCAGCTCCTCCTGGCCATCCCCTGCCTGTGGAGATTTCCTCCAAAGCCCCTCTCTGCTCTGAAGTTTTCCCTGCCTGACAGGGGAATATCAGCTTTCCCCTGAGAAGAATGACAAGATTTGTCTTTACAAACAAGCCCTGGGTCTACCTCATCCTTGTAGATAAAACTAGCACTGAGACATAAGAGAAACAATGGGAAGGATTCTACTGATTGATGAATGGAAAAAGAAGATACTTGCCTTTACACACAAATCATAGGTTTGTTTGTAAATGAAATTGAATATTGAAAGATGAAAGCAACAATGGGGAAAAACCCATAAATCCCATAAGAATTAAAAATTAGGGGGGTTATATTTAAAAGGGGAATCTTAGGCATTTCAGGAAGTCTGTACCTCTCAAGTACCTCAGCCCATGGGGAAAGAGAGAGGGAAATGCGTCTGGGAAATTAGGATATAAAGGAGGCTGTGTGCTCTGAAAAACAGAGACCCCAGGGGAAATGCCCCATGGCCTCTCCCTTTATTCAAATAACGTAAAAGGACTCCTCTGTCTCCTTTTTGGACATAAACCTCTGGTGTTCGTGGATTAATTTTCCTAACACCCCTGACAAATTAAAACCCAGGGCACCCCTGGGCACATTCCTGGGAGTGGGCACTGCGTGTCTGGAAGAGCAGCCGGAGCTGGCCCGGCAGAACTGCCGGCTGTCATTAAAGACAAGGCAAAGCACCCAAAGAGCTGCTGAGATCAAAACAACACCCGGGCCAGCCCAGAAGCACAAAAGACACTTCAGGACATCTGGAGCTGCTTTGTTCCTAGATAAAGGCAGCATCTGCACCACCCCTGCCAAAAACCCTACACTAGATGGGATGGCAAGCCACGGTGGAGCAATGCTTACCCTTCAGGCCAGCAGCATCTCAGAAACCCAACACCTAATTTTGCTAAGCTTTGATACTTCTGGTGTCCAATAAGTTGTAGTGTAAATTGATTTGCTTTCAGCTTCTGATGTTTGTGTGATTCTCCCCTGTACAAGAGTTTTTCAGCAGAAGATTTCAGGCGTTCCTGAAATCTTTCAGAATAAAAGGAGTAAAATAAGAACAGAAGTTATAAAGTGAATTCGCTTCTCAGAAATCATTGTGCAAGGTTAATCCCTGTTCTCCAGGAAAGTAAGCCTGTCATCACACATCCCATCTCCTAGACTCTTCCAGACTCCTAGGTAACTGGACCCACCTCCAGAGGAGTGCTAGAAATTCCAGTTATGATTTGTGCTTTCCAAGAACAAAATCACTGCCTCCACTTGACCTTTCCTTTTCCAACATGTTATTTCTACATTTTTAAAGAAATCATGTATAATAACAGTAAAAACCTCTATTAAGACTTCTTTCTATAGGTCTTTCAACTTTAGACTTTTTAGTAAGTCTCTGTGACATTTCCAAGAAAGTAAGTTACTGGCATTGAGGCATTGAATTTATCAACTTTTTTTGTACTTTCAACATGAAGCATAAGAGAAAAAAATCCTTTCCTAAAGGAAAAAAAATCTTAGTTTCCATTTTTCTACTTTGATTGAGGTAAGGATTTCTTCTTTGAATAAAGCAAAATGCCCATAGGATTAGCACAGTTTATCTAAAAATAACATTAATTTTCTTGATTCTGTGACACTATTACTATCTGCAAAACACCCATTGAGAAAGATTTTAATTATTTTCCCTCTGAAAAAAATAATCCCCATTTGTTCAAACAAGTACAATTGAGGAATCAGGCAAAGCATTTGAGCACATTTCTAATTCCAGTTCTTTACCTGTAATTGTTTATGCAGTGATGTTCTGTCCACCCACACCAGGCAATGGCTGTTTCCCATGGACACTTTTTAGGTAAATGGCTGCACCTAGAGAGAGATGGCCCTTTTAAACAAGAGAGCACTTAAGTATAAATAAAACATCCAAATCTGGAGAGCCACAGCCCTTGAATGGTCAACAGGACTTTCCAGACTGTAAATGCCACGCAGCTG
Source organism: Hirundo rustica (assembly GCF_015227805.2). Taxonomy (NCBI): domain Eukaryota; kingdom Metazoa; phylum Chordata; class Aves; order Passeriformes; family Hirundinidae; genus Hirundo; species Hirundo rustica. Next base: position 7,772,875 of record NC_053457.1, on the reverse strand, counting down.
ATGAAATTAGCACTTGATTACCCATGTTCCAAACCAGCAGATGAGGTTCAGGTGGCAGGTGTGGGGAAAAAATCAAGATCACCTGATGCTCATCCGATGAAGCAGCTGATTACCCAAACAGTCCTCTTATGAGGTTAATTCAACATTAATGGCATTAATGGCATTCACATGTCACTTTGGTCAATTCTGCCCCAAGTTATCTTGTTGCCCCCACACCTCTGCACACCCTGTGGCTATGCTCTTATTACCGGTAATTAAAAAGAACATTTAAAAATCCATTTTTCCACTGCAGAGTCTCTCTGTTCCTCCTCACAGTTTCTCCTAGAAAAAAAAAAAAAAAAATTGAACATGTATTTAACAGCATTATTAGGCTGTAAACATTACACTGCCAGGCAAAACGTTTCTGCTCTGGCTCTGCTGGCCCAGCCTACTGCCTTAGAGAGGACATTTCCCAAAAGATCCCTCTCCAAGCCCATCAGGAGCTGGGAGAGGCTGGCTGGCAGGCAGCAGAGAACTGGCTCTACCCTGTGGTGCCAGGAGCCAGTGCTTAAATGGAGCTGTCTTATCAAGAATGTTTCTCCCAGCAGCTCTGGGCTCACCAGCCCTTTGCAAAGCAGTAATTTCCTTGTCTCTTGGACCACACCAGGAGTCCTGCTGATTCTGGATCGCTCCCCTTCCCCTATTACCACTTTTAATGCCAATTACCCACTCTCTTTTCCAGACCATGCAAAGAAGCTTTGCTTTCTCAGGTCACCACCCTCTAAATACTGCCTCTCCACTCCCCCAGCAGACAGACTTGTAGGAATTACTTATCACTGGGCAATAGGTACCTACAGCTCTTTCAAGTATCTGACAAAAGCTGAAATAGCCAAGTATCAGCTTTGGTGCTCTCTTGTTTTCTTCTGACGAAATGTCATGTATTTTTCCCCTCTGATATCAGTAAAAAGATGAGGCAAGAAAGGATGTCATGTTATTTTCACTAAAATTTTTCTTACCCTTGTGCTTATGCCATAAATGTGCTTCCTGCCTTATCACTAAACTTTATCGTGCTGACAAAATTTCCATGGCAGCCGTGGGATCCACAGTGGGAAGTGTATGGTCTGAATGGCTGCATCTCCCAAAGAGCTGCTGAAGGGCCAAACCACCTCCTCCATGCAGTGACTCAGGAACACAGCCTGAGCTGCAGGAGGAATGCTGACACAGCAGAGAAGCTCTGGGGTCTCAAAGGTTGGGAAGTGTGTAAGGGATACAGACCGAGAGACTGGAAAGGCTGAAAGCTGCTGCCAGTGACAGGGAATCATCTCCTTTTGGCAGGAGAGGTCCCACAGGGGCTCAGGACTGCACCAAGGGCACAACACCCCACTCTCCAAAGCAGGAAAAGGGCCTGGAGGCACAGGGGCACTGACCAGGGTAGCTGCAGGACTGGAGAGGGCCCCAGTCCAGACATTCCCAGGCCTTTGGGTGTCTGGCAGGAGCTTTCCCACAGTGCTGTGTCACACCAGCCACCACAGAAAAGCACTAACTGACAATAAAGACCCCCTGCCATACACAGCCCCCCCCATCCCCTCTCACTTGGGAAAGGAACTCATCAACACTGCAATTAATTTGACAGTGACCTTGGGAGTGTTTGGGGAATTCTGCGGCTTGCCTAATGGCTACAGGGGGACTTTTTGCACTGGGATTTCATATAATCTAACTGTTTGCTATTTAAACAAAAAATAATCTTTTAGAGCCTGCAGCTACCTCGGACTGAGTCCCCTTGCAATTACAAAAGTGATTGTGTTTGAATAGCTGGCTTTCTCCTTCACTGCTCCGCTTCTCCCCACTCTGGCGACTTCTACAGGGAAATCATCCTTTGGACATCAAGGGTGGATGCTCCAGGCATTATTGGATTGCCCTCAGAATCTCAGCCTCACTGCTAGCACTAGTCAGGGCAGAAGAGAATTGAACTGTTGCAAAGAAGAGCAGTTTAGACACATTTGAGAATCCTGATGCACGCTGGAAGAGTCTCTTCCTATTAGCACTCATAACTAGGAGTCACTTAACCTTTGGCTGCATAACACACTCAAATTCCGTGATATATTGGGTTGCCACTGTAGAAATAATTAAGGAGGGCATTGCAGGAAATAATAATTTACAATGGCATGTCTGCAATCCCAAGTTTTCCACGTGTTCTACAACAGTTAATGAAAAATAGGCGAAAGAGAATGAGTTACGTGATTAATGTTACAGCTCTTCCCAGCGCAAAGATGTCACGGAGGGAGGGCAACACCGTTCAAAACTGACAGGAGGAGGGGGAATGCCTGGGGTAACAGAATGCACCTCTCTCCTTGCTCAGTTTCGTTTGAAAAAGGCATGGGGCTGTTATAACTTCATACAAGCTTGCAAAGTTGACTGTCCTTACAGAAAGAGCAATTACACACACACTTTAAGCACGAAGCAGCACAATAATTAAATGAGTAATTACCTTCCCACTTTTAAGCTGTCATGCAATTAAACTTAATTAAACATTCTCTATACTTCACTAAGCTTATACAAACAGAAGAAGGTAAGAAGGGTGTGGCAAAGAAAGGGCATTTGGCAGAAGGATGAACCTATTATTTGTTCTTTAATCAAAAATACCACTGTAGAGTGAACTCTAGGTTCTCACATTATTGACTTGTTCCTGGACAGAATATAACCTGGTCTGAGCTGCAAGATGAGCAGCACACTGAGACAATTCCACACTGGTTAATTTGGGGTGGCATTCTTCTACGTAACACTCTCTTCAAACAAAAACAGGTCCAAGGAAAAGGAAAGGCTGGCATTTTAGAGCAGAGGAAGTAAAGGATTCTGTACAGAAAAGCTGGTCCAAATGTAAAACAAAATCTTTAATGCAAACACAAATCCAAGGTTTCTCTTTTCCCCAGCAGAGAGAGACACGATAGAGGAAGGGTCAAGAAAACACATGGGAATTTTGTTGACAAGGAGACAAGAGAGCTGTGGTGCAAGAACAGTTGTGAACTTGCTCCTATCCTGGTGTGAAATACAGATCAGCTTTGTAGAAGCACAGCCCACATACTCCTGCTGATTATTTATTCATTCCCAGAAAGCTGTATCACATCTACTGTCCCTAGATGCATGTTAATATGTTAAATTAAAAAATTAAGACAACAAAATCCATTTTGTCAAGTAGCAAGGATTCTGTTCTTCCATTGCTCCCTGAGGCAAAGGCAAAAAAACAGGCAGCAAAACAGGAACATCTAAAAGCAAAACCTGACCACACTCTGTAAATAGAGTGTTTAACTCCAGGTGTTCTCAGAGTTTGGCCCGCCCTCATTACCCACATGTGTGCACATACCTTTCTGTTCCTTTCTTGGCTACTGAGTCCTTATTCCAAGTGCCACAGAAGAAATTTGAGCACATCACAGCAAAACGTAGCTGGGAAAGTCAATTTTGCCCCTTTTTCACCCTCATTTCTTCCAGCATGAAGAGCTCCACAGAACTGAAACTTGCCATTAATATTAGCAGACAGGTCTTCTAATGATTTGAAATTATCAGCACAATGATGGGACGAAGACAGGCTGCTTGAAGATAAGGTGTTATTATTAAAGCAGTGGGGAAAAAAAAAACAATAACAATACTGAGCATCTTTCCAAAATGACGAGTGTATCTGAATGCCGAGAAACTGAAAAATGGGTGAAAAACACCCCACCACACACCACCCCTGCTGCCCCTGACTATTTATTTACCATTGCCGGATAATAAACTGCAGCTGTGGTTAAAACCAGTCGAGTTTTATGTTTGGTTCTCATTCCAACTCCCACAGCAAGTAAAACATCACAGGTTGATAAAGTCTAAAACACAAATTGTCCAAAACCCAGCGCTGTGTCGGCTACCGAGAAGAAATTAACTCTGTTCCAGCTGAAAACAGGACAGAAGCATTTTGTAGGCCAAAACAAGTGAATGAGCACGTTGGAACCATTGGAAGCGCAGTGTTGAGGAAAAGGCTGTTACAGCCAGGCTGTGCTGGTTTGCAGACAAGCCTGACACAGCGCAGGCAATGCAGGTTTTGGCTGCTTTGCTGCTGCTGCCAGCCCCTGAGCCACCAGAGGTGTGCAGGGCCATGCAGCCCCTGCCAGGCACACGGTGACAGGGCCAGGGCTCCAGCTCCCTGGCCCCACGGCTGATTTAGGAGCTGAGGACACTGGATGCAGTGCCAGCTACATCACAGCTGCAGGAAGCCTTCAGCAGAGCCAGCCTCAGCTGCTTAACCCCACCTGACAAGCTCCAAAGGATGGTTTATTTCCTGTCTGGGACATTATATCACTTTGTTAATGGCCTCGAAGTCGACAGTCCTCTCTAGCTGGCAATGATTAAGTGCTCTGGGATTTGAATTCAGAATCAGCAACATAGAAATCATATTCAAGTTATGGTTTCTGCCCTATGATCCATTGCCCCACCCGTACCAACATGTCCCAAAAAAAGAAATTCCAGACCAGAACTTGTCCACAACTAATGAAATTTTTGGGGTTTTTTCCCCCTTTGATTGAGGCTCTGGTTTGGAATTACTGATTTTCACTTTTTTCCCACCCCCTGCTTGTTTTTTTTTCCACATCTTTCTGTTAGATTTTGGTAGCATTACCTCAAGTCCCACTGCTGACACAGAGGCAGCACACCTCCTTCTGTCCCCACAAGTGAGACTCTCACCTGCTACTGAGGAACTTTGTTCAGAGGGACAAACTCCCATGGTACCTTCACTGTGGGAACAGAGAAAACAGTCATACAAAACTAATTTCCCAATAGGAATACCCAAGGCAGGACTGTGGGACAGCAATGTCAGCTCACCCATCCCACCCCGCTCTGGCTGACATACCCAGCCCAGGGTGAATTTAGCAGATCCAGAAAGCATGTGATTGTTTCTGTGCCACAGTTTTCTTCTTGCATGGTTTCCACGAAGGTCCTGGCATGTTTCACTGCACATCTGCAAACACCAGAAACCTCCCCTCTCCTGGATTTACAGCGTGCAGGGGGTGAGGCACAGGCAGCACAGGGCTGTGGTGAATGGTTGGGAATCACAGAACGTGTAGGTTGGAAGAGACCTCCAAGATCATGGAGTCCCACCCAGCCCTAACACCTCAACTAGATCATGGTACTGAGTGCCACATCCAGGCATTTTTTGAACACATCCAGGGATGATGACCCTGCCACCTCCCCAGGCAGGCCATTCCAGTACTTTATCACTCTTTCCAGGAAAAACTTTTTCCTAATATCCCTCCTGTATTTCCCTTGGTGCAGCTTGAGACAGTGTCCTCTCGTTCTGTCTGTTGCTGCCTGGAGAAAGAGACCAACCCCGAGCTGTCTAAAACCACCTTTCAGGGAGTTGTAGAGGGTGATCAGGTCACCTCTGAGTCTCCTTTTCTCCAGGCTGAACAACCCCAGCTCCCTCAGCCCTTCCTCACAGGGTTTGTGTTCCAAGCCCCTCACCAGCCTCACTGCCTCCTCTGGATGTGCTCAAGGGTCTCAATGTACATCCTAAACTGAGGGGACAGAGCTGGACACAGCACTCAATGTCCATCCTGAACTGAGAGAACAGAGCTGGACACAGCACTCAGTGTCCACCCTAAACTGAGAGAACAGAGCTGGACACAGCACTCAATGTCCATCCTAAACTGAGGGGCCAGAGCTGGACACAGCACTCAATGTCCATCCTAAACTGAGGGGACAGAGCTGGACACAGCACTCAATGTCCACCCTAAACTGAGGGGACAGAGCTGGACACAGCACTCAATGTCCATCCTGAACTGAGGGGACAGAGCTGGACACAGCACTCAATGTCCATCTTAAACTGAGGGGACAGAGCTGGACACAGCACTCAGTGTCCATCCTAAACTGAGGGGACAGAGCTGGACACAGCACTCAATGTCCATCCTAAACTGAGGGGACAGAGCTGGACACAGCACTCAATGTCCATCCTAAACTGAGGGGACACAGCTGGACACAGCACTCAATGTCCATCCTAAACTGAGGGGACAGAGCTGGACACAGCACTCAGTGTCTATCCTGAACTGAGGGGACACAGCACTCAATGTCCACCCTAAACTGAGGGGACAGAGCTGGACACAGCACTCAAGCTGTGCCCTCACCAGTGCTGGGCACAGGTGAAGAATGACCTCCCTGCTCCTGCTGGCCACACCGTTCCTGATCCAGGCCAGTGCCAGTGGCCCTCTTGGCCACCAGGACACTCTGCTGGCTCCTGTTCATGGCTGTCACCAGCACCCCCAGGTCCCTCTCCTCCTGTCCAACCACACCATCCTCAACCTGTAACACTGCAGGGGGTTGTTGTGGCCAAAGTGCAGGACTCAGCACTTGGACTTATTAAACTTCATCTTGTTAGACTCTGCCCATCCATTGATGTGGCCTCAGGGATGTGTTTAACTATGGGGGGGGTGACTGTCTCTTGCTGGTAGGGGCTAAAAATACAGTGGGATTTGTTATTTGCTGAATTTCAAAGGAGCACTGTGATTTAAATCAGCCAAATTTGTAATACCACCTGAATACTTAAGGAATGAACAGCTGGAGACTGCCCACACCAGACTCAGCGTCAGGCCTCACTCTCCTCACTGGCTGCTCCCTCAGGATTGCTCACAAGCAGGCTTCTTTAAAGATATGTGATTTTTTTTCAGCTGGGCTTGCACATTACTTCTCCAAAAGGCTCTCAAAGGTTCTTAGAAACTCTCAAATTTGGAAGCAAAAAATATAGGAAAAGTACAGGAGGAATCTTGAGCTCCTCTAAGTGCAATCTCCCCCTCAATGCAAGGTGCTCTGAGGCCAGGTTCGTCACCTGGGCTTGCTCTCAGGATGACTTATTGCAATATTTCACCACCTCATGGTCAATTTCTCTTTCCTAACACCTAATGGGAATTTCCCTTGCTGTAATTTGTCTCTGTGCCTTCCACCCTTTCCTAAACACCTCCAGGAAGACGTTGGCTCTGTCCTTTGTGCACTCTCCCTGCCATTACAGTGCAAAAAGGTCTTTTGATAGCTGAGCCCAGAGCAAGGCAGGCTGAAAGCGCCCTCAGTGCCACTTCCAGCTTTAAGGTGTGAGTGCCACCCTGCCACCATCCTCTTGTGTCTAATGAATCTCTTTCCCACTGCACATGTAGGCAAGGCCTGGTCCTTTGGACAGCTCAGACAGCCTCAGGCGTAACCAGCAGAGCTACAGCGACCCGTGACCAACCTCACATTGCAAAAACATTGCAACCTCGCAATTAATAACTGCACTAAGCATTAAGTGAGAAAACAGGCGGACATGGATATGCCCCGCTGGGAACAGCCTCCTTGCCACTTTAACAAGCAGAAAAGCAGAGTAATAAAGAGTAATAAAAAGAGTAATAAAGACCCCTTCTGGCTTCACTCTGGTGCAGCGACAAGATTATTAGCTGCTCTCACAACCTTCATTACTGCAACAATAAATACGGAACTGAAAATAAGAAAGAAAAAGAAATCCACTTGGCTCAGAGACTACTTCTTGGCAATCAATACGTTCTGAATAACTTACAAAATTGTGGTCTATAAGAGGTAGTCAAGTCTCACTGTCCATCTTCCTTTCAGCACTGGTGTTCATAATGGTCCCTCATTTAAAAGCGTTCATTTCCATCGCTGCTGGAGCTCAGCTCCGTTCTCTTTCCCCAAAAGAGAAGAAAAAGTGAACAGACTGAGGCAGCCTTTGACAACACACTTTCACTTAGCAGGCAATCCTTAACCTTGCCTCTCTGAAGTCTCCTCTAAGCTGATTTGTGATGATCCGGGGCTACAGAAAAGGGGGCAAAACCTGTAGAATTACCCAGAGACTTGCTAATAGGGCTCAGTTTAAAAAAAAAAAAAAAAAAAAGAGCTTCACAGGTTTTTTATTGGGTTGTCGTTGTTGGTTTTGTTTGTTTGTTTGTTTTTTACCCCTGCTAAATTGGTGTAGGGAAGAGTTTTTTCTTTGCAAGTCAATGCAACTAGAGCATAAACTTTCATTCTTCAAACCCAGCTCAGGATACCAGGACAGAAAAGCACAAACCCAAAAATATGCCAGAATAAAACCCAGGGAGATTCACCTTTTATGAACACACACCCAGAACTCTTTTGTTCGAGAAAGTGTTGTTTCTGTGGAGAAAAAAATGTCCCCTTAGTCCGGGAAGTGCTCGCTGCCGAAACAAGGAGATGCAAGCGTCTAAAACACTGTCAGCACTATCAGCCCTAGCACAGGTTAAGATGTGCACTAAACCTTCGTGCAAAGCATGAGACAGGGCTTGTGAAAGCTGTTCCACGCTACCCAGGAACAGAGTGCTCTCTGGATTTATTAACTGCACCTCCAGCTCCTCCCAAGTGCTTTCCTGTGTAAGGTATTAGGCTGTAGGAGAGCGTTTCAAACGCGCTCCCTTCCACTCTCTGCCACATTGCTCCTGAACCTTCAGCCCCACAAGCCCAGGTCTCCTGGGGCACTCCCTCCAACCCTCCAGACGTGGCTCTGGGTGCGGATTTCCCATCCCTTTGGGCAGTACCTCCCACAGAGTCCCATTACCACAGCTGGGAAAGCAGCTTCAAGCTCCTGCACGAATCTCTCCAGCAAACCCGGAGCTGCCCTGCAGAGCTCCTCAGCGGGAGCTGAGACTACAGCAGGAGCCAGAAAGCCAACGTGGGGCACGGAGCAGCATCACAGAGCACCCCACAAAGCACAGGGGCCACTGCTGGAGGTGTGTTAGACACCCACGTGCCAGCTGGAAGTGCTTCAAGCAAGGCACAACAACGAAATGCCGGAGAGTCAGCGCAAGGCAAGGACAAAGAATACTTTGAGAAGCTTCCAACAAAGAGCTGTAGACAAGCAGAAGTCCCTCGTGCCTCCTGTGGCTGCTGGGATGTTTAGTGGCTGTTCTCTCCATCCTCTGAAGGAGTGTGGGTGGCTGTGGACAATGAGAGCTCATTAACATCGATTCATTAACTCGGAATTAAGGAGGTTGTTCATCACAGCAGCACAAATGCTAGGGACTGAGAGATGTTGTGCATTAGGCAGCAATTCCACTGTTCAGAAAGACAGGTTTAAACTGTAAACAGCTGTTCGTGAAAGGATTGGCACAGGCGGTAGATCAGCACACGGACCCAAAACCCCACATCCATCAGTGACCCAGGCTCAGTTCATAACACTCAAGGAAGGAATCTAAAGGTGGCAAGTTTGGTGTACCAGAGTCCTAATCCTCTAAGGCACCTAATCCACAGCAAGATTTAAATTCAGGGGAATGGCCCAAATGCTGTTAAGGCTTTTATTCAGCTGGCAGTTTTCACAATCTAAAACTAATCAACAAGCCTGGGTCCCTGAGCATAATTTGGTCAATTTAGTTTGCAGAAACAAAACTCAGGGAAAACAGGGAGCGCTGGCTGAGGGCTGGCAAAACACATCTGGAAAAGGGAAAGTAGACCCGTGCATCCAAAGCCATTTGAGATGGGTCTGACAATGCTGTCAGCCCCGAGATGCAGTTCAGCCATGCCAACAGAAACAGGAACTCCCCAGCTTTATGCCGTAGTCAGTACCTTGAACCAAACCCAGGACTAAAAGCAGAGGCAGAGGGGAAGCACATGCAGCAGCTCACCCAGAGTAAGGTACACCCAGTTGTTGCACAGGGTGTACAGTGAGAGTGGCAGAGTTGTAAAGCCCTGTCCTCTGGTTGGATGCTCAGCTCTGAGTCCCTCAAGGTGAATAGCAATTTCTTCTTGTGAAAGAAAGAGCATATCATCAGCTTGCTGTTAAGGGGTGATTAATTGAATACTGAAAATTAACATTTCTCCTTCTGACCCTTTAACCTTGTTCAGTCATATTACTTTGACACAGTATTAAATATCTATCTTATTTGTACTCACCATCAAGCTTGTAAAAGCTAAACCCAGCAGCAATACATTTTTTTTCTTTCAAGAAATATGCATGATTGAAAGGCTAAAGAAAGCTGCTATCTCTTGTCTTATAATTCTTTATAAAAGTTCTCTTTATGATTTCAAAACGGCAAGAAATATGCAATGAAATCCCGTGACAAAATATCTGAAAATGTCTGAAATATGGGTAGTAACTGAAGTGCTTCAGCATCTTCCTCCTGTAAATATCCCCATCTATGAGGGGATGTATCATCTTACTACCACTGAATTCTGCAAAGCCCATGAACAGAACAAACTGTATACACATAAAAAAAACACCAGATAAGAGTCTAGCACTTCTTTTCATTCCAGAACCGATAATAATAACAAAATCAAACAAAGACTTCACTGGAAGTACCCAAGTATTCAAAATCCAAAAGGAAATCGGAAGGTCACAGCGTGTCAATCACGAGATTTGACCTGCCCATACGGAGCTGACCACTGATGACTCCTACACAAACTGAAAACATTCATAACACCAGTCAGAGGGAGGATCCTTTAAACATTTACCAGCACTTTTCAGGCTGCTTTTACTACCTTGCGTTGATAAGTACACCTCACACCGGCTTGAATTAGTTACACTGCAATTAAAATGTCGAAAGCAGCCTCTGAAATGGGCATCTATTAACTCTTTCAATAGTCTAATTAGGACTGCAAAACAAGGAATACATTACAAGGCAATACACATTTCAGCCTGTTAAAAGCTGTAGCTGGCTAAAAATTGAGATAACTTTGCTCCTTATAAAAATCTTGGAGAGAAATTCCATTGGAAGAGTAGAATTTAAAGGCAATTCTTTTAAAGAAACACTTAGCAGATAAAAAAAAAAAAAAAAAAAAAAAAAAAACTTAAAGACATAAATTCTTCACTAAAGTCATCTGTCGTACTTGACCCTTTCACATAAATTCCTGGAGGATTTATTCAAGTGCTTCTGTAATCAACGCTAATAAGGTACAGATTTAGCCTGTAAATTCTTCCCCTAGAAAAGTTGTTTTCCAGCTTATACCACTAAACAGCCTCTCTGCCATTCATCCAGAAACTCGGGTCCCTCCAGTTCACTTCATATTTGATTGAGACGCTTTCCAGTCAGAAAACTAACTGAAAGCCAGTCCATATTCTGCTGTTTCCGAAAGGCTGCTCTTGCTAGGACCACGGTACCTGGATAAGCTCGTGCTGTGCATTCTCTTCCCGCAGCAATCAGGGCAAGGTTGGCACTTTGAGCAGCACGGTGATGAGATAACACTGATGGCCCTGCTAATCTATCAGTGTCCCAGGGGCTTTAGGAAGGGCTCAGCAGACAGGCAGCTTGTGACCTAAACACTGTCCCCACTGCCCCTACCGCGCACAGGGACAACCTCGGAGCACCACACACCTGGAACTTAACTGCCTGTGACCTCTTCAGGCTCTCGAGTTCAGGATTTAACAGCTGGGTTGCAACAGGAACAGCAGGAAGTGAGCAGTTAAAACCCCTAAAAAGGCTTTGAAAGCCACCCGCTAAATGCTCAGGTGTCTCTGCGCTTCAGCAGCTGCGGGAGGGATGGCAGGCTGAGGAGGGAGCGAGCAGCCACTGTAGGAAAGGAGGCAGGAGGAATACATGAGCTAAGTTTGGCTGCTGTAAAGACAACAGCTCTAAAAAGACATTGAGGGAGAGTCTGGCAGCTCCCCCCTCACGCCTCATTACACAGGGAGCTGCTCTTCTGCAGGGCTTCCCAGATGTGGGAAAACTTACCGAGGCTCCCGAAGCAGCAGTTCACTCTGCTCTTCCAGGGCACTTTGGTTTGGGATTTGTGCAGTTCTGCTTGGGCTTTTTGCCCACTGCATCCTGCCACTTGACACTGAGCCTGTAAAACTGCCTGAGCAGCTTCCAGGGCAGGGAGGATGCTGCAGGTATCTCTGGCAGGAAATCAGCAGCTGGAAGTATTGCAGGGTGGATGCTGCAGGCATCTCTGGCAGGAAATCAGCAGCTGGAAGTATTGCAGGGAGGATGCTGCAGGCATCTCTGGCAGGAAATCAGCAGCTGGAAGTATTGCAGGGTGGATGCTGCAGGCATCTCTGGCAGTAATCAGCAGCTGGAAGTATTGCAGGGAGGATGCTGCAGGCATCTCTGGCAGTAATCAGCAGCTGGAAGGACCGCAGGGCATGTCATGGCTAGGGCCATCCCGTGAGCTGGGTCTAGGAGGATGCCTTCCGGTGCAACACTTCTTAAATCCCCGAGAGGCAACGTGCCGTTTCAGTGGGGTAATTGTTGTGATAAGTCAGCCCAAACTGCGTTTTCTTCATGCAGGAAAAGCCAATACTTTATTCTCACAACTCATTTTATACAGTTTTTACAGACCTCACGTGCAACTTTAATTGGTTAATAGCTTTCTTGCCGATTACTCTATTGGTCAGTAAAAGGTGTTCTACTTGTCCATCAAACCTCTCTGTTCTGGGATTGTTTACACATTTTCTTTACTGATTCTCATGGGACAGATCCCTTGTTATTGTAGGTGCATTTGTTTTTCACCTATTGTTGTTATGCTAATGAGTTCTCATACTAAGACTGTTTCTGCATGGGAACTTGTAAATTACTTAGAAGAAGTGACAGGCTAACTTTGGCAATTTAGCAGAGCAGGCCTGATTTTATGAGGTCTTTCTTTTATAATTCTTCTACCTGCCTATGATAGTAATTATCTCAGTTGCAGACAAGCCTATCCACTCCCATGCAGCGTCTACATTCCTCCTCCCACCGCCCTGGAGCCTGATTTGTCTCTGGCCAATACAGCTCAAAGATTTTCTTAACCTATTTGTAAATCAATTCTACCAATTGATGCAGAGTTCTGGATGCTAGGAACAAGGTTGTCAAATTTGTGTTGAAGTACAAATTCAGGTTATTGCTGCAGCAGCAGGTTCCTGGGAAGATCACAGCCACCATGACCAGTACCACTAAGAGGATTGGTCACTCTCTCAGTTGTTCAAGGACTACTGAGAAGGCCAGGAATGTTTCCCAAAACAGGACCCATTTCAACCTGCAAGCTTTGGCTCCTACAAATATGGAGAGTTTGTTTGTGTCTGTTGCAAAAATGGAAGAAAATCACTAAAATATGAAAAATTAGGCATAATTTCCATGATTATTTCACAGTAGAAAAAAATCTTTTGGCTTTTGTTTTTTCTTCTTCCTCTTTTTTTTTTTTTTTTTTTTTTTTTTTTTTTTTTTTTTTTTTTTTTTTTTAACAGTGATTTCTAAAGATCCTTGGCTCCATTCAAGGCCACATATATGTACCCCTTTGAGAACAAAAATGGATATTATTTTAATTACTATTTTAGTAGTTTTGCTCATTGCTAAAAGAAATATACATGTGTTTAAATCAAGGATTCTATCACTAGAGTGGCAGTCTCAGATACTTACAGGTAACATGAAATGTCTGGGATTATAATCCTTGATGAGATCAGGTTTTTCCCTCTGGTCTGACAACGGGAGTATGCCAAGCCTCACTGGCAATAGCCACACGGCCAGGTACAGCTGTGACCCATGAAAGCTTAAGAGAAAACCAGCTACTTGGCTGAGTAAATCTTCACCATCAGAACAGAGCTCAAATTGACAGGTTCCAGTTGATTTCCCTCCCCAATCCCCATTAATTATAAGCTCTTTTAATTACTACATGCGTGCGAGGGGTGGAAACGACAAGATTTAATTACCGAGCTCTTGGTGAAGAGTGACCCGCCTTGGCCACGGCAGCAGGAGCTCTCACAAAATGCTGTTCAGTAACACAGCAGGTCTCCAGCAGGGCAGCATCATCCTCTGGCACTCAACCCAGGAATGCAGCTGCTGGTGGAAGCAGAGATCTCCTTTCTGCCTGTTCCTGTTCAAGCATGGGGTTGGCCAAGACAGGTTGGCACAGCTGGAGCTCTGCTGATGGCGAGGAAAACCCTTGCAGATTTCCAGATGGACAGTGCCCACATTGATTCTCTCTCCCACTTCTCAGACTCTCCTCTCCTAACTCCCCAGAAGGTAGGGTAGGAAGATCAAATGTTCCAGGAGTGTATTTTCCCCTCCTGAAACACACCCGTGGCTGGTGTCTAAAGTGCACTTGGGCAAGAGCAGAGACCCTGCTGGGAGCTCAGCACCCTGGAAGCAGTTTAACCATGGAGGGAGGCAGACAGGAGCCCACACATCCCCAGGCCTCAGCCATTTTCACTATAGGACCCCATGCCCAGAGCCCTGAAGAAGAATGAATAGCCCTGGTGGGTCCAGCTGCCTCAAAACAACCTGTAAGTGTTAAATAGTGGAGGAGAGGGACCACGTCCATGTCAAACACAGCAAGGCATGCAAAAACCAGAATAATTTTATTTTTACTTTTACAGCATGCACACCCACACCCTGCAAGACCAGTCAGCAGTAACAACCCCCAGATAATGCAGGGAATAGTATGGATTGAAACAGGGACCCAACACTGCTCAAGCCCCTCTGAACCGTGCCTCCAGTCCAGCTGCAGTTGTGTCGAGAAAACTTTGCCTTACAAGAGTTTCAGGTGAGCTTCAGGTAGCAGCTTCATGGGTCCCAACCTGCAGCGTGATAAACAGCATGTGCAGAAGCCACCACAGCCTATCAGGAAGGATATTAAGACCTTCTGGTAAAGAACTTCAGCAAACACTTAGTCAGCCTGAATTTATGATCTGACCCTTCAGTTCTTGGCTCCAGAAGTGACTCGCCCTTGGCTCCTTCATACAAGCTGTGCTCACTCCTGAGTATGGCTTCTGGAAAAGACAGACAGGAACTCAGCTGAGCACCAGCTCAAAACTTTCAGATGCTGCTTTACTTAACTGTTTCCTATTAATTCTTTCTTTAAAAAAGAGAGGAAAAAAAAAAAAAGTGTTAGCTTCCTGCATGAGCAAGGAGAAGAACCAGCAATAAAGGCTGATAAAAGAATAATTTAGAGCTGTGAACTCAAATCGATAAATAAATTGGAGATCTGTTCAGTCACCACCTCCCAGAGCTGAGGAGAATTAAAAACCAATTTAAAATTACACATCTGCCTCCAAATCTGTCAATCAAAAAGTGAAGGACAATTATAGGACAATGATTGTCAAGAGGAGGGGGATCTTCCTGGACCAATTCTTATGGCTGATCATATAGCAATTAACTTACAAATAAAGTAACCCCAAATCCCATTGTTATAAACCAACGGTTCCAGTTTTAGAAAGCAGCAGACTCTTATTGATCATCTCAGAACAGTTTGCATTTGATTCATGAAACTGTGCCTCAGGTTGCCAAGAACAGAACTGCTCCTTAATTAATAGTAATGAGCACCAGCTCAGAAGCCTCACACTTATCAGAGCCCAAAGGGGCACCAGCTGAGGCAGGAATCTCAGTGGGCAGCTTTTATCCAGCCAGAAGCAGAAGCACAGAGCTTAGTGAGAGACGGTGTTTACAAAAGATGCATTAATGATCTCTGGGGTTCTCTCATAACATCTCTAGCACTGCCAGAAATAACATCTTTTTGGGCTTTAACAAAGCACCACGGCTCACCAACCTGCCCGAAAGGGGCTGCATCCCCAATTTTCACAGCTACAACTCATTAATAAGCTATCAGAGAGCAGTGTGCAAGATCATTCTACCTGAGAAATAAAATGCTTCTTTTTCCTGCAGCAGAACCTTCTGGAAAGGAGGAAAAAGCTGTGGCCATTCATGACTCATTAACATGATGCAAAAGCATTTACAAATACAAACAGCAAGTCCACTGAATGCTCACATTAGGCAGGAATCATTCCACTTTGGTTTAGGACAACCAGCATCTGCTCTTTGCATAGAGCAGATCACTTGCTTGCAGAATTAAATCCACTAAAGAAAGCACAAGGGGTGATGCCAGGTCAGAATTTTGTCCCCAGCTTCATCCTCAGGAACACGGCAGCTAAACTCCAAGTCTACCACTGAGCCTGACACTCAGCAGCCTGCTTGGGTCCAAGTGCTGGCAGCCAGAGGGACGAGGAGCATCTTGCAGTCAGGGCACTCCTGTCAGTGAGCTCCTCGAGAGCCCGTAAGGTGCTGTGCAGCTGGCAGTGAAACAAATGGAAATGTCACCTGAGTGACAGATGCTGTGCAAAGTAAACAGAGACTGAACTGGCTTCCACGGAGCATCCGAGGCACCAAGACAAAAAAATAGGTAAACCATTTCCTTTTGTAAAACTGAGCAACTATTTTCTTCAATGCCTTTATTTAGAGGGAAAAAGTAACATCCATTTCAAAGTGCCAAGAAAACCCATGTACCTTTCAAACCCCACACATTGTTAATCCTTTCTGTGAATCTGGTCTGACACCAGGTGCTCTAGCTGCAACCTTTTAACTAAAAACCTCTGCACAGAACACCAAGCACCTCAAGACCACAGGGCTACAGCATCTCTTCCAGAAACTTGCCCAGCAGCTGGTTATTCACAGCCCTGTCTGCAGTGCAGTGCAGGGAGTCCCCATGCACCTCAAGAATCCTGGCTCCTGCTCCTGGGAGTGCCCTGTGTCACATATGTGAAATGGCCAAAGAGGAGGGAGTTGGGGCCTGTCACTCACCAGTGTGATGCCTACCACTGGCAATTCCCTTCCAGAACCCTGCAGAGATGTGCATCCTTGCACCAGAACAATGCTGCCTTGACCTGGCTGCAATGTGCAGTTCCCTCCTGTCTAACACGCTCCCAGGGCTCACAGAAATCTCCGGGCTGCCTTCAGCGAAGCCACAGCCTCTGCAAAGCATCAGCACCCAGACCACTAAACATGCCAGAGAAGCACAACATTAAGAGAGATCCTGGGCTGAGGGAGTGAGTTTCCTTAATCCCTGGCCCTGGCACTGCTGGCCATGTTGAGCATTGGGATTCATTGGGTCAGTCATGACAAGGGGTCACTGTGGTCACAGAGAGCCAAGGCAACAGTGTGCATCCAACCCAAACTGTACAACTGCTCAACAGGCAAGTAACAAAGTCTGCAGGGCATCCAACACTGGGCAAGTGGCCAGAGATTTCCATGTACCTTCCAGCATGGCAAGAAGCATCTTACAGCATCGAACAGCTAAAAACCCAAAGAAAACAACAAAAGAATCCCAAAAACTCAACCACAAGACCATGTCAGAATAAATAGTCCGTTCTGGGAAATGGTCTTGTTTGAGCCAGGGCCATTAACTTCCAAAACAAAAGACAAGGCACAGCTCTGTACAGAGCTGTCAGCAGCTGGGCCAGCTGCTCTGGGAGTAAGGGCTGTGCATTTCCATCAGATCTCACTCAGGTGCCCTGCCAAGGCAGCAGGCTCAGCTGCAGCCAGTCACAACACAGGCAAGTGCCAAGGTGTGCTGGGAGGTCAGGCGTGTTTTAATGGAGCAAATTAAAGGAACAAAATAGAGGTGGAATCCTTATCAAATTTGCAGCTTCAAAGAGACTTATAAATAGCTTACTTAAAATGAATTCAGACAGTGGGTGCTTTGTTTTTCCACAAAACCACCCAAACCCCAAGGCTGAGAATTAATTATTCCCACACCTTTGATAGCACAGAGGCTGACAATAGGGCTTTGGACAGCAAGGAAACATCTCTGAGGAGCAGACTCGGGACATTTCCTTGGTTCCACAGTAAGAGGTTAATTCCCTGTCAGTCTGCACTCTGCTGTTGAAAGGTTTGTGTCCTCTGTAGTTAGGCAATGAAAAGACAAACTCAGTAATGCCCATGGCTCACTGTGGAAGAGAGGAACAAAGAAGTAGTAGCTACCAATAATCAAATCACAAAGACCAAATGTAATCTACGACTGACAGGAAAAGCAGGCAAGGTGACATGGAGATCAAAAGCTGGCCTGAGTAAATTAGCTGCAGAAGGCTTTAAAACAGGAGAGAGGAAGGGAAATGGTTCAGAATTATTTAAGTTACTGGGCTGATACACTTATAATTACAATTAAAAGGAATCCATACACGTAAAGAGCTAGAACACTGTGCAGATGCATGACAGGTGAGAGTGTGGACAGGTATGAAAACATCCCAGGGAAATAAAAAGGTGTGTCTGGGTTCAGCTACTGTGCATTGTCATCGAGCTGGGACAGGGATAGTTATTATAGTTACTGCTCAGAAAGTTACTGCAGTCTCCGGTAAGTGTGCACTGGATCCTGCTGAGCTGTCTTCCCTCCACGAGATTTTACAAGATTTGATGTCACAGCTTTCCCCACACCTCCACTAACGCAGTATCCTCCTGCCCCTCAACAGCCCCTGCCAAACCTTCTACACTGAACAAGGCAGCACCACCTTCCTGCTCTTCAGACTGGTGGTAGATACCAACAATAACTCATACTATCTGTGGAACATGGGAGGAAAAGCCATCACTACTTCAAAAAATCCAACCAAAACCCAAAAAATTCCCTCTGCTGGATTCAGTCTGAACAAATGAATTATGTTACAGAATGGTACAAAGACAACAGTCCTGAAAGGTGACACAGATCCAGCAGCAGCATGTTTACTGTACATCTACAGAGCTAACATATATAAAGCCCTGGTTGCTTACCGCTAAGATTAACAAAAATCATAATTTAAGTGTGATTTGCTTGCTATCAGTAAAAATAATGATTCTGTCTGAAAAGAGTGATGAGGAAAAAATTTCTGAATAAACGCTACAAAGGAAAAATTGTACGTGAACATGGGGACAGGCTAATATGGACTCAGTTTACCTGAAGGGTCAGAGGGATATATTTAAACAGTTGCCCTTCAGGGTTATTAAGAATTTTTTCCTTGTGTACTGGGACAGAACTGCTAGAAAAATAAAAACAGTCAAGTCCAAGGTTCCACAGATTTACAGGTCAAACAAACAAGATATTCCCAATGAAAAGACCCAGGGCTGACACATCACTAATTTAACTCCCTGAAAATTTGCTTGCTCATATCCATCTCAAATCAGGTCAGTCATGTGCAATTGGTAAGTTCTTCTAACCTTAGTTAATATCTGCTCTACTTAAAGAAATCTTTTCTTTAAATTAAATCTGATCATAACAGGCTTCGTCTTTCAGATGAATAAAATCTGAATAAAGTTTTGACCCCAAGTACAAGTGATGACTTCCATTACTGAAGGTCTGAGGAGGAAGTGTTACCTACTGGATATGAAATTCATATGAGCAAGTAATAATTTCTTTTTAAAGGCATAACAGAAGTATGCTCAAGAAATCAGAATCATTTAAAACACAATGAAACAGGACCCAGTAGTGGGGCCGATTTCTGCTTGTTTCATCTGTGCTATGTACAGGCAATTTTACACACGATTAAACGGGAAAGTAAATACACAGAGGTTCTCCTTGAGTAATTTTCTAACAGTGACCACCAGCACAACAAATCGTGTTGCTGTAGTGAAATGATCATCTCTTCCCATCAGGATTTGCTCTGTGGTTTTTGTGCACCGAAAGAGGAGTCAAAGATTTCTTTCGGGGCTTGGAGTTGCCAACACATTTGAGCGTTCAGTCTTTACCTCCCATCTCTCTCGTGGACTTCCCACCTGAGCTGAATGGTAAATAGAGCCGGCTGGAACAAGACAAGCCTGTCACAGAGACCAAGCAGGGGTTAAAACAACGAATTTATTCCAGTTCAAATTACACAGATTCTTCAGTGGAGGTTTCCTATGCCTGTTTTACCTCCCTCAGCGCCTAACAGCTGATTGCTCCTCCGCACCGAGCAGCGCTGCTCCTGCCCGCTGGAAACAAGGAATCAGCGGTGTTTAGATATGGGATGGCCCAACAGAGCGAGAAGGAGCAGCTGAGGAGCAGCAGAGGCGCAGCCAGGGTGTGTGTGTGACACACGGGGACAGGAGCTGGCAGGGCCAGGCTGGGTGTGTGTGTGTGTGTGTGACACACGGGGACAGGGGCTGGCAGGGCCAGGCTGTGTGTGTGTGTGTGTGTGACACATGGGGACAGGGGCTGGCAGGGCCAGGCTGGGTGTGTGTGTGTGACACACGGGGACAGGCGCTGGCAGGGCCAGGCTGTGTGTGTGTGTGTGTGTGACACACGGGGACAGGCGCTGGCAGGGCCAGGCTGGGGGTGTGTGTGACACACGGGGACAGGGGCTGGCAGGGCCAGGCTGGGGGTGTGTGTGTGTGTGTGACACACGGGGACAGGCGCTGGCAGCCAGGCTGTGTGTGTGTGTGTGTGTGACACACGGGGACAGGAGCTGGCAGGGCCAGGCTGAGTGTGTGTGTGTGTGTGTGTGACACACGGGGACAGGGGCTGGCAGGGCCAGGCTGTGTGTGTGTGTGTGTGTGACACACGGGGACAGGGGCTGGCAGCCAGGCTGGGTGTGTGTGTGTGTGACACACGGGGACAGGGGCTGGCAGGGCCAGGCTGTGTGTGTGTGTGTGTGTGACACATGGGGACAGGAGCTGGCAGGGCCAGGCTGGGTGTGTGTGTGTGTGTGACACATGGGGACAGGGGCTGGCAGGGCCAGGCTGTGTGTGTGTGTGTGTGTGACACATGGGGACAGGAGCTGGCAGGGCCAGGCTGGGTGTGTGTGTGTGTGTGACACATGGGGACAGGGGCTGGCAGCCAGTGGGTGTGTGTGTGTGACACACGGGGACAGGAGCTGGCTGGGCCAGGCTGAGTGTGTGTGTGTGACACACGGGGACAGGGGCTGGCAGGGCCAGGCTGGGTGTGTGTGTGTGTGTGTGTGACACACGGGGACAGGGGCTGGCAGGGCCAGGCTGTGTGTGTGTGTGTGACACACGGGGACAGGGGCTGGCAGAGCCAGGGTGTGTGTGTGTGTGTGTGTGACACACGGGGACAGGAGCTGGCAGCCAGGGGGTGTGTGTGTGTGTGACACACGGGGACAGGGGCTGGCAGGGCCAGGCTGTGTGTGTGTGTGTGTGACACACGGGGACAGGCGCTGGCAGGGCCAGGCTGTGTGTGTGTGTGTGTGACACACGGGGACAGGGGCTGGCAGCCAGGGGGTGTGTGTGTGTGACACACGGGGACAGGGGCTGGCAGGGCCAGGCTGGGGGTGTGTGTGTGTGTGTGTGTGACACACGGGGACAGGGGCTGGCAGGGCCAGGCTGTGTGTGTGTGTGTGTGACACACGGGGACAGGGGCTGGCAGCCAGGCTGTGTGTGTGTGTGTGACACACGGGGACAGGGGCTGGCAGGGCCAGGCTGTGTGTGTGTGTGTGTGTGACACACGGGGACAGGGGCTGGCAGAGCCAGGGGGTGTGTGTGTGTGTGTGTGTGTGACACACGGGGACAGGGGCTGGCAGGGCCAGGCTGTGTGTGTGTGTGTGTGACACACGGGGACAGGGGCTGGCAGGGCCAGGCTGGGTGTGTGTGTGTGACACACGGGGACAGGGGCTGGCAGGGCCAGGCTGCGTGTGTGTGTGTGACACACGGGGACAGGCGCTGGCAGGGCCAGGCTGTGTGTGTGTGTGTGTGTGACACACGGGGACAGGGGCTGGCAGGGCCAGGCTGTGTGTGTGTGTGTGACACACGGGGACAGGAGCTGGCAGGGCCAGGGTGTGTGTGTGTGTGTGTGTGACACACGGGGACAGGGGCTGGCAGGGCCAGGCTGGGTGTGTGTGTGACACACGGGGACAGGGGCTGGCAGCCAGGGGGTGTGTGTGTGTGACACACGGGGACAGGGGCTGGCAGGGCCAGGCTGGGGGTGTGTGTGTGTGACACACGGGGACAGGGGCTGGCAGCCAGGGGGTGTGTGTGTGTGTGACACACGGGGACAGGGGCTGGCAGCCAGGGGGTGTGTGTGTGTGACACACGGGGACAGGGGCTGGCAGGGCCAGGCTGTGTGTGTGTGTGTGTGTGACACACGGGGACAGGAGCTGGCAGGGCCAGGCTGTGTGTGTGTGTGTGTGTGACACACGGGGACAGGAGCTGGCAGGGCCGGCTGCTTGCCTTGCACTGCCCTCTGCTGTCACTGCAGCCGCGCAGGAGCTGGCAGCGCCGGCTCGTTTCCAGCTCACCCGAGGAGAAAGGGAATCAATGCACGGGGCTGCTCCTCCACGGGATTCTTCCCCGCGGAAAGCATCTCATCTTGCTCACTGTTATCCGCCCGCCTGCTATGAATTTACAATTAAAGTAATAGTCCTAAGTCTTGGGTTTTTTTTTCTGTTAGTAGAGCTCCAAATGCTTTACTGAGAAAATGTATACTACCAGATTTTGGGGTTTACCGTTCAGACGTGGCCTAAAACACGTTTGCTAAGGCCTGGGCAATTGGTTACTGAGCTTAGAGCGCTTAAAACAACAGAGAGACCCATGCTCCTACTTAGCTGAAAAGCCCTTCTAGAACATTTATCATATAGCAATTACTGTATTTCTAACACCCCTCCTCAAATTTGCTAGTTTGTTCCTGCACTAGCACCTTGAAGGATGGGACACAAGGAAACGTATTAAAAAAAAAAAAAAAAAAAATTATGCAGTGTTCTTCTGTGTCAGCAACATAAGAAGTGTAGCACAGCTCTGTAAAATAACCTCCATGATCTTTTTTTTTTTCTGTAAAATAAATAAATTTCTACGAAATCAGGCAACATCACTTGGCAGAATAATCACAAAGATAATCCCTTGAGAAAATGAACACCCTCAAAGCAGCTCAAAAAAGTGTCATTAGAAGCACATTTTAAAGGCAATACGTATTTTTCGAGCCTAAATACAAACTCCAAACTTACTGCCCTTTTTTCAGTGCCCTGTATACCCCAGAAATGCCACACACAGGGCTTTTAACAGCCATTAATAGAATGCTCACACACAGATCCTAACTAATTCCTTTGAAGTGGGGAATTGAAAGCTGAGATGAAAAGCACACGATTGGCAGAGAGCTCGTGCATCATTAGGCATCCTGCATGGGAATAGCAAATCTGCAACAGCTTATAAGCGTATGGTTTGAACATCAGACTTTCTAGAAACGTAAGCTCAGATGCTGGCAGACCAGCTCAGCCTGACAAACCTTCTGCCGTGTCTTGCGGCAACAAGCGCTTCCCTACTCCTGCCTGATGCGGCAGCACACACGGGGGGCTGGCTCCTGCCTGGGGGCTGCTGCCTCACCTCTGGGGCACAGGAGAACACAGCGACAACCCACGGAAACCACACAGCAGAGTTACAAACCAGGGCTGTGCTCACAGCTGCCTGCAGCACTGGCAGTGACACAGAGTCACTCGGCCAAAGGTGAGCGCAATCGAGAAGGAAGGATCCCACAAACTCACAAGGGTTTGTATCAATGTGATGAACACCTCAGGGATCCCCCTGGGGCCACTGCTCCCTATCACCCCACGAGATTACCAGTGGGTTTGGGAAACAGATTTCCATGAGAGAGCTTCAGAGAACTTGTTGGCTGTGCCGCATGTAACTCACACAGAGAAACCATTCCCCCTCACTTACCCTTCATGAATTCCTGCTAATAAACTGCCATGGAACTCTTATAAGATGGAAATTCACTGGATCCAATAAAAGAGTCTCAACAAGGTCCACAAAACTTTCATGCAAGGAATTAAAAAAAAATTCCTTTAAAGACCCCTGAGCAGGCAAATGCAGGAAGATTAATACAGTGCTCAGGAAAATAAGGGTGGATTCATTTCCTCAGGGATTTTTTTCATGCTGCCAGCATTAGAATCTTGCAAGCCTTGACTTTGCTAACATTGGTACTGTTCTTATTTTATTTATGAGGAAACTAAGGCAGAGAGATTAAAGGTAGCATGGGATAATTAGTACCGTTTGTCAAACTGAGTAGCAATTAAAATGGAATTGTGGGAATAGCTGGACTTTTGTACTACTAAGCATTGAAATTTATCCCACCAAATGATCCAAGTCTTTAAAGGCTCATAGGTTTTATATGCATATGCTTCTGATATAGCTAAATTAGTATCTCTATCACCCTTAGAACGACCACTGTGTACACAAAGGGTGCTCTGATGATCATGAGGAAATGAGGGAATGCACAGACTGCTTTTCAAGGGTGCCTCTAACCTGATGTTATCAGGTCTCTTCAGAATAAAATCTAAATAATTGTTTTGATTGGAGAGGTGCTGAGAACCACATGCTGTCAGAATGTGAAGCTCCACTGAAGTCTAAATGCTTCTCCCACATTGCTGCATTTCTATGGAGTTTTCTGAAAAAAAAAAACCAAAAACCAAGCAAACAAAAAACCCCAAAAGCCTGAAAAACAAAACAGGGAAAAAAAAAAAAAAAAAAAAGAAAACAAAGTGAAGTAACTGTCACAATGTCTCATGTCTACAACTGGTTTTAAATGCCTCTCATCCTGGACTATTTCAGGGGTTTGCACTGTAACAGGCTTTGAAAACCAACCTCTGTCAAAATGCTTTCAACAACCGAAGTGATTCTCAGAGCCTGTGATGGAGGGAAGCATTTTAAACAGCTCAGAAGTTTTCAGATTGTGCTCTGCTTCGGAATAACCAAATTCAAAATCCTTCTTCAAACAGGGTTTCTGGTCAATTACTTCTGCCTTCAGCGTCTTACTAAGAACTCATACTGTATTTTCAGTGAAGACTTGGAGCAAGCCTGCAGGGCACCCCACGTATTGTGTGAGACCCGAGGGCTCTTACTGCCTGTGGCTTCAGAGAAAATTATTAGAAATCTTAACAGAAACCCACCCTTTCAGCTTTCAGATTGACTGATTAGCATTAAATATCTGAGTAACTAATTTATAGAGCTGGAGCACTTCTGTTTAGTGCCTTCTACTACAAGCCAAATCTTGTTTGAAACAGCAGGTAATATCCATAACCCAGGGCAAGCAGCAACTGCACAAATCTGGCTGATGTTACAAATAGTTTGGTATTAACTTGTCTTTGGTTCGGCTGTATTCAATTGTGCTCATAAAACCCCCAGACGCTTCTGTCAAAGGGAAGGTGCCAGGGGTTCATTCTGGGTTGCAAAGGAAGGGAAATGTCTGAAATGCCTCACCCTCTCTCACCTTCTCCCCACGTGTAACACTGAGCCCAGCAGCAATAAAGCAGCTCTGCTCCAGAGTCAGGAGACCACTGCTCTCAGCTGGACAGCAGCAGATTGCTCACCACTGCAGGAAGCCTTCTCTGCTGCAGGAGGAAGACAGGGAGGCTGTCAATCACAGCTTTTAGGGACACTACTTCCATAGTCACTGCATCAGCTGTTTAACACCTGATGATCACAGCGATAAGGATCAGACAACATGATTACAAGTAACAAAGAGCATATTTACCCAGGAGAACTACAACGCAGGAGGATTCATTCACACTCCTTTCCTTCTTGGGAAGGAACATTCACACTATCCTCCTTCCTTCTTGGGAAAGAAATTCAAACCTTCCTGGTTTGAACTTGGAAACTCTGAGCAGTTCTTTCCACTCTCAAAACCCATGCAAATTTTCAAAGGCCATTCTGAAGCTAACATTAGGTTAAAGATTACAAGTACCTGCCTGCAGTATATTTAAAATGTTCTTACTTCAAACTACAGGATTTTCCTCCCTTTTTGATCATGATTTCAAACTTGAACTTCCATCTACTGAAATAGGCCAGATTAATTAATGGAGCAGATTTCCTTTCATCTCAAGAACAGTAAACCATTCAAACCATATGCAAAATACTGACATACAACTAGGACTTGCATATTTGTACACGTTGTATTCATCTGGACTTTGTGGGGATATAACTGTCTCAAAGTGTCTTACAATAATGATTTTAACTTCTTAAATACAGAAGACAAGCAATAAATACTCTTCCTAACTGCACTACAGGTGCCATAATATACCTTTAAGAACGAATTATGCCAGTCCATGCTCATCTGCAATCAGTACATTAAAATGTTTAGCTTTTCTGTCTTTTTTTCTCTCCTTTTCTTTTTTCCTTTAATAACAGTCTCATGCTAAAAGCCTGCCATTTCTGTTGGAGAAAGACAATTCCAAGGAAAAAATCCACTGTAAGTGTAAGCCTAATGTCCCTGTCCCCCTAGATTTTATGTCTACAGTTCTGTCTACATTTTGTACAATGACTCAATGAAAGATAGAAGTGAGTAGTCAAGAGAAAGATATACTTATTAGAATTATGACTTTTATTTTTATTCACTAGAGCAACATTGAGGAAAGAATTTTTACATACAGGTTTTTTAATCAACTTTACAAGCAAATTCCAATATACAGTATTTACTCTGGCCTGGGTTAAAAAACCAAAAACAACAAAGCGGATAGTAAGGGTACCTCTTGTTCTAGCTAGTGTTGTATTGAAGATTTTGCTACACAGGAGTTATGTTGGTTTTATGGTGGTGCTTTTACAATTAAGTAGGCAGTGAGCAGCTTTACCATAACAGTGACTGAATTTCCTCGACAGCACAGTTGTAAGATGACCATACTGAGCCCTACCACCAGGGTCACATTAAATCCACTCTGCTCAGAAAAAGCCTCTGTAACGAGATAAGGAACAGCTACGGAAGCCCAATTCAAGAACTGATTTCTTGAATTTCTTTATGGCAAGAAAATGTCGATATTAAGATGATTATGTGCTGTGCAAAACCAGAAATATTTCCCCCCCACAACATGCAACCTACCCCAGTATGACGCTTTAGACTGTGCATATGGCTGTGACATGCAAACAAAGGAAATCACGCAAATGGTTTTCAGTTTTCAGGCATCGTTACAACAAATCTGTGTTTGGATCAAGGATGAAATGAACTGTACTGACCTGTGATGCAGTCTACTTGCTCTGCCTACTCTCACTGCTACAAGATAGAAAGTTGAGGAACCGCTTTTTTTTCAGAACTGTATCAAAACTGCGTCATTTTGGATTTTCAGGGCCTTCGTAATTATTTCGAGAAAGTTGGAGAGATAATATTGCACTTCTTTTCTCAAAACCGTATTCTGGGATCATTATTCTTTAAGAGCTATGCTAGTCCTAGGGAAATTTTACCACTGGCTTTGATTGGCAGTAGGAAGTGCTAGCTCCAGGGAAGGGAAAGGTAATAATGATCTGGCTGTATCATCAGTGTTAGAATTCCACGGTTAAATTAAAGTCATTGCACAACAAAAACTCAGTACACTTTATGAATACTTTTAACCATGCTAGAGTGCATATCGATCCTGTGAAAGTGATGTGAGAATACCTTGGAAACAGCAACACTACCGGGGAAATTTGTTTCAAACAAAAGCCACACACAGCAGGAGGCATCTAGATTATTTTAGGCACAACTCCAAGCAATAAAGCTCATTTAAAGTGCAATTCTGGTCTCTTCTTTTGTGTTTATTCACTTGTTAAAATGCGCAATTGCCTCTGTACGCACATACTGAACAGTAGATTAATACTTTTGTGAATATTGCACAAAAGAATGAGAAATCAAAACAACAACCAAAAAATGGCAATAAATCAGTTTTATAAACCTAAAAAAAGACCCCTGAAGATATCAAATACTTACACATTTTGGACAATCTGCACCAGTACTGATGATGTATCTGCACCTTCCATAAGGTAGATATGATACCTGAAAATACTCACTTAATCCCACTGGACAAGCACTGTCAGTGCCCTCTCATCCATCACTCCCCAAACCCCATCTTCCACCGAGGTGAGTTTCAAACCTCACTTCACCACTTCTCTCCCAGCTGCCCGTCTCCTGGCAGGCTTTGCCATACTCTGGACTTACTATACGTGCAACAGAGCCTTCCCTGGTAAAGTCTGAAGAGCCCAAACATGCAGGTGCCTTAGAGGGATGCGAGGTTAGCAGCTGAACACAAACACAAGCCAGGCTTGCATCTGTCTCATCCATGAGCAAATCCTGCTGGCTCCAGCTCAGTGTCTCACTAATCTGCCAGAACAAAATGGGGAAACGCTATAAAAAAGGACTATAATCTATTTACGTTCCTTTAATACATATATACACACCCATATAAATATAACACTCTCTTCTGGAAAGAAAAATTACAAACTGTCTTTTGAATAAGAACCTTGGTCATCTCAATATCCTTGGCTTCGTTTGCTTTGATCATCTCCTTAATTTTCAGTAAAGGTGCAGATACGAATAAAGGTGTAGATATCTATACTTTTAAATGTAAACATAAAAATTGAAACATCACTAAATCAGGTTGGCGACACCTCCAGAATAAGAAGCAGAAGCTGATGAATTTCTGCCAACAGCATTAGGTGAAAATTCTATTTTTACACAAAATCATATACAACTAATGATAAAATGAGCTCCTCTTCAAGGAAAGTAAACTTAAAAAACACACCTTCCATAGAAATCTATATGGACCGGAAAATTAATGAGGAACCTGATCATTCCCTCAGCAGTCTTTAAACTCCTGAGAAACACAGTTAGCTGCCAGGAGCTAGTTCTGGGGAAAATAAAAAGTGAGTTTTATTTATTTTTTATTTTTATTTAAGTTAATATGTATACTATGTACCACTAATTCAATGTTTTTTATGGAAATAAATTATTACCGGAGCGTAATTGTTAATGCAATCTTAAGTTTCTGATCCTATACCAACAATTAACATTATTTGTCATGTTATGTCTTGCTTACATTGTCATCGCCTCAGTTCACAGAAAGTCCTGCAGGTCCCTTATTTCAGACTGATGTAAGTAGTTCTGAAAAAGAATCTCCCCCTACCCATTTTCTCCCCACCCAAGCTTTTAATTTTTCCACTTCATCGTCAGTTAAATAAAATTAAAGTGTGAGAAATCCAAAAAAATTCTTGAATATCAACTATGTACTGAAAACTCAGGTGAAATGACTCTTTTTTTCCTTCACCCAGTTGAGGTATCCATCAGGATACCCCCAGTTAAAGGGCTTAGATTATAGAAGCTGAATATTGAATTCATTTATGAAATGTCTACATGTACTCACTTTAATTCTCTCAAAGAAAATACTGTAATATGTCAATGTCCTACAGCCAGAGCCTAGAACAAACTAACACTATGTTGCATTTGCCTGGGATTATGTGGTCTTCAGGAAAAGATTCTCAGCCAAGTTGTTGCAACAGCCTTCTGCTGCTGATTTTAAAACCAACTCGAGAACAGGAAAAGAAGAACCCAATTAATAAGATCCAAAGAGTCACAGGAAAGACGGGAAGAATTGGAGACGGGACGTAACACCAAATTTCTGGAAAGCTTTCTCACTGGATATGCGCACATGAAACCCGCATCATTTGTGTCATGGTCCCAGAGTGCACCAAGACTACTTTCGGAAAAAATACTTCCCCTAGACAGCACAAATATGTAGATTTTTTTTTTTTTAATGCTTAATTTCCCCAAAAAGCTCCTTACCAGTTATCATGCACTTCTTCAGAAATTACAAAAACAAAAAACAAAAACAAACCCCACAATCAAACAAACAAACAAAAACCACCCCAAAAACCACATCTTTGAAAAACTCTTAAGAGTACCAGCTCTGGATTAAGACATAATAGGATTGCTCAAAGCAAATAAGTGGGGTTAATTTTTTTTCCTTTTTAAAAAATAGTTGTATTTTTAATATAAGTTTTATTCTGTAACATAGTTTCAAATTCTTACACATATGGCAAAGTTTGTGCAAAATTTCAAGTCAGGTACTTCAGAGCCTTTCAATATTAAACAGAAATCAATAAATACAAGCAGAACAATAAAAGTTTAAAATATTAATTAAAATGCATGTTGTGCAACCTCAACATGGGTGTTCTGGACCCCTTATTCCCAGAGGCTCCCTACTTACCAATTCCTAAGAGCCTGCACTGGAAGGTTTGGACAAACATCCTTAGCACTGCATTTCAAGAACCTACCCGGTAATGTGTCTATTCAACACAACAAAAACATACCACAATCATTTAACAAATGAGGATGTTTAAGCAAGAAGATGCGTTTCACCCTGTGAAAACTGCCTAACGTCTGTGAACAGTGAAAACAGGATAAATAAAGAACGGAGCAACTTCAGATTACAGCAAAACAAAACAACACAACCCACCCAACCCATCAGATTAAATAACATTAAATATGTCAGTCTTGAGAGAATGATAAATACAAGGATTTTTGCATAGGCCTCTGGAATACAGAGTCAGAATTATGGCCAATAAAACATCTGCTAGTCAGTCTAATTTTCTACCACTCTGACCTATCGAGTACTCAGAACCAAGAAGTTAGACAGAACAGCAATTTCATTGTCTAATGACTCAAACAGAGGTAAGGAATTATTTCTGCCATCCTGAAATAAATAGTGCAGCATTCTGGCATTTGTGGTCACCATAGACTTCAGTATTTGCTTAATTACTAAGATTGCAATACCATCTTTATTAGAGACCGACGATAAAATAAAGCACTCTCGAGAAACTGCACAGCTCGTAACAGCCTCAGAACACGGCAGGCTGGACAACGCAAACCCTAAAGAAGATGCAATTTGGAACAGTGACTCAGGATTTGCAGGGGCAGGTACAGCAGGCTCCAAGGCAGTCACAACACGGGGAGTGCGTAACGGCGTGGCATCGTGCGGTGAGATGTGCGAACAGCCTCAGTGCGTCTTTGGTTTCGGGAGGCGGGAATGCCGACCGGAGGGCATGCTGTCCCCAGAATGCAAACCAGAAGAGTGCATCTGCACGTTTTCCTTTCTCTGGACTGGTGGCCTTGGGATGTTAGACTTTAGGGAAGTGTTCTGAGGCTCTGGAGGTACTGGTGTGGATTTCTGACTGCTCACTTGCTTGGGTTTAACAAAGGACGTAGTTGGTGGGCGAAGTTTAGACACTTTCTGACTCTGTTTACCCTTTAAGTTATCCTGCCCAGATGTTGGCTGTGGCTGAGTCGAACTACTCAGTGGTAGAAGCTCACATTCCTTGGAAGCAGCGGAATTATCTGCAGATCGTATGGGAACGGCCATGGTAGGAGGCACTAAAGCAGTTGGGGGTTTCGCGATTCTCGAAGTCTTTGGCTGAGAAGCCTGGTTTGTGAATGGGGGTTGACCTTTCACAGGTAATCCAGTCTGCACCTCTGGAGCATCGGCTCGTGCAGAGCTCTGAAAGTGGGAACGAGGTGGCAGTGTACCTTTCTTATTACCAGCCACCTTGCCAGGGTCTTCAGTGTTTTTGTTTTTCAAATTGTCCAGATATGATGTATTTTCATCTTTTGTGTTTAATTGTATGCTCGCTAAAGAGTTTACGTCACTCAGGTTATTTGGGAGAGAGACATTTGCAGCATTTGGATTCTGATGATTTCCATTGTCATGCAGATCTGGTTTAGGATATTCACTGTGGGCCTCGATATGTGGAGTTTTTATTAGTTTTCCCTGGGCGAGGTCTGTGGAATTGGGAAGGCTGCTGGAAGGCTGTAGTACTTGAGGCTGTTGAAGAGAACATAATACAAGAATATATTAGGCAGAGAAGACACCCAGATACACTCAGAATCCAAGGTGAGCTGACTGGATGCTTGATAAGGGCTGTATATCTGGGTTTTTAAATCAAAACTTTGACTTTGGCAAAACGGGATGGGTCATGGGATGCGCACAAATGGAACTCGTAACTGAAGTGGAAAAAAAATATACCAGCACTGAAATAAACAACAACATAAAGACAAAAAAGAAACAGATCGGCTTAAAAAGGAAACATGAAGAAGGCATGGCTGATGGTTTCACCCAAATCTGCAGGACAGGGCAGGAGTTAACATCGGTGCAGATCAATTCTAATGAAGTGCTTAACCCAACGCAACAGCTGCGTCCAGCTTTCATTTCTGCTCACTGCATACCGACCTCAGCGATCCCAACCCTTCTACTGCACAGGCAGGAAAGGAGTTGGACGGACCACATGAACTTACAGGCCGTTCCCTTGCCTTACTGAGGCCAGAAAAACTGGCTACTGACTAAGCTTAGGTAACTGTTTTACCTTGGAGTGATCTTAAAAGGGCTGATAAAGAAACAGAGTACATGTGAAAGTAGAGACCACACTCTACCACACTGATAACCATGGGATAAAGAGAACTGTAGAAGATTTTACATTTTATCAGAAGATACAATCTAATCAGACACGCATCAGACAAGAGAATTGCCAGTACCTCTTCTGGGTAATTTCTATTCTCTTTGCTCTCCCCTGTAAAGAGACTTAAAAGATTAATGGCGCACTAGCTTCACAATACATCCTAGACCGGCAACTTGGATACAGATCTTGGAAGCATGACTAAAAAATTCTGCAATTCGTGGCAAAACCCAAAATCTATTAAAACCTAAACCACAGTTTTAGCAGGTTTGGATTATTTTTCCCATTTTCTTTACATAGGAGGGGAACTGAACTCCTACCAACTAGTCATCACTCAACTACTGGGATTCTTACCAGTTGACAGGGTGCATGTACACAGTAAACAGTCTTATTCTGTTTAGTAGTGAAATAAATAAAAAAGAAGCAATGGTTGTTTTTGAAAGATTTGACTAAAAGTGTCATTTTTGTCACTCTCCTGAATTATTCACAAGTTCTAAAGAAAAAACCCATTATTGGTCTTTTTACCTCTTCTTTGACCAGCAGGAAGAATGCAATGATAGCTGTGCAAGCCAGATTCCTGTTACACTTTTAGGGCCATAGCCCATCTCAGGACTCTTTAGGCATTTCATCTTTTCCCTAGCAGGATTACTACTGAAAACTGAATCCTCAAAATTCCTCATCAAGAAAAAAAAAGAAAAGAATGGTTAATAAGAGGAGAATCAAGGTTTCTCATTCTATTTGTTATTTATGAGCAGTTTCTCCCTTTAGAATGTAACAGGTGTCTCGTAAGGAAAGGCAAAATCTAGACTAGTGACATCAGCTATCAGTGACAGACATGTAAGGCAAATATCCTGAGCGGTCAGAACATGATTGTTTCAGAAGGAGGGAAAAGATTTTTAAAAAAGGCAAAGAAGCCTCCAAAAGGGTGTCAAACAAGTACCAAAATATTATTCCTTATGTTACCCGAAACTATCTTAACTTTGTGAATCCTTCTTAACCATACAATCCTACAGGAAGGAAATGCTCCACACAAGGAATAATTCCATACACTGAGAGAGTTACAATTTAAATAAAAGTAGTCCTCCAGTTATTTTTTCCATTTTCCAGTGTTTATGTTTGGGTTACAGAGGTTATCATCCTTCCAGTCTAGGAGTTGACAGGCAGATGTTAGCCAAAATGATTTACTGATTTGAGACCTCACCTGCAAAACCAAAACTGCCAATAATGAATGCAGAAACCAAAGCCGTATTTACTCAATTCCCATGCAAATACTACAACAAATAAATCTTATTTTCTAATCCCACTTGGAAGTTAAAAACATTAAAACATTTATAGCCCACAGTATTGTGTCAATTTGACACCTTGTGTCAAATGTGGAAAAATAACTGTCAGAAAATTTTTCTCCCTCAGTTAGGAAGAGTTTTTAAATGTTAGTCTTCAAAAACACAGATAAATATCCAATCTAATCAATAAAAATTCTAACCTAATATCAACTAATTCTAGCAATACTAATCAACAAAATTCAAAAATTGTAAGTTACAGAAGAAATTAAATTTGTATGGAAAGTTGAATTAAACGCAAATACGTCTGAAGTACAACAAAGCCCTCAAGGTTTCAATAATGCTATTTAGAATTCTTTGGACAAAGGCTAGGTAGTATTTGAGCTCTTCCCTTTGGGCAGCTTTGCATTTTACATATAAAAATAGCCAAATACATGTTTTTCTCATTATCCTTAATAACCTTAAAAGGTTTCAGCAGCTTATTACCCAGAAAGTTAGAGATACTAAGGTAGAAAATGGCTACGTGCTCAGAATTATAAGGACACTAAAGCTCTGGTATCATCTTTGCCCAGTTGTTTTAAATACTGTACTGCTTTCTAATTGTGTATTTCTACCCAAGATCTGTCCATTATCACAATGACAGATTTTAATACCGTCAAATTTCTACATACATTAACATTCAAAATGACACTAAAAGCAGCAAAATGCCACTTGCAAAATATACAAGTAACAGTTCCCAAGGTATCCAACCCTGACAACTGCATTATTGTCACTCGCAGCTCATATCTTTGTACTAAATACAAAGGAAGTCTTTGAAATTCTGACCATGTTACTGGTAAAAACAATGAGCCAGCTGAAGGACTGAAGTACTTGGTGAATTCCATCACATGGAGGAGAAATAAAGAAACATTCTGCCTTCCAGACATAGTATTTTATCTCACACCAGTCCTAAAAAAAAGGGTTTCATCTGCTTTGTTTTGAGTGAACTTCTGGTAATATTTCTGGGGTGGGACAGACCATGATTTGGAATAGACTGCCACGCTATCCAGGCTATTTATGTCCCATAAAGAAAATGTGCAGGTAGACAAACACCTGCACTCCTTTGGGATGCTCCTAAAATGCAGAGGTGGACTCAAGCATTTCAAGTACAATGTAACTGAAGACCCTTAGTTCTCCTCAGATTAGAAGTACATTAGACAAAGTGCTTTATGCTCCTTTCTGTACAAAGAAACAGATTTTTCCGTACTGGCAAGACCTTCAAAGCCTTACAAACATTGATGCACTATCATCAAAATTACTCAATTCACTCCCTACTTCATCAGCCTAAGAGATTTTTCTATTATTTTGCTCAAGTAAAACTGGCTGTTACATCATCCAGAGAAAGACTGTATCCACGACAAGGATTACCACTATTGCACAGTTACCGAACTACTGAGGTTGTATTAGCTTTGTGCTGAAAAACTGAAACATCATGTTCTACTGTTAAAGAAGTTAAATGGACTGCTAAAGAAGTTAAAAATGTGGTCATTACAGTGCTATTCATTAATTAGCTGAAAATTCCCTTCAGTTTTGCTTTGGTTATCTTGATCCCCATCTCGATTCCCTTTACAATACCTCTGTGGAATGAAATAAAGGCATTTTCTCCCTGCAGTATCTTGAGGAAGGAGGGAAGCGATGCAATGGAAAATCCAAGAACTGCATGCACATCTCCCACAGACATGCATCATGCATAGGGCAAAGAAAAAACCCAACAGTGAAAACGCGTGAGGGGGAGATGGGAATAAATCTGAAGTTGTACTGTACCACGCTTTATCACAGAAGTAATGGACTAACTTCTCAACTCCTTGCCAATGGCATAATGGAAAGCAGAGACAAGAAAAAGACAAGGACAATGATGTCAGAGGACCAAGACAAAACAGTGAGCAATTGCCACGACAGAACTGCAACTTTTCACCATTTCAATTGCAATTACCATGTCCCCCACTGGTTTTCAGTCCTCCTTCAAGAAACAAAGGTAGCAACAGTATTTAGGTAATGCAGTACAAAAACATTTCCACAGAGCAAGACCTGCATGGAACACCTTCGCTCTTACAACTTCAAGGTTTTTAGCAGTTAATCTCTTACATTGCAAATACTGCAAATAAAATTTGTGTGTATTATTACAACTGTATAAAAGAAAAAACTTTGCATCCATGCATATGTATGTTCAATATCTAACCCTGAACAGCAAGGTCATTAAAGGCACAGCATTCCATCCTTGGATGATATTGCCCATATTTTTAATACCTCATCTTCCTAGCTACTCACTCCCAAGCTGGAGGAGACAAGTACCACAGGTTCTTTTTGGAAAAGGGTGGAAGGGAAAGATCACAAACCCTGCTAGGTAATTCTTTTGTTTCCTCATCAGTTCTGCCATCCCTCCTCTCACTGCCTTGGCCCAGGATAAGCTGTCATTTCAAACCATGGCCTGTGCAGACACAGCCCTGCTGAAAGGCTGCACCAGACAGCTCTCATTTTCCACCTCTGGAAAACATCAACATTTCACATCTTAAATCTCTAGCATTTGCTAATACCTTCTTTTTGAGCTTTTTTTTTCCTTTCCCTTTGATCCAGCAGTGTTATATCCATATTTCAGCCTTAAAATGTAGGATTCTGCAGTATGGAGAATTATTTCAAATAATGACACAAAACAACTTTTTTTTCTTTTAAAGCACCATTCACCACAGCCATTAAGGCTGATAAAATAATTGGTAATGTGGCAAAGCATTATTTTTTTTCCTGCAGAGTCTGTACAGAAACCCCAGCTTGGGAAATTTTATTATTGCAATAAAAAACTACTTCAAGTAATATGTTAACTACATTAAGGCAGGTACTTTATCTGCAAATATAGATATATGTGCATCAAGCAGATAAATGTGACCATATACAAAATTAAGGGGGGTTTTGCAAACACAGATTTAGTTAGGTACAAGAGACACTTCTCTTGTAGTTGACTTAGCAAGTACTGAAGTTGGGAGGAAGGGAGTTTTTCCTAAAAGACTCTTCTTCATATAGCTGAACAGTCTTGGAGCAAAAATTACATTAAAAAGGCAGTAATGTAATGAATCCAGGATGTTTTTAATGATTTGACACAGAACTTCCCAGCTAATGCTCTGGCACCACTTGGTTCTGCTAACACAAACACTTCGCACACCCTACAAGGCTGTATCGGTCAACAAAGCTTCGGAAACATTTCAGCGCTGAGCAACGTGTCTTTGTTGAAAAGAAAATGCATGAAAAAGCACAGCCTGGATCTGATTTACAGTTTATTGGCCATAGAGCAGCTTTCTTCCTGGCGATAACAAGCTGTGTGTCAGCTGCTAGAATTGCTTGGATTATCTCTGTCTCTAATACCTGCAAAAAGTCTAAACACTTCTTCCAGGATGTGCAGATTAAGCGGAGATATAACAACTGCAATGCTCGAATAACAAGGCAGTTTGGATCAGCATTCTGGTGTGGAGAAGCACTTGGGGTAAGGGGCCTAGAGAAGGTGGTGTAGTATTCTTGTATTACAACACAAATTCATGATTGCCTCCTTACTAATGTGTATTCTAAATGTTTGTTTCTAGAGCCGCATCATTAAAGCTTTAGAACACAAATGGAAAAGGTTTAACTGTATTGACCAAAGTTTGAAATGTCATCAGAATATATCCTATAACCAAAAGAAAAATAAATGACCATTACACAGGAGTTTAGTTCGAGACACATGGGAATTACAGGAACAAAATTTTATGGTTTTCATTCCATATAAAATGACAAAAATTAATGTATGGTTATCAAAGTGTTTATGAAATGCAAAGTGCTGAATTGTTTCCAAGGCTGGTGAAAAAACATGGAAATTAATAAAAGTGGAAGTATTAAAAATTAGTTGTCATTAAAAGTGAAAAACATACATCCGATGCTGAAGTGTGTTTCAGTGCAGTGATACGCTAAGGCAAGTTCAGCAGCAGGTGTGCTGACATTGTGACTGGTGCTCAGAAAGAACCATAAACCTACACTAGTGTAATATTACCTAGCAGGGATATATTTCCTGTCCTGTACAGCAGGAGGGAAATGATTTTTAGTTGTTTAACACTGTAATATGAACAGTTTACAGATTTACATCTTTATAATCTACAATGCCTGTAAGTGATCTATGTATCCATCAGCTATCAACAGCACAGTGAAGAAAGCTGCAGAATTCACATGCAGAGACGATATTTTAGGTTCAGGATCCAGAAGTTAGGAAAGAAGTGCCTGCCTTCCAAGTCTATACAGAAAACACAACCAGACAAAACCTGAGACTACTTCATGTTTCCATCATCTTCTCTGTATTCTTGCAAAGAACACTGACATTAGTGTTTCAGGCTGTCCTACACCCAGTGATGCCCAGCTCACCATTTACCTTTAAACCCCATATCTGGCTCAAAAACCTGAACATTGAGACCACTGAACCAAGCGGGAAAGAAGGATACTAGCGACCGTTCCAGTAATGTTCTGCTTTACAGAACTGTTCACATAGTGATAAATCATTGATTTTTCATGAATTTCATTAAAATGTCGAAGGAACCTCCTAATTTATAATATATTTTTATTCCTGGTATTGCTCTATAGAGTAAACCTAAGCCTTAAAGAAAAAAAGCTAGGAATACTCCACTAGTGGAAACTTACTTTCATAAACAATACATTAGTTATAGTTCAGGTTAACTAGTCAAGGACCCATTTCCGTTTTCATTTACTTCCTTTACTAGCAATTCACTGCATGCAATATATAAGATGCACACTAAAAAATCCAACCTGCTTTAGTAATAAAAGTGTACTATGAAATCCCAAAGAAGAGGGCACCCTTGTTAGTGGAAGGATGGGGTGGAGGCTCAGAAAACCAGCAGGATTAGCAAATGAAGTTTTCTTCCTCAGCTGGGCAGCCACTGTGAATGATGTGACACCAGAGGCTCACATGGCAGCTGGGACACTGTCCTCCCATTCTGACTCTCCAGTCACCAAGCCCCAAAATCCTAACATTAATACGATCCTCAGGTGTAAAACTGATCTCCTTGAGTCAGTCTCTGTTGATAGGACAGGGAATCACCCAGGCTGTGCTACTGCTGGTCCCTCCACTCAGCAACAGAAGGCACAATCATCAGATTCTGGGGTTCTACGTTCCTTACACACAAAGAGTCCCACATCAAACACCACAGAAAAATGAAGCACACCCCATATTGCACAGAGAAAAGCCCATGAAACAGGCTGTGCATTCCTGATGAGTTGTTTACATGAACGTTGTCACAGAAACATCAAGAGAGTATTTGAAGCACAGTTTACAAAATACTAGATTGTTTTCTGGTGATTGATATAAGCAAAGATCATTGCAGTGTGAAATATATGCAAGCTTAGTTTTCCAAGGTGCAGCTTACTCTTCAGATCTCCACTGGCCCTGGAATTACTTTGTTTCCGTAATTTGACTTTTCCTTTATTTCTTGTCCAAATACACTCTTGAGCTTTGCTAGGCAAACACTGTAATTTGCAAATTACAGTACATTTAAAAAATATAACTTTAGCATTATGACGTAGTTATATTTCTTCAAACACTTATCTGTTCAAAATGCAATACCAAAGCACAAAAGAAGACTTACCATTTCTCTATGTCTACGTAAGCACACAGTTTTAAAATCAGCAATTGTCTTTTGTTTTGCAGATCCAAGCCAAGTGAACAAATGCATCTTACATCAGCCCACATTGTAGCTAGCACATAAGGGAACGTTAATAAATCATGCAAGTTGTGCAACAGCCACTTCAATGTAAGAGAAGCCTTTTTACAACAAATACCGAGAGACGGCAGGGGGGGAAAAATTAGTTTGAGGGAAGCCACTCCGAAAAGTTAAAACTTCATGTGAGAGACAAGGCAAGTGACACTTTCCCACCGACA
This sequence comes from Hirundo rustica, assembly GCF_015227805.2. Lineage (NCBI taxonomy): Eukaryota > Metazoa > Chordata > Aves > Passeriformes > Hirundinidae > Hirundo > Hirundo rustica. Next base: position 7,733,858 of record NC_053457.1, on the reverse strand, counting down.
CTTTTGCGTACAACCACGACGCATTCACGTGAATACAGACGCGCGTGCGGACGCGTGAGCAAACGGAACACACACACGGACAGGAGAGTGCATCACAGCCATGGAAAACAGGGAAATGCAGCAAGCAAGACTGATGTTAAGACAAGACTGGAAACGAGGGCCTACTCGGGTTTGCCTGAAGAACTGCTGAGGTCTACTGGCATTTAATAACTGTTATAGAACTAGAAGTCGTAGCGGCTCGTAGGCTGGCCGGAGGAAGCGGTTTGTTAGCCACAGACTATCGTGTATGCCTGGAGATCTGCCTGAGAGAGGAGGAGACTACGAGATGAACAGTGCGTGCAAAGGGGAAGCTTCTACTGGAACACGGTGAGGGAGATGAGTGAGAGGTACAGACTCACTCTGTCTGCGGTGCGGTGGAACACTCCGAGGGATGCCCTGGAATGAGCCCTGCCAGGGAGAGAAGGAGGGAGCAGAATACCCACCCTGTGCAGAAAGAGAGAGGGGGAGAAGTATAATAAAAAAAGAGAACAGGGAAAAACAAAGACACCAAAAAGCCACACCATTCTTTTTCTTTTTCCCCCAGAAAGGTATCATTGTATCTCCAGTTGTTCTACTTTGTAAAAGCGAATGTTACACGCTACCAAAGCCCAGATGCCCTAAACTAGTCAGAAATCTTACAAAATACCTCCATTTTTGTTCAATATATATGTACACATTTCTGTCCAAGATAGTTTTAGGGGAAGAGTACAGAAACTGAGCTTATTGTGACTAAAAATACATGATAAAATTATATTTATACACCTTTCAGAAGTATTTTAGAAATACCTCACCAAGTAGTAGCTTGCTTAGTTCTAACCTGCTGGAAAACCAATCAACTTTAGTCAACAACAAAAATTTCTAACGCATAGAAACAGATTTTCCAGCAAGACCTGGTGCTTTAGATGACTCAATACTCCAATTTCATCAGCATTATTTACTGTGGAAGAGGTGACAAAGAACTGTTTTCCTTGCATGTTGTTTTGGAGCTTGAAAAGGATTAGGGAACTGTGCAGATCCATGAAGTACAGGGTTTGCCTGTCAGAGCTCTCAAATAACCACAAGTGTGACACACTGTGGTTGCTACATTCTCAAAACAAGGAGAAGTAATTTTCTTATTACTTTTTCTTTTTCCCCACATCCTTACCTTTGCAAATCCAAGCTGCAACTTCCCATTTAAACAACACAATGCTGATTTCCTATTTCAGCAGGACAGGTTTAAGTATTTACAATTCCTCTGCTATTTACAGTGGCTGAAAACTGCTTTTCCAAGCCCTGGAACACAGGTACTACAATAATGACTGCCCCACTGCCTCCTGACCCACAGCAACTAACTGTGGCTCCTCTGTGAGCCAGCAGGCTGAAGGTATCTGAACAGCACCTGCATGACAGAAAACAAGAACCCAGTTTGCCCCTCCTCTCCAGATTCTCTGCTGCAGACCATACTGCCATGGCTGTAAATAATAAAGTATTTGACTTCCATGCTTCTTTTAAAGCCATGTTAAACATCATATTGTTTCTATAAATAAATATTCTGCTTTTATTTGTCTTAGGAGAGTTTTAAACACTATCCTGATCTTCCAGTTATCCTTACCTAATCAGATTATAGCCAGCACTATTCCAGGTTTCAGTACTGCTAAAATGAAACTTAACACATGCACTTAAGCAATTTTAGAATCTGCTAGTCAGAACACTTTTCATCTAGAACAGGAAATAAAGAAAAAAGCCTGACAAGACTCCTTTACTGGTCTTCAGAAGCTGAGATGAAACAATTATTGCAGCAAAATCTAAGGGGAAAAATGAAAAAAGTTCTTCAGTTTGATTATCTCTAGATGGAGGTGTTGATTACCTAATGTGTTCTTACAGGCCTCCATCAGGGGTGTCATTAAAACACGATTTTTAGACTGCTGCATGAAAGTACTGGAAGAGTACTAGCTTCAGTCAAGCAATGTGATAAAACAATATAATGTGCTGCCTCAGCTGAATAGGTACATACATTAAATACATAAATAGTCCTGGGAACATGATTTATGACTGATGAGAAAATAAACGCTTTGGATTTTCATAGCGCGGTACAAAAGAACATTACATTTTACAGGTTTGTTCACATTTCCTCCAAAATTGTATCAGCGTACTGGAACACCAAGAAAAACTCTTTCTGTTCTCTAAACGCAACTGAATCTCCACAGAGTAGAAAGCACATTATCACCAGGCACAAGCCTGATTCTGCACAGACTCATCTGAGTTGGCAATGGGCTTTTTCCAGACTTCTTTGAATTTTTTAACACATTTAAGAAGGGAGGTGAAAATTTTCTATCCTCTCCATTTTACCCTCTGAAAAGAGAGATTAAGAGAAGCACAAGCCATCTGAGCTACCTAACAGTTAAGACACTCTTGTAAAGGCAATGAAGTATTTACGTGTCTTGATAGGTTCCAGAAATTTTTAAGCATCCCTATTAGCACTTCAAAGCACAGCATTAAAGTACAGTCTTCTCAATCATTCTTCACGCTACTTTATCATTGCTCTGACTGGAGAGGTGAATGAGGAAAGTGTAAGTAACTTCCTTGAATCTTTTGCCTCATGAACTGAACTGGTCTCCAGGCATATTTTAATCCTCTTCTCCCTAATGCTGCTGTTGACATTGCTCCATATAGTTAAGTTTCAAATAATGCCAGACTTCTATTTTGTAACAAATGAATAAATAAATAAAGTTTTTTCTAAAAAAATACCCCAAAAAAGGGTTGTTTGATTTTACATCAAATAAGGTAATTAAAATCAACATCAGTTGAAAAAGTAAGGATCAGCAGATACAGCACTGGGATTTTATTAAGATGAGTGTTATGACTTAAACTGATTATAAAAATTACAAAGTATGTATCAATCCCATTGATATAGCACATTAAGATTTAAGTATCTGCACATATAGATTTCAAAAAGATTAATTTTCTTTTCATAGTAATTCTTGTACAAAACTCCAGCAAAGTTACCAAGCTTTCTCCTTTAAACACCGACTCATATTCACCTCCTGCGACTCATATGTGCACTGATGTTCCCAAGAAATCCAAAGAGCAGGAAAAAAGGAGCACACTAATAAACACATCTCCTAAGGTGATGGTACATATTCAAAATGCACAGATAATGTGGCAGTTTGCTACTAAAAGTGAGAAAGAAGAAAAACCTGAATCACCACTTATTTATTACAATGCCTATAAAACCCATAAGCAAGGAATTCTAGAATTAAAAGATGAGAACATGACTTACCTCAGCTTCTATTAAGAAAAATCAAACCCAAACAAAAAATATCTGATGGGATTCTTCTGGGTTCTGAATCAACTTTCTCCACTAAGACTTTAATGATAGACAGCAGTTTGAACAGTTCCTCCCCACAGTACGTGCATCCAGCACGTACTCTTGGATCCCATTCCTCTTATTTTCCAGACACTGGATTTGTGAAATAGCAAAGGCATCCCCAAAGAGAAGTGAATAAGAATTTTAAAATTACATGAGATTCAGGAGTGGAAAAATAAGAGCAACTGAGATAAAGCAGCCTACAAACCAGAAGGACAAATGCTCTTCTGAGAGCCTGATGAATTGTACTATGGCTTTATGTTGTACTAAATGCTTTATGAAGTTCTGAGTCTAACTGCACTGGGAAAACCTGGTGGCTGTTTCTTCTTTTAAATGCTACTATGAAGAGTAAGGCCAGAGTTTTCCATTGTTAGTTATAAGCAGACTTCAACCTTAGAAGAAGAAATCATATGAACAAAAGCAATTGCTTCTGCCAGAAAAGCAGAGGTGAAATATTTCTAAGCTATTGCCACACGGTAATTTTAGCCCAACAGCCAGATATTCCAGTTCTTTTCCCAAGGATTCACCAACATGCAAAACTGCTACTGCTTTAAAAAGTCTTTTCTGTTGCAGAAACAAATGCAAATACAGCCAAGATTTTAATTCATACAACTCAGCCTCTGAGCACCTCAATGAGGTGTTTTTTGCTGCCTCTCACAAGCACTGCCAGTTGTCTCATACACACTCAGAGGTCCACAGCATGAACAAACCTAGAACGACAGACTTCAATACTGAGGCAAACGAAATCTTTCTGCAGCAGTCTTCTCTTACTGGCCTAGCACCCAGAAAGAAATCACGAAGGAGCAGTTCTGACATGCTTTTTGAAAATATTCAGATGAAAAACATTCCCAACCCAGTTTTATGTGCTGGTTTACACTAAACCAACAAGAACTGCTTGTGAAGGGTTCAAGGACCTCTCTTCTGTGTACTCCCTTCATGTCATGCACAGTCACAGATGCACACTATGACCACCTAGTGCTGCTATGGTTTTGTTTCACCAAGTACATGTATAAGAACATGAAGCAAACAGCAGAGCATTGGACAGTGAGAGAAACCAAGGCTGGATGTGAAGATGACCACATACAGTGACTGGACCTCAAAAGCTGCAAGTTTAAATTAATGGTTGATGACGCTGACACATACAGGATGTTTTAAGGCTAAGGTGGAAGGAGATACTAAAACCAGAAAGACAACAGCACACAAAGACAGACAAAGGATTACAAAGGTTCATCCAAACAATTGACATGAAAGGCTTTGGAATGACAAACTGGAACAAAATTCAAAAGGGAGGCAAAGAATATCTCAGTGCGAAAGTAGAGAAAAGATGGAGCAAAGAACAAGACCATGCAGCTCCCATGCAAACTGACAGGTTCTGTTGTCATTCTAGCAGAGACAAGAATGAACTTGTACACAAATTTAGGCAGCAAAGCTCGTTCTCATCACTGTGAGCTGTTACCAAGGGGACATACCCAGCTTTTACTGTACACACTATCTACTCCTGCAGCAACTAGGAGGAACTGGTCCTCACAGGCCAGAATCTTCTGCAAGTATCTTGGACCAAATTCAGGGCTTTGAAGTTTGCTTGCTTGCCATTTACTTCTCAAAAGCTGCCAAAAATCCTTTCCAGCCCAAGAAACCAAATGATTTGTCAACAAAAACTTGACTTCTAACCCCTTTACCATCAAAGTCCTGAAAAATGTCAGTATTTACTATTAGAGAAACAATCCTGCAGAGCCTGCAAGTCAACTACGGCAATGAATGCTAACATTCTTCTTTCTTGTAAGGTGTCCATTAACATTAATTTCTTCTGGTAATTTTTATCTTCTTCCAAGGTTTGGTTATTTTCTTCTATGAAAGTAAAATCATAAGACACACTAACTGGAATGAATTCTGTGTAAGAGACCTGTAAGAAATCCCTTTAGAAATGTTGTGGTCTACCCTGCCAGCAAACAACAAGCCTTTACCCCAACAATGGCCAACCAAGAATAAAGCACAAACAATAAGTAGTTACCTAAATTTTGAGTACCCTGCCAGGACACTTACAAGAAATTCCATGTCAGAGGCAGAGCAGACCGGCAATAGGTAGCTACCTATCAATTTTTAAGAAGCCAAATTTCCCAAACATTTCTTTCCAGCCCCTAGTTTTTATTATGCAAGCACTAAGTTCCCAGGATTACATTAAAGTTACAGAATATCCACTTATGTACATATTTACCTTTAAACATGAAAAAACATAAAAGCACTTTGAAAAACTGTGGTCCCTGAAGAGAACAACACCAGACAAGTTTATAATCACATCAAAATGGGCCATTTTCTAGAAATATTTAATAACAAAGAAACTGTGTGAACATGACTTTTAAAATCCGTACGTTTAATGATCTCCACTTACTTATCTAGTGGCACTACCATGAAGTGATCAGAAATACCAGCCATCTCAAATGGCCAGCTGAATTGCTGCAATTTATATGGTCCTAAATTCCTAACTGAAGGAGCTGCTTTCCACTGTCCCTGCTTCCTAGTTTATTCTAGCATCTATTCTTTATGACACACTACATTAACAATGTTTGTTAAGGCACATGTCACTAAGCATTTAAAGTATTCCTTGGAGCACTAAATCACTGTGTTCCCAGACCGGTACTAACTCCTGAAGAATAAACATATTGTATCAGTTCTGATTTGTATAGGATATATTTATAAATAATCACATTAATTTTGAAAATTTTGGTACCTGAAGTACCTAATATCCACCATAATTTAAAAGGACTGGCAGATCAACACTAACAGAAAAAAATGAAATAGTTAAATATTCATCAAAATTGAAAACTATTAACAAACTTAAAGAAGCAAAACACTAAGATGCCTCAAAGGAGTCATTCTGTCATTGCCAAGACTTCAATTACAAATTGGTTTAAAAAACCAAAAAGCTAGTCTATATTAAAAAAAAATAATCTAGTCTACATAAAAACCTGATAATTTCATAAACATTAACAATATTGCATGATTTATACCACATATAAGAATCAAAACCCATTATTTTTCTTAGTCTTCATTCTTAGGTCAAGACCATCAAATTAAACTGAACAGGAATGTTAATAGAGCAAAACAATTTCTTTAAGAGGTTTTTTGGGATTTGAGTAGTGAGAATACATTTTCCTCAAGTATCTCCTTCTATTTATTGTACTTTCTTACAAGAAAATAAGAGCTGACTGTGTCTCCTTTCTATTGCAAGAGATGTTTTTTATTAGGTTCCAGATCGAAATTATACATTTATATGTCTATTAAGCCATGCAAGGAAGCACTAAGCCAGAAAGTTGAGGTCTGACCATTAGAACTGGAATTTGGCTGTACCAGGCAATGGTCCTCCTTGAAGAAATGCCACATTACAGAGTTCCTGTTTCTGTTGGCTCACAGAAAGCCTATAACTTACAGACATGCACAGAAAGACTTTGAAAAAACCCAAAAAACATGCCCAAAGCATTCTGCCCAAGACTGCCCAGATATCAAAAGGTCCTGAAAAGCAGCATGGTTCTAAAATTTGTTAACACTTCATGAATTTTCCTAAGTCCCTTATCAATTTCATGAGAAACTCTGCACATGGATAAAAATACCAAGATGTTTGGATTGTGCATGTAATGATCATATGGCTAGAAATATGTGTATCATACACATATATCCACACACCCAACCACAAACACAGCAGAGGTTCTTCTAGCTCTTCTTAAAGGTACTGTCCCTTAATCCAAACTTCCTCCTGACAAAAAAAAAAGCCTTTTTGAACAAAACTACGATATAACTCAAAAAAAATATATACACTGGCCAACCTGGCCTAAACCAGACAATTGCGCTGAGTGACTCCTTGTGCTTGAGACAGCAACTCAAATTCCCCATCTTGCCCAATATCTTTGTCTTATCAATTAACATAACAAGTTGCACAGATTAAAACTTGTGTAGTTAAGCAACTAACTTCCCATGACTATTACTCTTGTGTCTGAAGCCATGTGATAAACGAGCCAGAAAAAAAGGTTGGAAACAATAGCCACTAACGTTGGAACAGTACCAACGCACAAAGACATCCAATGGACAGCACACACATGAAACTGAATTGGGAAAAACAAACAATGCTCAGAAGCTCCAAAGTAAAAGGAAATGAAACAAATGGGAGGAACCAAGATGATACATGTACATGGGGGAGCAGAGGTGTCAAAGCAAACCAAAAGCTACTTAAGGGTATAATCCTTTGACAGCAGGTTCTTATCAAGACAGAAGGAAGGAGAACATGGGTAAGGCTGTTTGCCAGTAACTGGTGAACACATGGCGTGGTGGTGCCTCTGTTCTAGTGCTATATACTTAAAAGAGCAATTTTAGACGGATAACAGGGGTGATTCATCTTTATTACAAGCTTACATCAAGTAACTCAATGCAGGATAAAAACAAAGAAACAAAAAACTCAAACCAATTTTTAACTTTTTAATAAAATGTCCTCGGTTTTCTAGCTAGAGCAGTAGCTTAAAGATCCAAATGCTATTTGCTGCTGACTAACAAAAGCTTTGTTTAGCAAAGGAAATGTTTTCTTATTATATAATAGCAAATATGTTGTCCCTCCCCCATCTTAAATATTCCACTGGTGTTTCATGAAGAATGTAAATTTTACATAGTGGAAACAAATGTGATCCACGCAACAGCATATGGGAATGAAGATGTCTTTTGTCAAAGTGATTTTCACACAATTATTTTTTAATGTTCAAGCTATTAAAATTAATTTTAAAAAAATAATAAGAAGAAATATTAAACAATATTAACTTTTGCTTCTACATTTATGCACTGAAACTTAGAATACAGTGTTTCTTTTTCTCAACAAATATGAAAACATCAACAATGAAAATCTGACCAGGAAAATGCCCTAAGAGATACCTATGACTTTGAAGTCAGAACATAAGAAAATCTCTTAAGTATAACTAGATATACAGCTAGGATTGACTATAACTTAAATGCTGCAAATGGTGATTATTTGAAGACTTCTAAAGCTTAATTATTTATTTTAAAATAAATGTTTGTAATATTTATTTACATAACAGGGCTGCCAAAGAATGCAAGGGCTGCACAGCAGGAAGGACACCACTCACACACAGCACAGAATCTCTTAAACAAGGCTGACTCGTGTGAGAGCCAAGGTCACAGAAGTGGAGGATGCAAGGCAGAGAGAGGTAGCCCAGCATGGGCCCACTTTACTCACAGAACTCCTCCTCCAGGAGGTTTGCGTGAATTTATCGGCACACGCGCGCGCTGCCCCTGGAGGCTTCTGACTGTCCTTCTGGCAGTTACATCTAGTGGCCTGAATCACCCCCAAGAAGAGAAAAAGAAACAAAGAATTGGTTAGAAATTAACCAGCTGAGCCTCTTGAAAAGCACAGCCAAGGCTCAGAGGTCAAACATCAAGCATGACTTGACTGCAGAGCACAACAGGATTAAACTGTAGAAACCAGTATTTACAGTGCTGCACAACTGCTGCTTTTCCCAAAGGATATTGAGAAGTAATCCAGAATAAATATTGACTTTTGGAAAGAGTTTTTTTTTCACTTAAATTTCTGAAACACTGAGTTCTTCAAGTCATCTTTCAGTCATTACAAATATAAGTTTTACCCATCTCTACAGTTCTTCTGCTGCACCAGTTCCAGGTTACTCCAGCAATCAGGTGCATGACTGGGCAGGGAAGGAGAAATTTCCTTTAAGGAATTTTGGCTGATGGTTAAGAGTGAGACTAAGTGTACTGAAACCCCAACACTTACTGCAAAATGCTAACAAACAAGGTAATTTGGTTTGGTATGCTGTGATGTGGGATTCTGCTGTTTAAACATCTTCATCTTTCGGTTTTGTTTGAGAGGGAATGTTCCCAAACCAGAGAGGATGAAGGCCAGAGCTCAGTTTTACTGCACACCCCTACAAAAGCACACATTTAACATTTCATTAGAGATTATGGGTGCACAAGTACTGTCTCCAGCTATGGTAAATATGTATGGTGTGCACCTCCTGGCATCTCATCTACCCTGCCTGTAGGATTTTCCTGTGGCTTGAAATGTCTTGAAAATGCGGGGCTATTCTACAAGAATTGTCACAGCAGGTGAATTTACCAGAACCAAATGCAAAGATATACAAGGCCAAATCCAAACTCAGAGGAAGAGCAAAAAGGTAAAGGGCACATGTGATTTTTGCTTGAGGCCTTGTGTCTCCCTGAACCTAATTTATGATGATGTGCCCCCATACCTTGCTCTCAGTTGCCAGATTTAAGCTGACTATTCAACTTGTTCTGTATTTTCTCCTAAAAAGCCAAACAACTTGGACTACTACCTTGCTCAGCTTTAAATTCTATGGTGTAATTCTTTATTAAGATAATGGACAGTAGAGGAAAGGAGAGGAGGAAAAAAAAAAAACAGTAACAAAAACTTTAAGCAGAATGACAGGCCCAATCCTTGACCATTTTTACAATACTTTAAGTGTAGTCTTTTATTTCCCTCACTGTTATTTTTGAGCAGCTTCTAGAATTTTATGTTCAAAACTGTTTTGGAAATACTTACAACAACATTATAAACACCCACAAATCATGACCAGATTATGGAATCAAAGATCCCAGGAGCACAACTGGGAACCCAAACCTACCTTTGTTACAGTGAAAGTTAGAAGGAAGAAAACAGCTCTCTAAGCTCTCTTAAAGCCTTCATCAGCACTGCCTACTGAAGTTGCACTCTGCAGTGCACACCTGGGATTTTGGTCAACATTTTGGATTATACTTACAAGCTGCTGCTCTAATTGGTTGATTGTTTCGTCCTTTTTCCTCAGTTCATCTTTCAGCTGCCTGATCTCGTTCAGCAGATCATCCATCTGCAACAGAACAGTGGTTTCCTGTAAGCACTGCAGGACCTAAAGCAACACCTCTACAGGACGTGTGAGATCAGACATGCCTGGAGGGATGGCAGTGACACAGCACATTGCTTTCCTCCTCCCATTCACACACAGAGAGGGGCTGCAGGCAAACTAAAGAGAGAAGAAACTTCACTGAAAGTCCATTGAAGAGGCAAAATTCAGCTGACCCACTTAATTTCCAGGGAAAGTAAATCAGCTGCATTTCTGAAGCAGTAATTCAGCTGTTGTGCAAACAAGTGACATTAGGTAGATGAACTGCCTAGTCAGCAAACACTACCTCAAGTCCTCTTTATCGACAACAGAAATTACTGAACTCAGAACAAGCATTAGATTTTGAGTGTTCTTCAACTTCATTATTTATTGCCTTGTTATATTTCCAGTAAGCGCTGTTTCCCTTGCATAAATACAGAATTAGTGATCTTTGTAAAGAGATTTTACAACTAGAGCCAAGCAATGCTACAAAACCTTATCACCACAGCAAACATAATGTTACAAGTCCGCAACTATAAAAGATGATCCCATTTTCAACACCTGTTGTGATTTCTTCTGCCTTTCATACTCATTCTACAACAATAAACCTGCCATTGACTTTGTGGGGTTCACCTAGGTTGGCATTCAAACAAAGAAAGGAGCAAGAAGCAGTACTTCAGTAACACACAAGCTTTGGGTGTGCTTTCTAAACATAAATGGGTTTGCATCTCTTATTCCTTAGAGACAATCAATGTCATTTACCTTAAAAGTTGACTCAGGTTCTTGTGGTTCTGGACTTGATGGAACTGAGAATGTGATGTCCTGGAGTGACACATTTTCATCATTCTACCAGAGAAGAAAAACAAGAACACAAGTGTGAATTACTTGTTGAAACAGCAAGTTTCCTTTTTCCCCCCATAGGAAAGCCTCCCTTGCTGCAGCCTGTGTACAATGCCCAAGCAAGGGCCATCCCACAGACACTTATATTTCATTTCCATAACTTGACAGAACTTCACGTCTCACAGTTTTTTGGTGCTGTTTGGGGTGGGTTTTTTTGGTTGGTTTGTTTGTTTGTTGTTTCTTGGGCTTTTATATAAATAGACTGTTCATTTTGAGAACAGTCAAGTTCACACAGTCCAGCACTCAGCTGTATTCAGTCCTCAAGCCCATCCCTTCCAGGCCCATGGCCAGCAAGTAAAAGACTGATGAAGCAGCAGCTTATGTTGTTATATGTTATGAAGTTATAACATAACTCCATGTTATGGACAAGTTCTAACAGAGTGCTTTGAAATAATTTGCACAGTAATACCATAAAAACACAAACGTTATTTAATTCAAAACATTTCTAAAATGCTAGAGGAAAAGTGCAGCAATTAGAATCCTAGAATTACTTAGTTTAACAAATTATTTTCTGCATATTTCTATTGTATTTTATATTTATCTTATATTCCCCAATCAACCAATTTCACCAACATTTTATTTTAAGCAACAATTCAAACAAAAACACACACTCAGAAGCAAAGCTACAGATGGTCACAGCTACAACTGTGAAAGAGTCACCATGGGAATGGGAAAAAATACAAAACAAGACAAACTACTTCAAGGAAAAGTATCTTGCACATCTTTTCAAAGGTCTGTACCTCCAATATACCTTTTACTGCTATTAAAATGCAGGGAAGTGGAACAATAAGACACTCCACAACAGCAGATTAAGACCTAATTGCAAAGAAGGTTAGTATGTCACACACTCCCTGGTGATTTAAATCTGTACTGTGCTACACCTGACTCATTCAGCAGCAAAGCAAGGACAAAGGTCATCTGCAGCAATTCCCTCACCACTGTCAATTATCTCGGTACACATGTAGAGAACACAGCACAACTGGAAAAGAAACTGTTCTAACACTACCAGTAGGAACTCAAGCCCACATTTGAACACTTGCTAGGATTAATTTAGGAAATCTCTCTTCTTGTGCTTTTTGCTTCTTGCTCATTATATTGCTAAAATGAAACAGAAGTCAGCAAAATCGATCCATCCTTGTACAAAAAAGAACATATGAGAATTACCAAAAAGATGATAGAATAAGCAAAGAAAATGCACCTGGTTATATGCTATTGTTGCATACGCTATTTTTGGTAGGCTAGAAATAATACTAAGAAGCATACCAAGATTTCATCAAATCTGGAAACTTGGAGAGAACATATGCTTTGAATCTTTTGGGAGAGATACAATGAACTTTATAAAGGTATCACCACATTGCACATCACAGGCAACAACAGGTAATATAAAAAAACCTGCTACCTCTAGCACTTTTACAGCAGCAGAATACTTTATTTATTTTGACATAATCACTTATCCAGAGTGGTGGCGACTGATTTTTTACCAAGGTCTAGGTTTTGATTCCCAACTCCAGGCTTCATTCAGTACAAATCACTCCTGTGAACAGACTCCTCTGCTAATGGCATTTCCATGCTGGTGCAAGCAGAAGCCGTGTGAAGTGGCCATCAAGCAGAGGGTGCTATTCACCTGCTGCCTGCTTGGCACTCTGCTTGGCAATCTCACTGCCCACTGTCAAACACTGTCACAGCGACAGTCTGACAGTTAAACAACTGCTTAAACCAAAAATTTGCCAATTTGATTGGCTGTTGTTTGTTCATCTCTTCTGGTTCTGTTTCTTTCAAGCACAATTAAGTCACTGAGGTGAACTATTTTGTAGCTAGGAAAAAATAATAATTGTAGGGGCAATCTATACAACTTAATGCATGGCACAGAAATGTCTTTCATTTTGCAAGCCTGTTTCTTTCTCAACTTCAGGCTTCTCATAAGCAAAGATGAATCTCTCTTGTGGATCTCATCAGATGCAAATAGAAAAGAACACAATGAATATGTATTTCAAAGGTACACAAGTGACTTACTGATCTAAAGCCTCAGCAAAATGCCTTTAACAACTCTGCACTACACGGTTTACATTTTCATTCATGTCTCTTCATATAAATGGGCCATATCTGATAAGTTGCAGTGAAGCTCTGTACTTGAAAAATTGAATTTCATTTCCATTCACAAAAGACAAGCTGAAATGAAACATTTTTTAAAAAACCTGCCTCCCACAGAAAAAGAGCGCTTCATAGATCTCACAGTTCCATTAACTATTTCATGTTTCAGTCCTCACTACAAGAGCAGCAAGTGCTGATCTGAGGTAAGATAGGGTGGGTGTAAACCATTGATGGGTTACTACAGAGGATGGTCAATCCTTGCCAAGATCAAAGGCTCCAGGGCAACAGAAATAGAACCACCTTATTTAAAATTGTATTAACACATTAGCCTCCACCCAGAGCAGCAAGTTTATGAAATTAATTGAGGAGGAGGACGAAATTGTTAAGATCTGAAGAAAACTTACTTCTTAATAAGCTTGCAAATGAGGTACTTTGGTCAAGGTTTAAGAGGCATTAACATTTACATGTCAATTATTACTAGAATTAGACTTCCAAAACATTTTCTTCTTATAGTACAAAGTTAGCACTCCAGTTAAGCATTAAAGAGAGAAGGCTCTCCAGCAGTACAGCTGTCTGTAAATATGGCTGCATTTAGTACAAGAACAAGGTACATTTTTCACTCCATATAGGTCAGTACAACGTTACTGAGAAGCCAGAGAAGGTTATGCCCACTACTGTGAACATTTTCTAACCTCTGTATGAGATTCCTATTGCTGATTTCACTGTGTGAAGGCACAGGAAGATGGCAGTGTGTGAGGAGTAAGCAGCCAGCACATGTACTGCTGCCTCTGTTATCCCGGTCACACGGAGCTCAGCCAAGGCTCTGTTACACAAATAACTCTTTATTTTCCCAAGCTGAACTGGGAATGCAGCACCAACCCCCCGCCGCTGCAGCTATGCTGCTCGCAATACTCCAGCTAATTTATATCCAGTTATGTGAGCCCCAGTCACAGCAATGAATCCAGCACAGCACATTAAGTCTCCTCAGGAATTTGCTAGGTATACATTCATTACGTGCTGTGCTCTACACTAAGTCACGCTACAACTGATTAGATAATTGTATAAAAATGAATATAATTACTAACTCTTCCTATTTTGCTGTAACTGTTCCTCTGAGACCTCACGCCCAAGTCCGGACTACAACTGTATTTCTACCTATCCAAATTAAATATTATTGCTGAATGTCACAACTGGAGAAACGCAATACATACACTTAAATGTGTAATATCGGTGAAGAACTTCTGCTTCCACAATAAAACTGGAGTTTGAAAGCAATTGGATTTGTACCTTGATTTTTTAAATAATTTGCAAGAAGCTGCCTGTGATCCAGTCCTAGTTCAGAGTTCAGAATGCTAAAGTTCAACTAATTGTTTTCAAAACTGTATTTCTGTTCAAGGAGTAAAAAAGAATTGTGGTATTCTTACTCCTTCCTGTTAGTATGAAGCTCAATGTTTACAGTAAAGGCTTAACACTTTAAAAATATTTCTTACAAGTTTTGCCCTAATTGTTTAGCAAATTAAAGTAGCAAAGGTCTGAACTTTCCCCCTCTGTAGCAGGCTAATTTACATTCCTATTCATGTTCTTCAATTAAAAGACTGGATAATACACAGAGAGTAGAATAAATATTCAGAAGTCCAGTGATGAGTTTTGGAACTGGTGAGTCAAAACAGGGTTGGTTTAGGTCATGAAAATACAGCCAAGTATGCCTGACAAAGTTTGAAGGGAAGAATAATACCTGTTATTACTAAACTCGCTGGTATGGGGAAGAAGGATTAGGCATTTGTCAAGACAAGGAGCAAATTTTGAAAAATGGACACATTAAGAGTAACTGCTTCATTCTGTGCATGTAAGCTGTTCTTTTAGAAAAGTTAATCTGAGCTCCTTGAGGCAAGGTTTTTATTCTGCAACCTGGCTATTATAAACTAGATCAAGATTTTACACAATATTCTGCAGGACCACACACTGCTTGGCTATAATGTGCAAGCCTTTACACCATGAACCACACACACAGATCATCCCTCAAGCTGCCAAACTGTCCTTGTGTTAAAGGCATTAAAAGCCCTAGAAAAAGGTTCCCTGCTACCTCTGTATTTATGCCTGGGGCTGTTGGGGGGCACAGTTTATGCAGCCCACCACTCAGACATTAGGTGCTAGGAACACACCTTCCCCTTCTGACACTGCATCGTTTTTGTTACAATTGTCTTTCCCCTGACAAAATCAGAAATACATCTCAACACAGGAAGCAAATGCTCACATTTCTAAAAGGCACAATCACACCCTTGAATTAGCCTCAAGGCTGACTTGCTTTTTGTTTTGTTGTGTTTTTAGTGCTTTACTTTTAAGGCACAAAGTTATTTTCATTACATTATCCTATTAGAAAAGAACAGTAATGAATCTGGTATGAAAAGACAACATCACACACTTTTCAATGCTAATCTGTATATGACTCCAAAGAAAGCCTCATGGACTGTTCTTTATTATGGCAACAAAAGAATTTTTGTAGCTGAAATGCCATACTTCTGTTGAGTCATTTAGCAGTTTACCAACTCCCACAACTTGCCAAGTTTGGAGGTGCATTGAAAAAGCTCGTTAAAAGCTTACGACAATTTCAGAACGTAGGATGGTTAAATGTGAACACTTCAAACAGTGATGACCCAATAGCATTTGCTAAGCTTCTTGTCAAAATACAGAAAAAAGATGAAAAGAATGAGGAAAACAAAGCCTTAAGAAAAAGCTGTTAGCATTGACTTGCTGAATACAAGTTTGATCAATGAGATCAATTTTAATATCTTTTAATTTTTTAACTCTCAGCTTTTTTGAACCTTATTGGATAACAGCTGTTTTTCACATCCACCGATTTTATTTTTTAATTTGACATTTCCTCAGAGAAGCAAAATTTAATATTGAATAAACATTAAAAACTTTAGCATTTAGCATGTTTTGTAGTCGGCGAAGTGCTGACAAGGCAGAAAAGGTACTACTGGAAAGAGCAACCAAAGGTATAGTCACTTTCTGGAAGTCTAATTCAGTGTATAAACGAAATGCCAATATCCTAGTAAGGCCAAACAGAGTGGAAATAAGGTCCAGCCCTCAGTTTATTTTCCTGCTTTGGCCCCTGTGGACAGCCCACCTGGTGCAGCAGCCTCTTGAGCCTGAGGAGCTGTGTTTTGACGGCGGTGCAGTCCTGCACCATGTGCCGCAGCGTCATCTCGTCCAGCATCACCGTGTTGTCAGCCAGCGCGCGCGGCGCCTGCAAACTGCTGCCCGCCCCGTAGCTCTCCAGGGCGCCCGCTGCAGCCTCCAGGTAGCCTGAACCCCTAAAAACAAAACCCAAAGCAGAAAATCATCAAGAGATGACAAAGCGGAGCTGGGCAGCCTTTTGGAAAAAGGGAAGTGTTAAGCAAAGTGGGCTATACTTCCATATTGTGGCACACAGCAGAAAATAAATTAATAAATCAGAGAAAGTCAATACTATTTCATTTAAATGCAGAGTTTTCCTTTTCAGCCCTCGAGACCTCTCTCAGACTATAAACTACAGTACCCTAAAATCAGTTAGTTCAGCAGAATTTCTACAAACTGTCATTCAACCCTTTGAGGACTATAAGGTTATATTTACTTCAATAACAAACAGCAAAAAGCTGCCCAAACTTACAAAATGCAAGTACTAAGACACTGCAATGGTTTTCCATGGAACACATAAGGTATTTTAATCAACATATATAATATCGTATCAACACAAGCAACAAGTACTTGGAATGGAAACAGAAGCATAACTTCTGAAAAGGAATTGTTATAACCCTCAGTGGTGCTTCCACTCAGACATACAACAATCCTGAAAATGTTGTACTTAGTATCACTTGAGACCCCTTAGTGCCAAAAAGGAATTGCTCCCTGGTGCTTTCAATGCTTTTGAGGGTATAGAAAAGTGCTTTACCTGTTCAAATCATTTTTACCATGGATATAATGGTCAGTATGGCCAAGATGATAGTGCTCCTGTGTATTCCATCGCTGTTGCGGTGCTCTTTTCCAGAATCCCTCTGGATGCTGTCTCGCATTTCTGTCTTGTCTGTCATAGCGGCTCATATTTTCACATTCCTCTACAGAGAGCATAATGTTAAAAAAAATCGTAAGACTTGTTCCCAGGACCTTGCAAATAAAGTATTAACTTTGTGCTGGTAACAGATGCAGTGTAAAGTCTGTGGGGTTCGTTTTGTTTTCTTTAAAACAAAACAAACGGTAGGCATTTCAGAAGTGTCAAGCAGACTGCTGTAACAATGTCACATTTTTATTAAAATATGAAGTTGTTATAAGAATAACAGCAACCTGTAGCAGAAACTAAAGAATCCAGCTTTAACAGTATTTCCAGTTTAAATGGAAATCATCTGGAGGAAATAGAGATTATGGAAGAAAAGAAATTTAAAAGTAACAAATTCCTGTCTTTCTTTCTGATGGTACCCCCAGGCCTTTAACAAGTCCTAACAACACACAAACACAGAAGGACAAGCCCATAAAAAAAGGCCAGTATTGCACTGCAAATGAAAAGTTTTGTTACTTAAAATACAGATATACCTCATCCTAGTCACCTTGTTTGGTTTTCAGATTCAGAGACATTTAATCTGCATTTAACTGGACAACCAGCATGATTTAAAACGAGGAAACCAACTAATCTCTTTAAAACACCAACTCCTGCAAAGCCACAGGAATTCCACAAACGTCTTAAGGGAACAAACGCTAAATTTGGCAACAGCCCGGAAACGACAGAGAAAACCAAAACAACTTCTACCCGGGCAGTCAGACCCGGCAAAACCAGTTCTGAGCTGAATTCTGCCATCACACCTGGTCCTTCGCTTACCCCAGGAGCTGTCCCTCGCATGGTCAGTCCTTTTGCAGGAGGGCTGCACGCAGGGGAGCGGCGTTTGCCCGCTGTCCGCGCGGCCCCGCTGCGCGCAAGGCTCCCGGACAGGCCCTCCTTCCTGCTGGGCTCCCAGCCCAGCGTCACCCTGTGATTTACACTGCCTCCTCACTCCCTGCATGCTTGTGCAGCTACAGCTGCTGCTATAAATAGCGGCCAAGCGGCATCCCAGGCTCCAAAGTGAAACCAGGAGAGTTTCTGAGGACCTGGAAAGTCTTACGAGGCTGACGTCAGCGAAGTCGCACAAAATTATGGAAAAAAGCGTTGGCAAAAAGGGCTGTTAAACATTACCAGAACAAGTAGTCATACCTGTAATTCAGTTTTTATCACCCAGCAAATAACCAAAAAATTGCATAATAAAACAAACTTACTCACCTTAACTAACAGATTTCCTTTAGCAGCATCTTTCTACAGCTCATAACACACAAAAATTAACAACAAAATAAACCCTCAGTAAGTTTACAAGCAATTATGATTTTCAGCTTTGGAAAAGTAAATATTGAGACACTTAGTAAAGACAAGTGGAGATTAACCCAGGAGAAGTTTTGCTTTTTCAAGTGATCATGTTTACATAAGAGAAAACCCACAGGTGGCTTTTGTATTCTGCTTTTCAGATTATCTTTGCTGAAAATACAGAATTTTCAAGATAAGCAGAGATACTCAGTTTAGGCCAGATTAATTCAACAAGAAAACTCAACCACTAAAAGGTCAAAAGCAACAGTAATTAGCTTTTAATGTTTTGCGGCAAACACCTTTAAAAACATGCCCTTCCAGAAGTTCTTAAATTAATAATTTGTAACGGGATTACTGATGCAAATGCCGTGCATGTTTCATATAAACAAGGAAACTCAGGAGAAACTGACCTACCCTTTAAAACTGTTTCTTACTTTTTCCCCCAACAGAATTAAATTACCCGTATTGAAATATGCCTAAGGTTTGCATTGTACCCATTCTGGAAAACTAACTGTGTAAAAAAGTAAAAAATTCATACCTGTCAGGGCTGAAAAGCTGCATACTTGCAATATTCTCAATCATCCCACACAAGCACTTTGAAAAACTCATTCTGATATTTAAAAGATTAGGTACTGCACTTCACACGACACAACATTAAAACACGATGTGCCACCTTCGTGGCAGATGGAAAACTGTGCTTTATTTACTGTAAATTTGGCTTCATCTCTAACATACACACAGGAGTCTTCACCCAGACAACTCAGAGGTGCTCTCAAAAACCCCTGAATTTCCCCCAACTTCAGCAAGCAGCTGAAGATTACTCAGCATCAGTAAAAGCCTCTTCCTTTCAGGATCTGTTTGCACTGACAGTGCTCCACATTCAGCATTTCTGTTCATCTGAAGATAGATTGGCCTCCACTGAACTTGGAAGTAAAACTAATACCCATATCCACATAACAACAGGTCATTCATAATAATAATAATACTCATCGGTCCTACGAGCAGCTCGGGAATAAACAGAGCAAATGCCTCAAACTTTTCCAGTCTGAGATTTGAGAAAGTGCAGCTGCAATTTCCTTTACCAAGTTCATTCTATTCTGCATTTGTTTTATTTCAGGGACATCTAGGTACCTCTGCTTTCTCTGTAAAAAGTCTGCCAGTACCCTCACTGAAAGCTGGAGCACATAAAACACAATTTGAAAACGCATATCTTAAATTTTACATCTTCTGCTACCCTGAAGTGTATGTATATATATCAGGAGATATTGTCATTTTGTAGAAGAAAACTATTAATTATCTCAAAGAATTACGCTGTCATTCACCAAAGCTAAAAAAAGAAAAAACCTGTCCCAGCATTTTCAAATATATCTGACACATGAGATTGAAAGACTACGTTAAAACTTTGAAACTGATCCTACAGAAATAATTTTAAGGAAAAAGCAGTGTGAAACAAAGTTGCACTTTTATTCAAGGCAGTACAATTCTATATTCAGAATTTTTCAAATATAAGAGTTGTACCTGAGAAAACAGAAATATCTCCTTTCCTGTATTTCACAGAAGAAAGCGTTGTTACTCTAAAAAACTCACCCCAATTTGAAGAGTGCATTGACTTATTAAGTCAAGAGTCAGAAGAAAGCAAATTCAGAAGGCTCAAAGTTTCACAGTGAGATTCCTTGGCTGCCTTATTTACCTTTGTCACGAGGTGGGTCCTCAGGCAGGTCCACATCAAGCATGAGATCATCATCTTCAAGATCACATGAATCGAGATTATTCAAGATATCCTGCAAGAAAGGAAAAGTGAGATACAGCTGGTTCCATGACACTTCATTTACCCTATGGTCACAAAAAGCTTTGTTGTATTTTTATCTTGCACACATCCAATGTTTACCAGCAGCCTCCTCTCCTCAGTGGTGAAGGTCAGCCTTATTTGAGAGCATCTAGACAAACAAGGATCATCACACCTGTGCTAAATGACACAGTAACAGTGCTAGATGAAACAAAGATGGATTAAAACATTTTTCTGCCTGATGCCTACAGAATATGCCAAAGACTTTTTTATTCATTAATATCCTGCCTTCTCTGCAGTTGGAAGTATTTTGAAACTCAACTACTTTGTTTACTTGGAATTCAAAAACAGCTTTATGAAGAAATGATGTTAAATCCCCTTATTTCAGTTCTCATACTATTTTGAAATCACTGAAAGGAAGTGAGGGGAAACCTCACTTCCTCACTTGAGGTTATTGACTTATCTTGTGCTAAATGAATTATACTTATCAAATATAGCCAGGTATATTAAAGGACTGCAATGAGGGCAAGCTCAGTCAGTGTTTGAAAGACAGACTGACCCCTCTGGCTTTAAGAGCACCAAGAGGAGGAGAAACTGAGGAGGTGAAGGCTGTGGAACACCCAGCTCACAGCACAGCCAGATGCTGCTGGACA
Source organism: Hirundo rustica (assembly GCF_015227805.2). NCBI lineage: Eukaryota > Metazoa > Chordata > Aves > Passeriformes > Hirundinidae > Hirundo > Hirundo rustica. The sequence goes on along the minus strand of NC_053457.1, from coordinate 7,712,791 downwards.
ACCACAGCAGCCTGGGCAGAGACCCCAGACACCTTTGCACTCCATTGCTCCAAGAACTCAAAACTTACTAACACCAAGTGACTATCACACAAAGCAGGCCTGAGGAAACTCCTATGGATATCCAGCTGCAGCTCCTGAGTTCCCAGTAAAAGTCATGCCTTGAAGGCCTGAGACCAGACTCAGGCACCTCACACTGACCTCTTTCCTAATAGCAGAAACACAGATTTTTCTTAGGTTTATCAGCTACCCCTAAAGGTGATGCCTGGCACTAATATTGAATAATTTACCACATATTAAGTTAAATAATTGTTTTATATTTATTTCTCATGGTACCATGATCATTAAATACTTAAGTGAATACTGGCACACAGGATATGAACACACTGCACAACAATATTCCCTTGCAAAGCCACCCCTTTGCTGGCTATCATTTCTTAGATTTGCTTCGTCACAGACGCACAGGTGAAAAGGAAGAACATTAACAGGCATTTGTCTGAAATGTTGCTCCAGCTGTTCTTCAGCAGCCTTCCTACAGCACTCACAAAGCACTACTGTATTTTATTATAAATGGTGACAAGAACTAAGTATATTTTAAGACTGGGGGGGGTTATGGGTTGTGACACAGAACATTATAAACATTTTGCATTTCTGCAGGGCAAGTTATTTGTTGACTTAGGAGGGAGAGTGTGAGATGAAAATAGTTAATATGCACTTTGTAAAACATGAGCAATATAAAGGAAAGATGGAATACTTGAGACAAAACCAGCTGGTTTTGTCATTTTTCAAAGTCCTGTCCGAATTGCCTTGTCCACAAATAGCATTCTATGCATTGACAGGAAAAAGCAGGAAAACCTACACAGCAAGGCATTGGTAACAATAATAAATCCAGCTATGAAAAAGTTTCACAAACAAATGGAAGCCATTTAAAGGAAACATGGATTTAATACTTGGGACAACAAAATGCCTGCATATTTTTGCTACTTTTTCTTCTACTCATTTACATTTTTCCAGGAACCAGGAGAACTAATGTGTATTTTTTCAAACAATTCTGCAAAATACAGGCATGCTTGAGAGGCAGTTTCGGTTTGCCAGTTGATAAATTATTTCTATGCCACGCTTTCATCTTCCAAATTAGTGTGAACAAGCATTATTTTCTTCTGCTGCAAGAACTTTAATGAGCATGACGAATAAAATGGAAACAGTGGCCACAAACACAAAAGAAAGTGGAAAAGCTTTGCCATTTCTGTGCAAATGCATTTAAAAATGCACAATATAAAGACACAATATGCCAGAATGTTTACTAATAAACCTAGATAAGCCACCTTACTATCTTTGTATCAGAACTTTGGAAGTCTCGAGGTGTCATAGGAGGTCAGTATTTGAGATTCCAGACATACTTTCCTGTCAACAGCAATTTCATTATGCTTCCCTAATTACACATTCTTCACCACACCGAGGAAAGGAAACTCCATGCTACAAAAACCCCTCCACAACTGCAAATACCAAGACTTTGTAATCACTGGGCCATGTGTGAATGCACTTTGAGCATTTCTCCCTGTGAGCTGCTTGGGAAACACAATATACAAATAGATGTCAGCAACGTCATCCTGAAAGAGCCATAAGATAAAGTACAAGTTTAATCAGTACATCAGTGCATAAAAAATAAAATTTAGGTATTTCCATTGTTATTCTTTCTACTGCATAAGGAACTGCAAGTAATTACATGGGAATAACATAGTTAATAACATGTGCTTAACAGCAATTAGCAACATGAAGTGAATCAGGGCAATAGCTCAAACAGAACAGGAAATAAAAAAATTCTTTCCAAGTGCATAAGCTCCAGCCCTACAGAATATTACATGCTTCAGCAATTATCACAAGGTACAGAAAAGGAAGAACCCCATTCTATTTGTATAGGTGAAAAGAGTAATGTATATTAAAAGTGGTATGATTTTCACAAGGCTGATTCAGCACTAGATTTTCAAGCTGGTACAACCTAGGAAGAGATGGAGTTTGGGACTGTGAAATCCCAGGTCCAGCTACAGCGCTGTCCCCAAGCTCTCTCTCCACAGAGCTTTTCCACTGGAGACAGGCAGTGGTGCTTTGCTGCTTCCTGCAATTGAACAGGGAAAGCATGAGGTGAGACATGATCTGGGACTCTGGTGTCAGAACTGAGTAACCCGAGCACCCCAACAGCAGGGAACCCCCATATCACATAAGGAGAAGGGGAAAGGTTAAAAGGGCAAGGCACACCACACGTGTGTCATACCACTTTCAACAAGTTCACTTCAATGTTCTGCAAATCCTTTCTGGAGTGATTGTCCTCAGATGCTGTGTTTTACCACAGCTACAGCAAGCACACACCAACAGCTCACCCACAACAGCTTGGGATTTAACCTCATTTGGTGGAGGCATGGAGCCCACCACCCCTTTCTGGAGAGGCATAACAACATCAAAACCACTGCTTTGAAGACTGGGGAACTCCATGCAGAAGAGCTGCTTTTGCTGAAGCAAAACTTCAAATTTCATTGTAAAATAACATTCACCGTAATGAACTGGAGTGCAAAATATTGGTTTCAAAAAGTTCCATTTCCAAAAATTCCTCATGCAACATGCATCATAAGCTTTTTCTTAAACTGAAGAGCACTATTTTTCAGTCCACCAACCAGAGTTCAATTTAGCTTAACAGCTGGACCTAGGCAAGAGGCCTGATCCTCAGCTTTCCCACTTCTTGCACTTTGTAAGGTTATAGTGTAAAGTTAAGCATAAAGTGCCCAAAATAGAAGACAGATACATATTTGCATTTTCTCCCTATTAGGCATAAAAATGTTGACCAATTAAAGTTCATAACACAATATATATTACAATGGAATAAATAAGAAATTTTGTCAGGCATTGAGGTTAGTGCAGAAATACAAAGCCCGCAAACAACGTTACCAGAATTGAGAAGAGTCTGAGCTCCAAGTACCAACGGCAGATTAGGATATTTTGCAGGAAAAGCAATTTGCCTGAGGGAGTCATGAACTGGTGGTGAGTATTAGGAACAACATTTTACCTGTTTCTGTAACTCACGATCTCAGACCTCATTTGTTTGTTCCACCTTTAGGAAGCAGACAGCTAAAGGAAAATAACTGTTTTTATTACTGATTTATTGACTTAAGTCTCACTTTTGATGAGGATGAAAAAAGACCACAGTAGAAGGTAGGTGTGAGTAAAGGGAGAGAACTACAGGAGAATCTGGCCAAAAAACTCAAGTGACGCATTCGAGAGTAGCACAGAAACTAACAAACCATCATTTCAGGTGCTCGAGGAATGAAAAAAAGGAAGTAGCTTTTAAAAACAAACACAAAGGAGACTGGGTAAATCAGTCATCTGAAGGGCAGCTAAAGGATAACCACCAAAGTCAAACACAAGTCAAGGCTGACAGAAGAAAAGAGGGAAACCTCCAGGGTCTTTTTCAATGCTATTTTCAGCATTCAACAACATCCAAGACAGAGATAAATAAAGAAATAGGAAGCCTCCAAAAAGGCAACATTATATAGGAATTGTACAGAACACTTAAGTGAAGGCAGAAAACACAGACAGAAAAAAAGCACACACTGTACTATAGGGCTGAAGACAAAACCTCACTGTAGTCTTTAAAACAGAGAAAACCACCCAGGGAAGAGATGGGATAGAACTGTGCAGGTTACCAAAGATGGGATAGGGAAGGAGTACACTGCACAACTCACATTAAAGACAATTAGGCCAAACAGCCAAACAAGTATTTTGTAATTTTGCCCATGCTCCATAACTGAAGGTTGCTGTGACAACACATGTAACAAGAATTTGGTTTGGAAAATCCAAAACATTTTTTGTTTGACTGTTATGTAGAATGGTCTTAAACATTTACTATTCTTGAAAACATTTTTATAGAAGCATTGTATGTTCTACCTAAGTTTACTGAAGGCATAGAGGAATACATTATCAGCTTAAGTTATTACATGTTTGTGATGGGTTAGTACAGTTTAGTTTTTTAGTCATGGAGGAATGCAGAATGACCAGGACCTGGGAACTGCTTTAGAAAGGACAGGGACCTATTAGAGGGTTGGTTGGAATATTGGTATCTGTTTTGACCACTGAAAATTGTTGGCTATGACTTTGCGAAGTACCATATAAAACCCCTTGATTTCCTAGGTGGGGCTTTTCCTTTTTCCTTTGGCCAGAGAGAGAGAGACAGGTAACATCGAGCTGGGCCTGCTGCTCTCCCCTTTTTGGGGGGGAGCTGGGCTGTGGCCTGGCCGGATTCCATCGGCTCCCGGGGGGGCAGGGAAAAGGAGAGGTTGCTGCTTTACAACAACTACCTTCTCTAAACTTCCCTGGAGCAGGGAGGGATCTCTGCCGGGCCCCTGATAAGAGCCATGGGCACCATTTAGGCTGAGGCCACCCCGATTTACACTGAGGGGTGGGCTGAGAAGGCATTTATGATCCTGCCTGGTTTTTTGTGAATCTGAACTGCCCAGATGCTCTGATCTCTGATGCTTCTGTGAGTTCTTCCTCCCTCACCAGTGCAGCCCTGAACTTCTAACACCATGAGCTACCTTGGGAGAGAAAAAATACTCTGGGCAGATTTAACCCTTTCTTGGCAACATGAAGCTTCCAGAGCTTGGCCCTTCTCTGAGAGAGAAAAGAAAGAAACAGAGTGAACATAAATAAGAAACAGCATGAAGTCAGAGCGAGAGTGAAAAGACTATTGGGACAGAGGGTTGAAGAGTTGGTTGTTCCATTCTTACTGGAGCCATGGAAATGAACTCTATATTTAGATCATTCCTTTAAATCATGAGAAAGATAAGCATTTGGGGAGATGATTGTTTAGATTTGTGTGTGGATTTGAGCAAAGGTGTTTGTGATGGACTAAGTAATATTAATCCTATAAGATGCTTGAACAGAGATAGAGATGAGAAGCTCTCTGCGCCAGTGAAGAAGTGAGAAGATATCTCTGTACCTTGAGGTGAAGAATCCTTTGCTTTGGAGTTATTCATCTTTAAAAGGTGACACCCCAGTATGCAAAAGTCTAAGACCCATGACCCATAAGCAGCTTGGGGACCTGCTAATGGGAGGAGTCACAAAGGCAGGTTTCTCCGGGCCGTTGTTTTTGTGACAGTTTAAAACCCACAAGAGAACTGTTCTAATTTGTCAGTGGGATCCATGACTCCAGGAGATACTCCTCCCCTAAAGAATTGATGAAATACTATTATCAGATGGTGAAACTGACTGAAAATTACAAGTTTTGTCTCTTTATGTTGTTTTGTAAGAAAGTTAATAGTTTGTAAGGGGAAGGAAGAGCGTTTTTGAAGTTTCATTCTGTTTTGTTCTAGTTTTTTTTCCCCCAACTTTCTTTTTTCATTCTTTTAAATGTGTATTAATAAAACTATTTGTTTATTTTTAAAGTTGAGCCTGCTTTGTTTTTCTCCTAGTCTCTCTCCCACAGAAAAAGAGTAAGTACTAAGACCAGAATTTAGTAAACGTGAAACCACTACAATGTTGTATCCAAAGCATCTATACTTGCTGGGTTTTTAATTATTTTAAAATATAAAATGAGATGTCAGACTGCGTAAAAAATCTGAAATTCAATAACACAACAAAAGAAGAGAAAGAGGAAAACCAGAAATATTAGGCATTCTGTTGAGACTTCACCAATTCCTAAGCAACAGCACTTTCAAACACAGGCCCCAGGCTACACCCACTGCCACAAGCAGCATTCCTTGACTGCCATCTAGCCTCCAGCAAGGAGGAAAGCTGAAAGGGGGAAGCATTCTAACCATCTTTCTGTAGAATTCCAGCAAAATTGAAGATTTTCTTTTTTTTTTTTTTTTTTTAATAGGCTGGTGCTTTTAAATGGAGGGTTTCCTGTTTATTTTTAGGCACAATCACAGAAAGCAGTCAGCAGTGAGCATAAATAGTGACAGAGGAAGAGCAGGGGAGGAGGAAAAGCAGTTCTTCCTACTCACTGCTTCCAGCCTGCACAAAAATGCTACCAATACCAGAGGTTCAGCACTGCTCTGCCAGTTTATCTAACCAACAATGGAACATTTTAACCTATTAAGCAATGCGCAATTCCTACAGCTCCTCTTAACAGGCAGAAATGATTGTGAATGATTCTCACTTCACTGACTTGCACTTGAATTAAAGGTACAATGTTTGGTTTAAGGAAAATATAGATGCTTCAAATAATTCCCAGCTGAGAAAGAAACCAAACAATAACCTCAGAGGAACAGCATGGGAATGGCTGTACCAGGAGCTCAGTTGTCTCCTCTGTGCAAGAATTTTAATTCTACCCTAGCGAGACTTTTGGAGTAACCTGAATATGGCATGATACACAGCTTTAATGTGCTCTATTCTTAGACAGCCAGCTTAATATACTTGCTTCTAATTAAAACCAAAGCAACCCTCAAATACCTCCAAACTACTTTGGGGTGATTCTATTTTGACCAATCTCTCTCCACAAGCTGCTAACAACACAGGAAGCATCCCCTCACTTACCGCACTAACGCAAAAGTGTATTTATGCCACATTATCCTGACACACTTCCACAGCACAAAAGCTCAGAACCAGCTCACACATGGATATGCAGTTACCAGCTCATACAGAAAATGTCTCTTACAAGTCTAGGAAATCAACCAAGTGCTAGCTTCTACCAGTGCTTGCTCTCATATTTCACACACCATCACAGAAGCTGCCACGCTCTCTCCCTCTCTCCACAACACGGATCCAAAGGTGTAATTAATGGATGTCATGAACAGAACACTTAAGTACAAGTGAAGTTGCCTTCCTTGGTTTTTCCAGCCAAAACTGCATGAGAAGATTAACTGTGTCAGTTCTGAAGGAAGCAGCTCTCAAAGGCATATAAGCTTTCCCATCCCAAAGGAAGAAAGGTAATTTGCCATAAAAGGCTGTTCACAAAATGTCATGCCCCTCAGACCAGCAGCACAAGAGGTTTGTGAACTGCAATACAGCCATATAACCTCCTAATAACATTTGACAGCAGGGACACCTACATAATACAGGACAGACAGAAGTGCCATCTCATTAATTCAGTTTCTCACCACCTCCCCTTGCTGTTATAGTTAAACTCTGAAGTTGAAGACTGGAGCAGAGGTGGGACAGAAGATGGGGGCTATTTTCACTCTAAAATCAGTCTCTAATGACATTTTCTTTGTCTGCCATGAGCAGAAAACTGCCTGCCAGCAAACTCCACCAAAGGAATGGCTGAGGAGCTGACAGAACACACTGAAATGCATTTGAGCCCTTAATTCTGTATTGATGAGCAACAATACAGACTGAATTTTTCATAACAGTCACAGTTTTCTACTAAAAACTTAACAGTGGACGTATTATTCAAGGATGTTCTCCCATTACTGCAGTATGTTCATAAGTATTTTCTGTTCATAATGAAGATGACACTGACTTTTGAGGCTTTGAAACCAGAACCAAGCACTCTAGTGGTTTTCCAGACATAAATTTTTAGGCATTGGCTTTTTGGAAATTAAGAAGATGAGAAACAAACACCAGATTTCTATACTCATATTATTGGAAAAATGAAAACTACGAAGTTAGAAAAGTACAATTTAAGTAATTCAGAGTAACTTTCTTCAGATTCCGGAACATGCCGTGAAGATATTGGGACAAAAGAGCCTGCAACCTGGACATGAATTTAGGAGCTTAAACAGAGGTTATCAACTACAGCAACTTCCAATAAGCAGCTTCCAATGAAAAACAGATTTCAAGGCTGACACATGTATTAGATTCCAAGCTCAGAATCACTGTATATACACCTGAGCGGAGTTTGACCTGGCAGCTTCCCAGATAATGAAATGAAAGATAATGAAATGGCAGCTCCACAGATAATGTGTTTCCAAGAAATCTTTCTGTATCCCAAGTAAAAACTCACACATTTTTTTGCCATTTTTTAGAATGCATCAGTAAAAGCTAAAACCACACAGAAGACTTCCTGTGCTACTGTGATCTCTCTTGCCAAAAGATGCATTGGCCTAACCCAAAAGTCAGGCTTTCAGCTAAAGGAGTGTGAAGGACCAATGAGTTACTCAGCTTGTCCTACAGAACAGAACTTCTTTGGTGATGAAGGTAAATAATGAAAATTCTCTGAGCAGAAGCAGCAAACAGAACTCCATGCTACCATTCTACATTAGTGATGCTATGTGCTCTCTATTCACTACGCTGGGCAGGGAGGGAAGTGTCGGAGGAGGGACAACACAAGCTGCAGAGTACCTGAGTCTCTCTGGGTTCGCTCTCAGTCATTCCCAGGGGGTTCACAGACACTTTGCACACCGGCACTACAGTCACATGTACGTTCTCCCAGTTTCATTCCTCTGACACACGGAGGAATCCTGATATTCCTCACACGCCTAAAGGGAGAGGTTGCCCAGTTTCCTCCTCCACGGTCCTGTTCTGTCACAACAGTGGCCAGACAAAACTTGGCAGCTGCAAGAAACACTAAAACCTCTGAGGTTTTACAGGCTTGGTAGGCAGCAAAAAGACAACAGCTACTTCAAAATCCAAATCACCCCAATACAGGTATATAACAAGACTCCCTAAGACTAGATCAATTATACTTCATTAAATAATTATACCAAAAGAATAATGTCTTCTCTCTCTTTCCAACCCTGCACCCTCACTAGAGTATTGGGCATCTAATAGTGTCATCAGTTCTCACTGTATCACATTCCCTAGCAAGAAAAAAAATAAAAAAATTTTAAAATCTCTAACCACATACAAAATTGAAAGTGTGTATTTATTAATGCCATAATGAATTTTAGTCAAAAAGGCACTGGCTGAGGTGAAATCATCCTTCTCTTTCAGGCACAGAACAAACTCAGACACCTCTTAAACAAGTGCTCGACTGAAGTACACAGATTACTTTCAGGAAGCACCATGGGAGCACAAAATGCAATTAATTCTCTTTATTAGCCTCACCTTTTGTATTCTAAGAAAGAAGGAAATGCAGTAAGTCAACACTGTTCACCGGAGTACAGTCTGTCAAGAAATATGTGTCTTTTTAATGCTCGTCTCTGCTTGGAGTAAGATCTTCATTGTTCTTTGCAAGATGAAAAGAGAAAAAAGAACCGAATTTCAACTGGCTCATTAGATGAAAGGCTTTTAATGTGTGTTTCTTGTAACTAGATTGCACCTGAAGGACTCCTTTCATGACTGCTCTTTTAGAAAGTTATAGCAAAAAAAGAAAAGTTTGTGTTGAGAAAAGATTACATACTTTTTACATTATCTTGAGCTTATTTGCACTTTTATTTTCATTACAGCTGTAACCAAATATGACAAAATTTTAAAAGCCCAGCTTCTCATAGAACAAGAATTAGTTTTAATTTGGCATTAACCTCCTGAAAAGAAAGTTCAGCCAAAGAAAGGAAGATGAGTGGAAGGCAATACAGAGAACATTTCGCTCTAAGGAAATAAATGTATTAGAACTACACACATTCCGAGTCTGAATTCCCGTTAATAAATTACTCATTTGAGAAATCAGACTGGCAATTTAAACATTACTATAGAGTCATTTTGAGAAGTAAATAATTTTAAAAATGAAGGTAATTAACACTAAATTACTTGTAAATAACTATCGAAAGAAATTCAAAACTGAACTAAACAATTCTGTTTCAGTGAGTTCATTTTCTCTAAGAAGTAAAGCATACTTCACTGAGTACCAATGCTTCAGGAACCAGAAAGCGTTCTGCCCAGTCTCAAAAACTAATTCAGAACTGCTCTTGCCCAAGTTAAAGTCACAAAGGGGAAAAAATATAACAAAGAACAACAACAAAAATCTTACAAGAGTTCAAAAATTGCCTGGAAGAAGAGAAAAATGTAACTATCTTATACTCCAGCTAAAATTCTGGCCATGTGTCAAACTGATTCATTCCAGTGAGATCCAGATTTCATCCCAAGAGCAATTAAATTCTCAGCAAAGCAGTTAAAACCCATCTGTCTCTTCAAGCCAGATTTCAATTATTCTGTAATCCTATGCCCTTATAATTACACTGATGTTCATTCTGCATATACCCAAAAATACCAGCGTTATTTACTTCAGGAAAAATGAACACAGCGCAAAGATTGCTACTGAAGCCTACAGGAAAAAGAGGGCAGAGGACTCAATCTGACAGCACAGGGAACACTCTGAAAGCTTCCTGTCCAAACCTATTGGCCCAAATGAAATTGCTTGAAAAGAAACAAAAAAACCCCCTCGAATCACATGGCAAGAACTTCTTCTCTCGAGCATATTACAGAAAGAAGCCAAAATCATTGGAATGTTTCCAGTTTTACTTCTTGCAGACTTTGAGCACTAGAATATTGTAGCATCTTTAAAAACAAGCAGATACCTCAGAAGAAAAGCAGCTGTACTACCTATCCTCCTCAATGTAAATAATGACCTGCACTTGTCAAAAACACTCACAGCTTCACTCTGAACAAACACATATTAAATCTTCTGTTTCTCACATCTCTACTGAATGTGCTGGAGATGAGAAAACACCTCAAACCTTGCTACAACAAGAGAGGGCAAGCAAAGGAGCCACGAGACTCTGGTCAGGACGCCTGTTTGAGGCTACATTGCTTACACCTATGGTGAACAGTATTTGCAGACAAAAAATAATGAAAACAAAAATCTAGCAAGACTAAACTACAACCAGGAGCTGCACCTCGCACTGCTGAGCAGCTTTCTGCCATGAAGCAGTAAAGGAACTGGGCACTGCAGTCAGCAACTAAAGGCCAGGACAGGAGCAAACAGCACAGGTAAAATCAAGTGAGAGCACCTATAGATAAACACTGCCCTTGCTGTTAATTTACAGAGCCATCAGCTGCTCTGTTAAGCATCAGTCTGCTCTCACAGAACTGAACTTGGTGCTCAGCAGCAAAGACCAAGTGTTGAAGAGACTCTAAAGAGCACCAACAAAATCAGTGCTTAGGAACTGGAATGGAGTTCAGCACTCAGAAAGTTATCCACGTGATTTGTTGACTTTGAAAGTGGAAACGGAATGACAACAGGGATAGTGGAATTAGTTATTTTCTGTTCTGCAATCAAACAATGAAAATATTTTCATCCTTACAAAAACCCCACACATTTCCTACCAAGCTTTAAGTCCCCCCCCATGACATTCTTTAGAACTGTATGACTCTTAAACCTCCAACACTGGATTACACATTTTTTCCACAGCTGTTCACTCAATTAGTAAAGAACAGAAAGACTGTACTAAAGGAGGCCAAATTTATTTTATTCTTTGTCCCCATGTCTTTAAAACCAAGATGCACTGAGAATAGCAAAGATACTGGCTTTTCTGCTCCCCAAAAAGGAACAATGAGCTTCAGAGGTCAGCAAGTTCCTGCTGTTGCCTTCCTATGCTGGTTCTCATGTCAGAAGCCCACTTAAAATCCCCTTTGCAAAAAAAAAAAAAAAAAAAAAAAAAAAAATGCGCTTCCAAAGATGGTCCAAACACTCCTAACCTAAGATCACCCAAGGGGAGCTGCACTGCCATCTATGGAAAAGCTCAGGAAAAGCATTTAGCATTTAGTTGTTGACACTAAGAAGGAAGCAGCTTAAAAGACTAACAAAACAACAGCAGGATGGAAATGAGGAAGAAGAAAGCGAATTGTACACTAAACATGACCAATTACTCAGCACACAGATCTCTGAATTGTTACTCAGCCACACTGCTCCTACTCACCCCAGCCTGGTGCCACAGGAACTCCAGAACTACTGCTTTGGTCACTGCCCTGGATATACTAAATCCAAGGGGCAGGCAGGCTGGCATCAGCCCAAGCACTCCAAATTCTTAAATCTGACTCTCATCAACTGGATTTTGACACACAGATAGAGAACTGCTTTTAACTCACCACACTAGAGGATAGAAACTGCATAATTTGATCACGTATCTCCCAGCAATCAAAACATCTGACGTGTTGACTAATCACAATAATTATTCTCAATGCCTTCACTTTTTTTGTCTTTATACTCCCTGCTTGTGGAGAAAAGGAAAAACATGGAACAAAAGCTTACAGTAACCTACTCAAGAGCACAGTTTTTCAGAAAGAATGAAAAATTGCATCAGAAATTCTTCTGCATCTTTAGATTAGAAAATACCACTGTTTAACCTTTAGGCTAAAGAAATCAAATATACCATAATTTCCATCAAAACCAAAAAGTAAAGGAAAAAAAATCCCACTACTAAGAGGCAATTCAACACTTCAGGGCTACATTTTCCCCCTTAAAACCCAAGCCACTTCTGCCTTGCAAAAATAAAACGTGCTATTGATGCTTTTCTCATCCAGATAAAAGTCACAGTACAGTAAGCACTGAAATTCTGGAAAAGCACTAACAGGATAAAAAATCAAAATGGGTAGGAACACCACATGATCTTCTAGACATCAAGTCTTAAAATCTTCTCCTTTTTCCATTTCCTCAAAAACAAGTAAATATATTCTTCCATTTTAAAACCCTCTCTAAAAATTTTTTACTTTCAATAAACAAAGAAAGAATCCAAAATAGTGAATAGGAATATCAAAGGCTTCTAATGCACCTCTGCTCCACGTGGCTTAGAACAGCTTCTGTCAATCAGCAGGGTGATTCATTAGCACCTCATACCCATGCACAAATTAATCCACAGGGGCTACATGTATCAAAACCTAGATATATACTCCAAAAGCACAGAAAAAGAAGTGTCTTCCATTTGCTTGTTACAATTCACAGCATGTATCAAAACACCCGTATTTAAAACTTACCAAGGACAAAGATTAAAAACTTCCTTCTTTCCCTGGCATGTGTCTGGGGACAAGGGTGCTTGTTTTTGCAGTGGCTTCCATGAAACTTGGGTTTTCCCTCCAAACACCAAAAAAGCTACAAAACTCATAATACAAAAATCTCTAACAGTTTTTCCAAGCTGGCCACAACTGCCACAAAAAGTTAATGACCACTGCTAAACTCCTTCAAACACTACATCCCAACATCATAACTTAAGACAGAGAGCAAACAATACCACAAGCAGCTGAAAATATATCAGGAATTCATATTTAGTTACACACAAAGAATATAACCACATAACTGTGCCCAAGTTTGAAAGTGGTATCTACATTACTAAACTGGCAGTGGTGACACAGTATCTAACACATCTCAAACGCACAAAGCATTACACATCGATTAAACCAAATTGGTTTTGTCAAATGTTCTGATTGTTAACATCATGTTAATAAATGCCAAGTTGATAATTCAGAAGTCTGTGCAGATAAAGGAATATGAACAGGACAGACAGAATTTTCTTCAGGCTCACTAAAATTCCAAGGTTGGCTCCCAGATCTCACATGGAGGATCACAGCACAGCAACAACTCTCCATCCACTCTCCTCATATTTAGTGATGCTTCTTGCAGATCAGTTTGAGTTTAGCAGCAAGAAAAAGATTGTGCTGCATTTGTGTATCCCACTGGATCATGTACAAAGAGCCCACCTACACTGAGCTACAGCCAGGTCTCTACCCCAAAGATGCTCTGATTGAATGAAGAGAGAACTCAAATATCTGCTTCATCTCACAAGGGCCCTATGAGCACACAGTACAGAAACAACAAATACAAGAAGCCACAGAGGCAATAGCTATTTTCTGGCTTTTTCACTCCAATGATTAGAGATTAGTAGGAAGTATTGAACCTATCCTTTGCAGAAAGCAAATTCCTTTATTCTTTGTGAGCACTGCTAAGAGATTGCATAAGGAAGGACCTGCTTTGTCCTGACTTTAGAATAAGGAAAGAAAAAAAAAAAAAAAAGTGTGCAAACAGCCTGACCAAGGTCACCTGTCCAGAAACAGGAGTTCCTAAACAAGAAGTTTCACAAAGCTATCAGCTACAGAGGAAAGAGAAAACAATTATATATTTTTTTAAATGCACTAATATTCCAAAAGCAATAAATTCACCCCACTATAATAATGAAGTTATGAATACAGATACATACTATGCTGTTCATTTCTGAAGAGTCGTAGCTTCCACAGGGATGGACGCTTCCTATAGGTTCCAGCCCCTCTTCATCCCACATGTATGTGCCGTCAGAGCTGTCAGATGGAGAAAGCTCAAAGGAGGAGCCAGCTCTGTAGTTCATCTCTGAAGAGATGACATTCTCAGTAGTGTGTTTTGTGCTTTCACTGTTGTCATCCACTGCTTAAAGGAAACAGCTTCAGTTAAGATTCCAAAAACAATCTAATATTCAAAAACATTAAAACGCCTGGTACTGGTGTGCTCCCTTTGCTGGAGCTGTACTGTGACAGAAATACCTGAAAGCTTTCTCCAGTATTGTTCCCTCATCCCAGAAGGGGGAAAAGCTCAAGCTGGTTTGGCAGCTACAACCAAGGAATCTTCCAACCCACATCTTTGCTAACCTTTTACACTGCCCCAATTCACCCAGCATGGAAGCTACTTTCTAGAAATCTGCATCTCTTTAACATATTAGAAGGTGGGACCAAAAATATATCCTTTGGATCTAGTCTTTCAATTGCAACATCTCTCAAACAAGCTTTTATCATGAGAAGCCCATCAAAGATTTGAAAATGTGGTTTTCAAAAGCATCTTCTTGTGTCTTCAACTAATTTTTAAAGAATTAATATGCATCAGAAAAAACAAAGAAGACCTATAACAATCCTGTTTATAACTGAAGTAATTCAATTACACATCCTACACTTATTTCCACTACTTAAAAGTAGTTACAGCTGTTCTCTGCCTACAGAGGTGGAGGGAGCACGAGGTGAAATTTTCTTAAAATATCAACCCAGAAAATGAATGGCAAAGCAAGGATACGAGGAATCCCACAATCACACCACAAATGTGTTTAAAGGAGGTCACCTACATTTTTATCACAAAGAACTCTTCAAAGTAATGCTTGGGAAACAACTATGATAGAGAAAAGGCACAAGCAAACAAATATGCCAGCATAGAACAGTTCCACTCTGAAATAATTCATAAGTAATGGGCAATTCCATTAAATAACTAAATAACCATTACAGGATTTTGATTTAGCACCTAAAATTTCAAACAGAACATATAAAAAGGTATTTACCAGACACATTTATATCAAGCCAGTCATCAGCATTACAGCAAGATCCTCCACCTTCCTTGAGAGACGTGAACGACTCGATGGACGTTCTGCTCCTGGGCTCTAATTCCTGAAGGCAGCTGTCCTTCTGCTGGATTTGCACAGTTCTGTTTGCCTCTTCTATATCTATGAAGTCATCACTGAAGTCTTCACTCAAATCGTTCTTCTCAGAGGATGACAAAGAAGATATAGATATTTCATCTCCATCATCGCTCATACAGACCACTTTTGACCCATGTTTTCCCAGACTTTCATGCAGGCCCTCGCCAGGCTCTGTTCTTTGAGCCCTGCTCTCTAGAATACTGTTTTTATCAACAGCTCTGTTGATGTTTGCTGAAATCTCCGCGTTCTCCACGACGCGCGTGTCCGGAGCCGCGCTCTTGCTGCCGTCGGCGACGGTATTCCCAGCAAACCGCTGCCTGGTAGGCTTCAGCAGAGAAGGCCGAGTTAATCTGTATCCATAGGAAGGTGCTGACCCAGATCCATTTGACAGCGGGGGTTTCTTGGAACAAGGAGCTGACATAACTGAGTACGGTCTGGTAAATCCATACTTCATCGGCTCGTTTCCATTGGGTACATCCAACTGACACGCGTTTCTTGACAGCAGAGTAGACCTCTGAGACGTCCTGGCAGAGGGATTTTGACTGTGATAAGGCCTTGTAAGATCCACAGCTTTATTAAAGGAATGTGACCTGGTTAGAGATGTAGTGGGAAGGAAAGAATTCTGAATGGAATGTGAAAAACTTTGTGATCTTACCATTTTGTCACAGGAAAAAGCCTTGCTATTGTCTGTAGATTGTGCCAGGCTTTCTCCTGAACTTGTCCTTGCGGCACTGGAATTAGCTCTAGGTCTCTGCAAACCTACCACTGACCGATTTCCATAAAATCCATTTAAATTTGATCTTGGAGCATTGAGTCCAGAGTATGTTCTTCCTGACAGGGTACCTTTGGTGAATTTAGCTGAACTAGAGAGTCCAGGTATAGACTTTGGGTTTAATTCCTCAGAAGAAGATACAAACATATTGGTTTGCTTTGCTGCTTTTGATGCAACCAAAGCAGTACTGTTCAAACCCACCCTGAGCTCATCATTGCCCAATGCTCCTTGAGATTGAGTATACTTCTCCAAATCAATTAATTTTTCATTAGAGTTGCGTTTGGCGTTGGCCTCTCTCCCATTCTGATCGTTAAGCTGATATTTATTTGATTTTTTCCAGCTGAAAGCAAAGGAAGCCATTCCAACAGTGCCATTGTGCTTGCCGAAATTTTTGCCACCATTACTCCCTGCTAAGTTCACTGCCGTCCCGTTTGGCACAGGTTGCAAAACACTCCCTAAAGTTTTCGTTCCATATTTCGGTAGCCTGGAAACCAAGGATGTCCTGTTTTGATTTTTTTCTTCCATGAGCTGTTGGGTTCATTGGTCCTTAAAGGGTGCTTGAATCTAAGAAAGAAAATGAAACAACATTAAATCTGAATGAACCACACATTAAACACAGTTTTCTATACATTTGCAGCTATATGCTTCCTAGATTTCTGTGCCTAACTCCACCATGCTGATACATGGTGACACATTTTGTGAACTCCAGAGTTCCAGCAGTTATTTGGCTGTAACATGTTCTTGAGAATACAGCTCCCTTCCCCAACTTTCATTCTCTACATAAACCATCTTTTTTCTGTTTTCCTTTTGTAATCTATAAAATAAATTTGAGAAGAGGTAGGATAATTTTTGTTGGTTTTTTTTTTTCATTTTCAGCAACAAACTTAACTTTTCAACTGTGTTACAATTATTAAGTT
Source organism: Hirundo rustica (assembly GCF_015227805.2). Taxonomy (NCBI): domain Eukaryota; kingdom Metazoa; phylum Chordata; class Aves; order Passeriformes; family Hirundinidae; genus Hirundo; species Hirundo rustica. Next base: position 7,695,875 of record NC_053457.1, on the reverse strand, counting down.
ATAAACTTAAGATGTAGTATTTTTTTAAAAAGCCACAAATATGACACAGCAAAAATCTGTGGTCAGCAACATAAACTTGCAAAAACTATAAAGTAAAATCTGACTAAAAGCTAATTTTTTGAGATTTGCTTCAGTTTCCCCAATGCCTAAATATAGGAAATAACCACTCATCATGCATCTCACCACAGTATTTTGTGTTCCCAGACCTTACGGAGATTCCCAAATCAAACTCACATTCCTAATCATTGTTTCCTCTCTGTATGGACACTGTAGTCCATTTTGAAAATCATCTTATTCACCTACAAGACCTGAAGTACAGTGCAACAGTTGCATAATGTCAGTGTTAGTAAGCAAACTCAGAAGTTCTACTTATTCAAAGTTCAGAAAATACCTTGTGTAACCACAGCAAGCATTACCCTAAAGTGAGTCACTCTCCAAGCTGCAAGACCTCACTAAGAAACACTCAGGTTCTCAGTGATACAAACAAAGATAAAATCAGAGATAAAATCAAAGCGGCATTAAATTCATGCCAACTGAAATACCCTTAGGATTTGTCAGTGAATAGGATGCCCCAGAGCAGTACTTCTGGAGGCCAATCTACACTACAAAGATAGAAAGAGAAAGGTGCTGCAGACAGGGCATTTAGGGGCTCCTAACGCGTGAAAACATCAGAACCCACACTATGCAGCTGGTGTGTGCATCTCCATTTTGAAATACACAAATCTTTTCAAAGACTCAATGAATTCTTGCACGCCAGAGACGCTGTCCTCACCCAGGTGTGTGAAGAAGGGCACAAGTATTTCCCCCTGGGACCAGCAGAACATTTCATTCACTGTGTATGATACCTGCCTGCATGTGGATTGAAGTGTCTGCTGTCAGACTTCCTGCCTACAGTGCACCTGCATACCTTGCACAGCAAAATATCATCAGGCTTTAACAGCAACATCGAAGATCTTCACTTTACGTCAAATATATACAATAAAGTACACCTATTTTTTTTAATAACTCCATGAATAAAAAATGGCCCTTAACATGCTGATGAATTCATTCCCAGCAAGCACCATACTGCAGATCCCTCAGAAGACAACCTAACTCTAAAGAAAAGGCAAATCTTGTGAAGTCTTCCAAATTGAAAAAGTTAAATTAGAAAGCTGCTAATTTAACTTGCATGCTTTATGGATGATTCCCTTTTCACATCTGTCTACCATCTCTTAGGTGACTGCAAAATTTAAATGAGGCCATTTAATTAGATTACTTTAATCCTTCACCAAGTGCTGCAAATTAAGCTTGAAAAGGAGACCTTTCAGCTCTCTAGGAAGGGCTCTTGCTTATTTTTCTTTGATTAGGCAAAGACAACACATTATCTTCAAGAAAACCATACTGATAGTCTAGAACACTTCAGATAATTAAATTAAAAGACAAACAATACTCTGTATTTTATTAGCTATGTAACTGTAATTACTGCGCCACCTTCTCAAGTACAGGTTTCATTTGTTTCATCAAAACACAATGTCATCAAAAAAACCCACTAAAACTTAACAGCATCATGTCTGGCAGATGTTTCCCAGAAAACGGGGAATTTTCTTATTAAGTTCTCTACAACTTCCTTAATCTTTACATATGTTTACTAGGAAAGATTACACTAGCCTAACAATGAAACTCCCTTATCAACCAGCACTGTACCTACCAGTTAGAATATAATTTATGCATCCCAGCAGATTCAAGTTCAATAAAATTTAAATTGCAGCCTGCTGTACCATAAAGAAATTCAAAGTATTTTTAGACTAAAGCAATCTATTGATTTTTTAAAAACTGACATTTGGGCAAACATGTTTTATATTCTTTGCCTTGGGAAATACATTATCTAGTGCACACAAGCCTAATCGGGAATTAAGCTAATTATAAAGAGCCTAGCCTTACATAATGATCCAGGGAAAAGGAGTTAAAATCCACAGACCCCCTCTGAAGTATAATCTGAATTAACTGAAAAGCTGCTGCATCCTTACCTTCACGGATATTCAAGATCCTGGTGATAAGCAAAAGCATATTCATTCTCACCCTCCCTGGTACTTCCTCTACAGGATTATTTCCACCTCAGTAAGATCCTGCACTGTTAGTTTCAAGTGGCAAGCACAACACTCACTCTAATTTCATTCACAGTTCATTTCACCAGGAAGGCAGTTACCTATACATCGACTTCTCAGCGAAGTCCAACTTTGTATCAGAGACTGCCCTACAGAAGAAGACAGCTAAAGATGCACACATTTGAAAGCTTAAGCACCTTACTAAAATACTGCAAGCAAGCCCTAGAATCCCTGGCACCAGGAAGATAACAGCATTTTCCAGTTCCAAGATTCCTGGATGGACAGAATTCCCTCCCATTGTCACAGCAGTGTGGAATACCCAGCTGACAGATGAAACACATCTGACAGACTGGTGACAGCCAGAGCAACTCCCCTCTGCAGATCTACTGCCGTGCCAGCAGTTTTGGATCTGTGTTTCAGTCACAGAAATTTAAGTGCACATGTACTTCAACTCTGTCCTGTGCACAGGTTATAAAAAACACCTCTTACACCTCTGGGTTATTAAAAACGCATTAGATCAGCTACGTGAAAATTTCTTATTTCCATCAATGTAGGGAAGTATTGAACATCACCAGGGAAAAATCTGGGAGATCCCTGTAACAGAAGCAGCAAAAAGCTTCCTTAGCACTTGCTTAAGAACACTGCAAGATGGGCAGCATGACTGCTAGTCCATTTTCAGCTTTAAGAGGAAAGCTCATGGAAGCTTAACAGAATGGAAGAAACTGGCAAGAGATCCAGCTGGCAAACACCTGCTTTGAGCATGACAAGCCCTGGGGAATTCAAGATCACGAATCCTGAGAAAATTGTGCATGCTGTATGAATTACAATAAATCAGAGTGCAGCTAGAAATTCTGTTGGCTTCAAGATTGAACTTTGAGTATCTACAATTTTTGTGCTGTTTACTCTGCTCAGAGTGGTTTTAGTTCAGTCAAAAGTGCCATCTTCACTCCAAGATCCAGTAAGATTCTCCAAGCCTGCCTTTCCTTCTCCTGTCTTCCATTTCTCCAAAACACCTGTTGTTGAATCAATTCCCAATGCTTTATGAAGGCATCCACCAATTTTAACCCCTCTCCCTTTCCTCTGTCCAAACTGCACTGATTAACACCAGCTTCCCTGACACTCTGCCTTCTGAGGGTACCATAGTCAGGAAATACAGCAAGAAATTCCAAGACAGTGAGGGCTTATTGTTCTCTCTCTCTGAAATCACCTTGCTTTTCTGTGTCCCACGTTGTGAGACTCTGTTTTCAGATCTCAAGACAGCTTAGAGATACATCCTCTTCTGTTTTTCCTCCCTCACACTAACTAGGTTCTACCCACTTTGAAGGGCTGATCTACTAAACACCAAAAAAACCAGTCATCCACACTGCTCTTGTGCTCAATTTACTGTCAAAATACACTAGGTCAAAGAGCATGAGCAGAAGATGATAGTAAATGGAGAAGGAAGCAAAAAATACGTCATAAAGAGATTGGAGTTTCAGTATTTCCAACGTTGAACAATATCTTTAGTCAATACAGCAGAAAATGTGACATCCCTTGCCATCTCTAAAAGCATTCTTGCTATTCACCAGAATTCTTAATGTTTGATAAGGCAAGGGGACATAAGAACTTACTGGAGAAAAAGAAACAGGGAAATGCAGCTCTATTTTGTAGGAGAAAGCTACCTCAATGCTTCCCTTTGCATCCCTCAGGGCCACACTGTCAATTCACTCTGCCATTAATGCTGTTTACACAGAGCATCATGCACCTCAAGGAAGCAAAAAAGGGCTAAGTGTTATCTGCCCAGACAAGAATACTTTGTAATTGTGGCCCACTTATGCTTTTCGTATTAGTAAAACAGAAACTATGCATTTTAAACTCCAAATTTTTATATCAAACCTAGCCAAAACACTGAAACAAAATAGGGTATGAGCTATCGTAAGTCCCTTTAGATTTTATTGAAAAAAAGTCAAGCAAATTTTAACTACAAGAAAAATTTTTGCTAAAAACCTGTTTCTCAAACAAGTAAAGCTGCACTGATCTTTGGCATTCTTACACAGATAACAAGGTGGAAGGCAGTCAAGGTCCAGATGTTTAGCCAGCTGCAAGGAGCAGCTTCAGCACAAAGAAAAGAAGATGGAAGAGGATAACTGAGGGTACAGATAAATTATTCCCAGTAAAGGAGAATGTCAGGAACTGTGAACAAGGAGAAAGACTTGACAGTGCAATTTCAAGCTCCTCTTAAGTGTTATTATGGTTTGTTCACAAATGAGATGTGAAGTACAATGATAGTTACTCTTTCCTGCATTAGTGCTGACTGCCTAACTGCTGTCAGGGACAGAGGTCAGCCAAAAACTGGAATAAAGCACTGGAGATGCATGACTCCTCTCTGAAGCTGCTAATCATCTGATGCATCTTCTTGGAGGAAGTCATCAATTCCTTTCTTCAGCAGATCTTGTTAAATCTGGACGAGCAATGCCAAGCCTGTACCTGCAGATATAAACACTAGGCAGCCCTTGCATAACCAACTCCAAAACGCAAGAACCCGGAGCACAGTGGCTTCCACTGGCATCCAAAGAACTCAAAGCCCAGATGAGAAAAGCACTACATTAGGTGTGCTGACCCCAAGAACACTGCAATAGGTGGGAGGGATATATTGCCATATATCAGAAACAATTAACATAATCATGACCGATACATCTGGCTCCAGTGCAGAAACACCCCTGCTAGAAGGATTTATTAAATTATGTGGATTACTTCATTCATTATGTTATGCAAGGAATGGCCTCCTGTGAACTGAACCAAAACAAGAGATTCAACCTCAGTGTGCTTCACTAGGGTTGCTTAATAGCTCTTAAATAGCAAAAGATGCAGATGTTTTCAACTTCTTTATTGGAGAAACAAAGAGCCTTTATTTGTTTCTCTCTTTGATGATACTTTAAATTGTTACCAATTTGCAGAGATAACAAACAGAAAGGTGAAAAGCTGAAGTAAGAAAAGATAGACACTCTGCCTGCCTTACAGATCCAAGGCTCTGCAACCTGAAGGCAAAGTCACACAGCGACAAAGAAGCCAAAACTTGTTAATCATTCACCAGCACCACCTCCCAAGCTCTTCCAAAAACAACCCCAAACACACACACACACTGTGACTATAAAGGTTGTATCTAGGTTCCTATGCTGTCTCAATACTTCCTTGCACTTAACAAGATTTCTGTCCTGGAAGATAAGCCAAAATTGTGTATATGCTTGTGTGCAAGTACATAGATTTTGGAAAGACTCTCCTCTTTCCCATCAGAGTATTTTTTCCGAGGTTTCTCAAACAGGCAATTTTTTGGCATTATTACATGATGAATAAGGCAGCAGGTAATCACCAGGTAACCTGCCTTTCAGAAGATTTTTTTAAAAGGTGGCATCACTGTTTACCTCATAAAGGCAATTTTAATTTTACGCTGTGGCTAATATTGACTGAAAAATCCCAAACATCAGTTGCGGTCTACAGTTAAAGCTTTCTACCAGTGAAATGTCAGATCTTGATCTCTCCTTAAAACATTTTGTGATTATGTCAGCATCAAAGCAACTGACAGCAGAAACAGGCCCCTGCTTCTGCTGATGGTATTAGTCCTTCAGCCACAGCTTTTCGCATGGGTAATTTAATCTGCCTTGTAAGAACAAATCCAGAAAGGATTGTGTCTCTCTCAAAAGCAATGTCCTACTGCAAACCAGTAGGAATTACCTGCTGCTCTCCAGCAAATATTTCACTTACAAACAGAGGAGTAACCCTTTTTTCCTCAGCACTATCCACTGTTACCAAGTGATTCAAACACACTATTCCCATCTCTAACTCTTCTAGGAAAGATTTACTTCACCACTGACTCAGTAACAAACCCAAAGAGTTGGTTACCAGTTAATATTTTCTACTTCTTACAAAGTAATACATGTTAGCTGGAGCAGGATTTTCTTGCTGATAAGAACAGGCAGGCTGAAAGCCAAGTGAAACTTTGTATACAACTATACAATTATAACTGGAAATATCCCTTTTTAGACTGCCATGTCGTCCATCCTACTCATCTCGTTTGTTTATTCAACTGATGCATGTTCTCCATGTAAAAACACTGAGCTATCCTGAGCTAGAAGCCTCTCACACTGCTACTAACATATTTTTCAGTATCTATTTTGTAATGATTAAAAAATGACTAATAACAGAAACAATACTTCCTGTCTGAACTGCTGCTGAACAGTTTATCTATGTGGGTATCTTAAGATTAAGAATTTCCATGGCTTTAAATCTTCAGTGAGGCTGTGCTTTCAACCAATTTGTAAGTTGCTTTTTTCCCCCCCTCTCCAGCCACATACACTCATTCTTTCTTTCTCCTGCTGCTCAAGTAAGAATTCTAGTTATAGGTTAAGCTGAATGGCAAGCAAAGATAATTGCAAGAGACTGCATGTAATTCAGACTCACTGGTACTGGGATATCTTCAATAAGCCTGAAGAGGTTCACACAAGATAACTGAGCAAGATTACACATGATGAAGCAGAAAGAGGATAGAAAAAAAATAGTTCTGGGATTTTCTTTTCTACATATTGCCAATGCTATTTCAGCACAGTTCAGCTTTTCACAGAAGATCGTGATCTTGAAACAAGAACATGTCAGCACATTGCTAAAAAAAAAATCATATTGTTTAAGTCAGCCACTGCTGGATTAAACAAAAAATACTAGAAAAAGGACTGACAAAGAAAATCCTTAACACTGCTATCATGAAAGACAGAGAGTGAATCCTGGATAAGCTGGAAATATCATATAAATCATGGTATTTCACTGCGTGTGGATCTTGGCACTTCAATGCTCAGTTCAATTCTCCATATAGTTCAGCCAGTCAATTTTATTTTAGAGGTGAAGAATACAAAAATCCCATTAACTCCTGTGGTTGCCTTAAAATAAAAATGCACCAGGGAAGGGATGATCAGGGCAAACACAGAATGTGACCTCCTCAACCATCAACTGTTCTCAATTCATAGAATTTCTTAAATTTGATGCAGTTTGTTTAGGAAACCTCCACAGATCTCTTGTGCACTATTTTGTGTAACCTGTCCTTGAGCCCCCAAGCTTTTTGCATCTTTGACTGCCTCAAGCAAGGAGTTCTAGAGCCCCGATAACAATTCTTTCAAGGTTATTTCATTGTCTTGCACAGATTCCCAAGGAAAACGACTAAAAAACTACTTCTAAACTCCTTGCATTGCCAGAAGAGGCTACTGATACCTGCTCTCCTAGCTACCAAACACACCAGTTTTGTTTCACATCTACGTGCTTTCATGAAGATACTGTAGTATTTGAAGTTTAACATCCTCTTTAACATCCACCCTTGATCAAAAATACTGCAGCCACACACTGGTATGTGTTTCAGTTTCAAAACCAGACTACCTGAAAGTGTTTGAACAGCAAACAACTCTGCAAGTTTGCCACAGCATAACAAATACCAAGATGTTTTTGTACAACAGTATTTTAATGTGTGTTTTGTGTTTTCCCTTCAATTTTCCGATACACCAGCAGCTCTATTGGAATGTACTTCTCAAGGTCAGTTTCCTACAATGTGGAAGACACAGATATTATTTGTTATGTCCCCAGAGGTTTGCAACTGAAGGGAAAAAAAAAAAAAAAAAAAAAAAAAAAAAAAAAAAAAAAAAAAAAAAAAAAAAAAAAAAGATTCTCCAAGAAACTGAGATGAAATCTAAGTTACAAGTGACAGTTTGTCACAGGATCAGTTTCAGTGTTAGTCATCTATGTTGTATTTTATTCAAATTTACAGGAAGGTGATACATATTGTTTGTTTTGCTTAGTCAGGATCTCAATGTAGTCATAGTAAAGCTATACTTATCCAAATTACCCCTTCAGAAAGCTTTCATAATTAAAAGATTTACACAGAAAATGGGGGATTTTTTCTGTTTTTAACTGTGTTTACTGATGGAAAAGGCCATGGAGGTTGACAGATTGTGCTCCTCCCCTCAAGTCTCCTGCTACTGACAGCAGCAGCCTGGGCCTTGCCAAGTTTCTACCTAAGCAAGTTTGCCTTACCGAGATGAAGGTTACCCAAAAGCCACAGCATCTCTCAACAACTCATAAAAAATACACATCAAACTGGCTATGTCATAATTTTAACATATAAGATCAGGAAAAAATAGCATTTAAGTAAAGCCAATCTTTAAAAGAACTTGCAAAAAGAGCGTGAATCGAATTATCATCCAAATCCACACTGCAGTGATAAACTCTGCATCCAACTAGATGAGGAGATTTGTGAATCTCCAGCTTAAAGTAGACATATTATTGAGTCAAGAGAAGCTGGGACATTTAGTTCTCCCTGGATGCTTCCCTTGTGCTGTGTGTGTCACAAGCCATCTGGGCTGATTAGCCTAAAAGCACAGAACTTCTTAGGCTTCAGGGAATAATAGCAGAAATTATTTGCAATTTAAGAGTTATTCCTGATGTATAAGTTGTTCAGCCACCTCATCAAAGTAAATCCTTATCACCCATTTCCTCTGGCTAAGAAGCCAGGCGTCCTTGCAGCGAGGACACTGCCAGCACTTCTTCAATAAAGGCCATTAAAATGCACTCTGCAGAACAGGACCTCAGCACAGACTAAGTGCTCATGAAAAACCCAACAATCTGCACTGAAACAGGCATTTTAGCAAGAACTTGCAACACCAGCTCCCCATGTGACCGGGGATAAGCAAAAACCTCCACCCTGAGGAGACTTTCTTCTATTCCTATAGGATATTGTCAGCAGAACTGCTGCAGCTGAATCCTCCTTTGGGGACAGAGAATGACTACCGAGCAAAGTCCAGATCTCTGCAAATCCAGCTACTTTTGATTAAGGAGGAAACAACATTCTCAGAATATCATCCAAAATGCACCTACTTGGTAGCAGTTTAAGAGTGAGCTGGGGTGTGTTTCCAAGAGTATGAAGAAATGCAAAGACCATTCCTGACTAACCAAACTTCAACTCTGGGATAACTATTTAATGCTGTTGGGATTTTACTGTAACATACATGTGTGCAGGTATCCAGAGATTTACATAATCTGCTCTTATTGCTCCAATTGAAACACAATACAGGATTTTGAACCTAATTATCAAAAGCACCATTAGTATTTTGATCTCCTTAGCATCCCTGTTGGCATGGGACTTAACCCTGCCTGAAAGCTTCTAATTAAGAAGATGGTGCTGCTGTTTACAGTGAATAGTGGCTAAAAGAGAATACCACAACCACTGTTGATATACTTTATCATGTGACTTCCTGTAATCTTATATCCCTTCATCTCTTCTCCATTTTGAGAGATCCACACTTTCTAAAGATTCCACAAAAGCAAAGTTCATCTCAAGATTGATGGCAGAATGGCTTTTTACCTAAAGAACCCGTGCCAACTTTTCCTACTAACTGGTTTATTCCAAATTACCAATCCCTCTTAAAGGATGATCAGGTCCAAAAGTAATGGATTTTACTCCAATGAGCTTTTGCACGAACAGTTCCATTAAATAGGATTACTCATTAGTATAACAATACATTAAATGAGATCATTATGTTAATTGAGGCTATTTCTACAGTTTCAACAGCTTTACAGTTAAAAGATGATGCTGGGCAGTTTTTGGAACCCAAGCATTGATATTTTTAAAATGAAAAATACTATCCATGAGCAGAAATTAAACCTCAACTGCAAAACCAACTTTTCTACTCTAAGCTCTACATCGACATAGATCCTTGGTTGACATTTAGGTAGCTGGTTGTTACGCCATCATCTTTCAGCTTGGAGGCATGTAATTCAAAACAGGCCCACAGAATTTAGAATTATGTGATCATTACACACATGATAAAAAACCTCACAGATTTCATTCATTACAATCTAAATATTTACTACCTCAGGCTAACCCAAGAGTCTTGTATATTTCTCTGGAAGAGAGAAATTTAGTAAAGTCTCAGTAAATATGCGAAGTGGCTCTCAATTATAAAAATGCAACAAAATGAGAACTTAGATTCAATTTCATTTCACTTTTAACACCCTCGTAACAAAAAATTCTTTTCTGCACCAAATCAAGGCTCAAAGCCCACAGACACCAAGAACAAACCTGCTACAGACACGAAATTCTAACCCTGCAAGATGCACCAATTCCCCTGAAAAGTGCTTAACATCTTTACACAACATACCAGATGGAGTACCAGATCGACAATCCTTACCTTAATTTGATGTCTGGCCTGGACACTAACGCTGTGCTACAGCATAAAGTTCCCATGCAGTTTTGCTTTCTTAAACAGAAGGTAAACAGCTCGACCTCCTCCAGCTCAAAGTTAAAGGCTGAGGTTGCCTACGTTTCATTGTGTGCCAAAGTACATTTGATAGAACGCGAAGCGAACAGCAGGCTCTGGGTGACGAAAGCAAAGTCTCAGTGTCATTAAAGTGAAATCACCACAACGTACAGCACATCCCCTCGGTATCAATCTTAACAGACCACTACTAAAGTAGAAATACCACCGTTACCCACCGTTAGTATATAGATATATATATATATATTTTAAAACTGTTGTCTTTGAACACACACTGGGTGGTTTCGCTTCTTCCCCTTTTCGAGGATTAAAACCCTCGACATACGAAACCTCACGCTACTAGACCTCTGCGACCGGGGCTCGCAGCAGCCGCTCCCGAGGCACCTGCAGGCGCGTCTCCCCGAACGCCGAATGACAGGACGCACGAACCACCGCAGAGCCGGCACCGGGCCGTGCCCGGCTGCCCCGAGCCCGCGGCACGGCGGGCGGCTCTCCCGTGACATTCGGCCGGCCCGGCGGTGAGCGCCGCGCCCGCCGGGGACGCGCGGGAGGCCGCCCCGCCCGTCCCCGGCCTCCCGTCCCCGGCCTCCCGCGGCCCCCGCTGCCGCAGCATCCCCGGCCGAGCGCCGACCCCCGCCCCGGCGCGGGGCGGCGGCGCCGGGAGGAGGGCAGCGGCCGCTCCCCGCCGGCAAAGAGCCCCCGGCGAGGGGCCGGGGGGCGGCGGCGCGGCCGCCCCGCACTCACCGCCGGCCGGCGCGGGCCGCTGTCGCCTCCCGGGGCGGGGCGGGGCAGGGCAGGGCAGGGCAGGGCCGCTCCGCGCCCTCGGGTCCCGCCGCCCGGCCCGCGCAGGGAGGGGCGGAGGGCGGGAACACGCAGCCGCCTCTGGCCGCCGCCCGCCCTGACGTCAGCGCGCCCGCACCGCCCTGCCCATGGCGGCGGCGCGGCGGGGGGACGTCGCCAGATGTCACACGTGTCCCACATGTCCCTCACCGGCCCCATCTCTTCACCGACCCCATCTCCCTCATCGACCCCATCGCTGCCCCGCCGTGCCCCGGGAGCCACCGGGCGCCTGGCCCAGCGCGGCCGCCGCGGCTCGGCCGTGTGACGCTGCCACAGAGCGGGCGAGGCCCGCGGGCCGCCTCTGCCAGCCTGCCCCAGCAGCGGCCGGGCTCGCTGGCAGAACCGAGGGCGAATGGGGGTTTTTAAAGCATTGCAGGAATGGCCCTGCGGGATGGAAGGGTAGGATCCCATCGTCAGGGGTGGAAGAGAGACCTTTCAGATCACCCAGTGCAGCCATCCATCCGCGCGACATTGTCACTGTAACCCCTGAACCATCACCCAGCCCCAGATCCCTGTTACAAACACCTCCGGGGACAGTGGCCATACCACCTCTCTGCACAGCCTACTCCAGTGCCCAACCACCCAAACAGTGAAAAAACTGTCTTCTAGTATCTAATCTGCATCTCGCCTGTTTAAGGCATTTCCTCCTGTCCTCTCTTCCCACACACAGCAGAAGAGACCGGCCCCACCGCAGTACAACCTGCTTTCAGCGAGTTGCAGAGACGTGTCCCCCACCCTAAGCCTCCTCAAGCGTAAACAACCCCAGCTTCCTCAGCTATTACTCACAGGACATATTTTCCAAACCTTTCACAAGCCTTGTTGCCCCCCTCTGGACACACTCCAGCCCCTCAATATCCTTTGTAAAGTGGGGCCCAGAACTGAAGACAGCACTCGAGGTGCGGCCCCAGCAGTGCTCAGCACAGGGATTGGGATTGGGATGATCCCTGCCTTGGTCCTGATGCCCACGCTACAACAGAGCACACTCGCAGGGGAAAGGTGGTGAACCTGCTGCACAAAAATCCTGAAAGGCTTTTGCAGTCAACCACAGGAGACCAGGCATTCTCCATGTAGGTGCTCACAGGATTAATTGACAGTTTTAATTTCCTCAAATTTTCTGCCTGTGCTAGGAATTAGAAGGCACTGACAGAAGGTTCAGGAAGTTCCTCTGAGTCATTATTTACACCTCAATGCTCTGCCTTGGGGCTTGTGTTTCTGCATCTCTCCTGGTGTGGGGCCCTCGTGTTTGTGTTGTCACAGCATTTCACCGTCTCGTGTTCCTGTGCTTCAACATCAGGTGTTCAAAATTTCTTGTCTCTCAAAAGTTTCAGTAGCCAATTTTGCTGAGCTTTTGCCTGCCTACTTTGCCAGTCCTCCCAGAGGGAGGAAGCAGCACAGTTGCCTCAGGCTATGTTTGTGTAGGAATAAAACCAACACCCTGTAAGTGATAAGCCATGTTCACCTCTTGAGTAGAAGCTGGACCTGCCCAGATACCAGCCCAGGCACTGCAAGTGCATCCTCACCTTTCTAGACACAGGGCTTGAAGACTGCTACGTTTGCCCCATAGGCAGCAGAAAGGCCTTTTTTCAAAAAGAAGGAACAAGAACTGAAGCTTTTATATGTTGGGGTTTTTTGTTGTTGTTGGTTTGTTGTTGTTGTTGTTGTTGTTTGGGGGTTTTTTGCATAAACTTAAATGTACTGGCCGCATTAATGCATTTATTCTTAGAACAATCTGGAGTATAATAACTCTCCTGTGGTACAGGAAGGGGAAAAAAAAAAAAAAAAAAGCAAGCAGAGAGATTAAATCTCTTGCTCAAGCTGAAGAGAGAGCAAAGCCAGGAAATGAGCTCAGATTTCCTCAGTCAGGCATTGGTGCTTTAACCGCACAATCATCCTTTCCTGCCAGTCATTCTCAGCTTCAGAGCATCAACTGCATTAGCATAGATTTGACTTTTCCCTACTTTGTTCATCAAAACAACTTCCCCGTTCCCATTCTGAAATTTCTTCCTAATAACTTTCTTCTCCCTTTCCTTCCCAAAAATTAAAGAAATTATATTAGACACTCACTGGGAGAGTTGTATTTCCCGCTGCCTTTCTGCAGGCACTGGAGAGTGTTTCTTCAACGCCAATACTTGAAGTCCTCCCTCACAAAGCGATGGAGCTCCCGTGGTGCATCTTTGAGACACAGTGGGCGAGATCAAGGAACAGAGATCAGAGAACCAGGAACACGCGTAACCAGCACAAAGGAGGCACACAGGCTGTGTGTGCTGACCTGGAAGTGGTGGTATAACCACATTTTTTAACTCCAGCTCATGCTTTTGTAATCTGGAAATAATTATGAAACAGACCTCTGAAAGAAAACCATGTATGTAAAAGAGGAAAGCAACCTAGAGGTATTTTAGGACAGATTTGGGAACTTCCACTGTCTGTTTAGGCATTTAAACAGATTTTCATGTGCTTATGTAGGCTAAAGATTAAGAGCCAGACTTGAAGCAGAATTCTGAGTTTTTGAGAAAAGAAGCATTACATACAAAACTCCAGCTTCTCACTGCTTGCCTCCAAAAATGGTGTTAACCCTCCTACAGACAGACTGCGGACTGAAGTCCAGCTATGATCAACTGCAGTATCTTATCCTGCCAGTTTATTATCAGATGTTTTCAGCTTGAGGTCTTCACCTTGAATTGATTTTCTATTACACTCATTTAAATGGACGTTATATTACACTGGGAGATGGACTAAAAGCTTGTTATTATCCCCTTTGCTCACTGACCTGGCAATGTGCTGCCTCCAAAACCAGAGACACAGCAGTGGGTGACACCAACCACCCCGAGAAGAGCTGGATGTGTGGTTAGTGATAGTCACACAAATGTTCTCCCAGTTCCAAGAGTTCACAGGCCAGGGACTCCACTCTAGTGGGAAAGGAAAGAAGGATTTCTCAAATTTGACCATGTAGCAGAGCCCTACACTCTAAAAATCTGAACTAGATGTTTCTAATTCTCTGCATTACAATGAAGCTGAGTGAGTCTGCTTGAGTTAAAATTATCCTCAAAGCAAGGACAGTCTGCTTCCTGCATCACTTCATAAAAATCATCTTTGCCATGATGTCCATAAAAAAAAATCCTTGCACCATAGCTCATACGCTGTGACTGCTGCAAACTAATCTGTTCAAAATAACTTCACTTTTACTTTGTGCCTCCACTTTCTGTTACTGCATTCAAACACATTCTGCTGCTACTCGGATTTTATGCTGTCTGATAGATGAGCTATATTTTCTTGGTTTGCTCTCTTTCGAGTTCAAAAGGGCTAAGCACCCAGGTGCCACCGTTTTTTCCTTTCACGTATAAGTAATGCATTCATTGTGGGCATTTTACTTTAACAAAATACTGCAGCATGAATTCTCACTAATTCACCAACATTCAAGAAAAGGAAAACAGTTGTTAAAATTAGAGACCATGTTGGAGACCACTTCTTGGGTGAACTTTTGATTAAATATATGACAGTGCATGCAGTTGGATGGTTAGGGGTTGAAATTCTTCATTTCAAAATGTCTCATGATTCTGTAAAATGCATTCATCAACAGGTATCAAAAAGGAACTTTCGGCTGTCTTCATAATCTATATCTCTACAAATATTTTTTTTATTATTATTAAGGAATAAATCTCTTATGTTTTCCACATTTTCTTTTAACCCTAAAGAGTCACTGTCTCTGAAGTTACCTCTTTGCTTTTCAGTTTCTTGTACTTATTAAACTATACAGTTAATTTCATTTTTGTAGGACTTTAAAATATGTACTAAAATGGATATTTGAAGTTTGTGAACTTGTTTGCTGAGATAATGAGGAAAGCAATGGGCTAATGTCACATAAAGAAATACTTAATATGAGTGTGGTCATATGTGTGTATATATATTATTTCCATGTATAGTGTCCACTAGTAATGACATTTGTACCATTCTGCAATAAATAATTGTATAAGAATAAAAAAAATCTGTTTGGTGGAAGTTGAGGTCTTTATAGTGGTTCCCCATCAATGCATCATCTTCCCTTTTTATTTAAGGGAAAACAGAGATGAGCTCAAATTCATTCTGCTGAAATACACATTTACCTTGTCACGTTTAAGACTAAGTCCTTTGTTTTTCTTAGCTTTGGAAAAGAATCTAAATTAAGTTATTGAAAATTTGATATCTCTTTGGGCCTTAGTGCTATCAACCACTTTCTAAATAATATTTAGTTAATAGGACAATATTTAAATGAAGACCTGTTCATTGCAGTTTCAGCTGCTTTGTTATTTAAACAATTGTCTCAGATGTCTACCTTGCTGTACACTATTGCTGTATTTAAGTCTTTGGTGAGCTTTCATACCCTTCTTTCAGAAAAGGTTTTTTTGTCAAACTCTTCCCCTGAACATTGCTGAAAGAATACTCAAATATCAGCCCAGGCTGTGCTTTTAAAACTCTCTGATGTGTTATTCTGTGGCCAGTCCTCCTGATGTTCAGAGATGCTCAGGATGCACAGCACTGTCTCTTCATGGTGGGAAAAACAGTGAATTTACATGGGCTTAAACTGCTCTTATTTTTCAGTGCTGCTGGAGTAAAAGTAGCCTGGACCAGTTCAATAAAATCTGCCACTGAAACCCACCTCAGGAATCTTTACACCTTGCTGCTGCTGTTCTCTTTCTTCTGAGGGCTGACCATGCATGATGTTTCAAAACACTACATGAGTCTAAATATTTTAGACCTACTTATATCTAAATTATTTAAACAGGCTAGTTAAACAATTTAAGAAGCCTAGTTAAAGCTGCTTCTAAAATACAGCCTTTGTTTTCTGCGCTGTCTTCAGCAGCCACATTCCAACATGCACTTTTACAAACACAGGGAGGCATTTCTAGGCAGTCATTAAAATGCTGTGGCACATTTCCAAAATCCAAGTGTGCTGTCTTCCATTTCTTCCTACAGAAGATACTGCTTCTCAGTGTCTGGCTGTTAAAACACATTAGTGTATAATGTATTTCATTTAAGCCTGATACAGTTTCTTGCTTATTTTCCACTGTGATTTAATTTGTATTCATATAGGCTGAAAGGCCAAGGAATCCAAACGCCTCATGTTTTCATTATTCAGTGGGATTTTGGAGGATTCTGGAGCATAAATAAAACTCCTTATTTTGGCTTGATGTACAGCTATGGAAATTATTCCCTTTTGTGTAATAATTTTTTTTCTAAATCAGGACATATTAATGGTTTTGTTTCTTTTTGTAACTGAAAGGTTGACTGATAATCTCAGAACTCAAAAAATAGCCTTTTATTAGTGCCATTGTTAAGGGACTTTATCTCCTGTGTTTGGATTTTTTCTTTATCTGTGAAGCCATTCAGTTACACAACAGAAAGGACAACAGTCATGTTTCTGATAATGGCCTTCAAATTTAACAGAATGAGAAAAGCTAACTGGAATTCAATGAAATTTCAGCAGAAATCAGTAATAAAGATGAAAATTTATTTGCTTGAAAAATTATTTTATGGCTTATCTTTATGTAAACACTGTTACAAAGAAGCCTGCTTAAAATTAATGCTAATCCTGAACTGATTGATGTGGATAATTTGTGGGTTTGCTAATTTTGGTATTTATTAACATTTTAAATTCTGCAATCCTTAAAATGTTTAATGAAGATGAAATGATAACTTTTGTGTTTGTATAGACAGTGTCCTCCATTTTGCCATATCATTACAGTTTTTAATCCTGAGATTTGCAGAAGCAATAATCTACTGGTAATCAGCACACAACGGTGGATAATGGACCAGCAGAGCTGTACATATTAAGAAATGTAAGAGGAAATAAAGCCTCCAGGAGAAGAACAGAGCAAGAGCATCATATTTATGTGTTTTCATTTGACTGCTCCAGGAACAGCATTCCTGTTAACAAGCATCCACAGGGAAGAGTCACAGCTGCAAGTGAACTAAACATGATCCTTCTGGGTCTTGTTCAAAAAATATTTAGAAAGGACAAGACACCTGGCTGGTGTGGTGGCCAAAGGTTCCTACGTGCTGTTAGCACACAGTTAAATGTGAGCAGCTTGATTCTTGGCAAACTCAGTGTCACCCTCTCTTCTAGGACTGCCCTAACAGCAGCTTGATTATATGATGTTCTCTCAAATCTTTTTTTAAAATAGGATACCTGCATTATCCCCTCATCTGTTTTGCTGTAACATTTACTATTTTGCTACAGAGGTTTAAGGAGTGCCCAGAATTACCTTTATGAGCTACAATTTTCTTTCTTTAGATGCTGTATCTACCAGTGACAGATATTCTATAATCAGTGAGAGACTACATAAGAATGTTAGAGCCATTGTCACAGAAAGGTTTGAATAGGAAGAGACCTTATAGATCATCTCATTCCACCCCCCCTGCCACAGGCAGGAACACTCTCCAGTAGACCAGGTTGCTCCAAGCCCCATCCAGAGTGGCCAAGAGCACTCCCAGGACTGGAGCATTCTCTGGGCAGCCTGTTCTCACAGTAATGAACTTCTTCCTTAAGTATAATCTAAACTGCCCTCTTTGAGTTTAAAAATCCTAAACCAGGCAGATTTATAGATTAATCTCACCTTCCTTTCTTAGGGAAAATTCCCACTCACTGATGAGGGAATAATATGAAGAAAGCATTACATGAGATACTTTTGCCTATTATAAGGAGGCACTAATGATTAAAATATATCCTCTGATCAATTTAATTATCTACTTCTCATTGCAGATAGAGAAGTGAGATCACAGGGAAGAAAACAGATCCTGCACTCTTGCTGTACCTCGCAGGGATTCTGGCCACAGCAAGCTGAAATGATGAGGCTGCAAATCCTCCTGGAGAGCAAAGTCACAGCTCAGTCTGCGGCCTGATGGTTGCAGATCCTGTTCCACCTCCCTGAGCCTGGCTCCTCTCTCAGCCCACCGAGGAGCCGCTGCTGCCTGTGCACCGCCGGCCAGTCCTTGGCTCAGCAGTTGGTTTATGAGCAGTCGTGCCCTGTGCAGGATTCCAGCTTACTGGAAGCTTACAGGGAATACTTCCTGCCCCCTCAGATGAAACATAAAGATGTTTCAAGAGGGTTCGTACATATTTCAAGTCTCGATTCATAGCTGAATCAGACTGCAGAAAGGAATTGACTCTAAGTGATGTTGTTTCCATGAATACCACTACAGTCCTAGTATTTTTTTTGTATGCACCTAATTAGTTTCTATTAACTGAAGGAAAAATAAAAGCAGACTGCTCCAGTAGTACACAGAGGTTTCAAAATACGGGTCAGGACTTTAAAAATAGTTTTATTCCGTGTATATATTTGATGCTTATCTTTCTTGTCTGGACATGACAAAGCATCAGAAGATAAAAAATGAAAGCTGAAATTCCATTACGTTTGCAGTATTAAATGGCAACGAAAACCAAAGATCAGATTAAAAGATGGAATTGCTTTTCCTCTAGGCACGTGGCAGTAACATGTGCACTGAGAAGTGAGCTGACCTTATCCCAAGTCATGTGTGACCAAGCAGTAATTAACTGAATAACGGTGTTTCAGAGCTCCACGGGAACATCAACTAACACTATATGCCCAAAATCATAGTAGCTTAGAAAATCATGAGATGTTATCTCACAAAATGTTTTATAAAAATTTGCTTCTTTTTTGATGTTTACTCCATTCCTCCTATTTTATTAACCCTGGTTATTCAGGAAAACAGTGCTTATATATGGACATGTATACAAATAACAATATATTTCTATAAAATATAACTTTTACATACACCTTCATTTACATGTATGTGCATATATATGTATATACATACATCTGTGTGTGTACATATAGAGAGATATAAAGATATTAAAATTATTTTAGATATTGGGAATCATCTGGAGAATGGTAGTGGATGTTTAGATAACTGAAAAATATGGACCCTGGGCAGCTGGAGATACAATTTACTGGATCATTGGAGCTGTTCTTCTACGTGGGGTTGGGTAGCCCAGCTCAGCATGTGATGCCTTGGGAAGGCTGACCTGGAACAGAGACTGGACAGAACTGGAGAACAAAGTAGAGATTTATTGAAAGGCCTTTAGGGTACACCTTGGGCAGGACAAGAGCCTGGCCAGGGCTACACCCAAGGTGGACTGAAAATATCACAAAATGGACAAATGGTCACGAGGTCTCACACTTTTATAAGTTTTGATCCATTTGCATACTGGGGTTTAATTGTCCAATTACAGCTTCAGGTTGTGAGGTCCCATTCTTTTTGTTCCTCCCTTCAGTCCACTGTTCTTTGTGCTTTTGGGCCTGAAAGTTGTACTCACTGTCCTTGGTGTTCAGCAGGAAAAGGATTTGTTTTGTCCACCTACTCTGTGAAGAGAGTTCACTAACACCGAATGTGGGCTCAGAACTGCACACCTAGGCAGCACAGAATCTGAAAATCATGAAAGTTAAAACTTAAGGCATCAATGGGCCGGAGGATTAGCCTTCAGTCTGTCTCCAGGGTCCTTCCTAAACACTGAATCTTTCTGGACACTGTTTTCAAAGTCAGACATAGTTCAGTTGCAGTGGGTGATAAGTGCTTGCTTTGCTGTCAAGAAAGCTGGATTCTCACAAAGACAAAACAAAAATTTTATTATTATACCTCCCTCTGATACATGGACTTCTGAAGGCATTTATCCCAAGAGATTCTGACAGCCTCCTGAAATACTGGCACCAGAGAATCAATCACTACTCTGTCTAGGAAAGCACATAGCAAGGTTCTGCTGTGCTTTTAAATCAGGAGGTGTGGAAGGTGTTTTTCTCTGAGTTGATAATTTCTAACTGTAGATAGTGGCAAGTTGGAAAGAGACTGAACTCTTTTGTAAATGCATGCAATTAATAATAATGCTTTCCATGGTTGTCACGAGGCTCAAGGACAAATTCTTAACAGCATGACTCTGGCATTTTAATGGCAAAAAATATGTTTTCAGTATACGCTGGGAAACAGAAAATGCTGGCAGACAAAAAGTTACATGCAAAATGATGAGAAGAGCTGCTGCTCTTTCAGGCTCACTATCAAGACAGTTGTGAGTCTTTTGCACCCAAGAGCTGAAATCAAGGAATTCCTGGCGTACTACAAACTTGAATGTGCCATCAGAATTTGCTTTGACAGAGTTAGGGCTACTTCTAGTTAACTGTAAATAAAGTGAGGTGTAGAAAGTTGCCAGGATCAAGCTGGCAAACTCGTGGCAGAGACAGAGCCAGAATTCCTCCCTGTCACATCCATACATTTAGGACGGACCCATGCAGACCCTGTATAGAAGTATCCTGTAACAAACTGGTGCATAAAATCAAACCTGATACACTGGGTGTAAAAAAAACCTTAACAGGAACACCTGTGAGTAAACAGAAGTAGTGTTTGTGGATATTTGCCTAAATGTTGATGGTTAAATCCAAGGTTCCAGAAGTCCCAGGGGTGGTCCCAGAAGGAGAGACCAATTCAAAGAAGCTGGGGGTTATTTCCTGACTGAGAGGGCAGTTGAAGTACAGAACTAACTCACGCTGCAATGACGGACATATTGAGAGTATTAGTAGATAAGCACGTAGAAAATTAAAAACCTACATAGAATGCCCAGATAAGTGGATAAACTTCTAGGCAATGCCTGGCTTTCTTCCATTTAATATCATTCTAAGCTGTTTATTTGATTGCAAACATGTTTTATATGTCCGCTGGGGTTTTTTTATGCTACATTTTTATAATCCATCGCCATCCTTTTTCAAGACCAGGATGGTACGCTGGCAACCCGACTCTAAATTTCAGGAAAAAGTGAGGACAAATATTTTAGAGAATGAAATCAGCAATATAATGACAGCTGCTGGGTTTGAATACAGCATCTGTGGGGAAAGAGGGATCTTGGTGAAATGTTCTTCTGCATGATTCACTTACCACAGTGAGAATGGAACTACCTGAATTAAGGCTTTCCCAGTGCACTCAGTGACACGCATCGTTGGATGTTTGGAGTATTTAATTTCTGCTAATATTTTGCTGCTCTGTGTGTGACACTCAGTGTTACACACCTTTGCATGGAACATCATCTTCTTGTGCTCATCAGAAGGCAGTTTAGGGAAAAAAACCTCTTTTCGGAGCCGGAATGTCTAACCATAATTAGCTCAAGATGCACTGTGGTGTCCAGAGGGAAAAGGGGTTTGGAGCCATTTTCATCATAAAAGAGATACCTTATTAGTCCTGTGAAAATCTGCCAAGATGACAACCCTCACTGATGTGAAAATTCAGCAACTAAATTTCTCCTATTGATGCCAAAATATATCACAAGAGAGAAATTAGATGGGGGGGGGGGGGGGGGGGGGGGGGGAAGATGGGTTTATGGTAATTTTCCTTAAGAAAGAATTCTTTACAGGTCTAATCTCTTAAATAAGTAACTGCACCCTTCATTCCTGGCAGAGGCAGTGTGACAGTGTGCATTTAAAGTGACTTATTTCAATATTAAGGAAATAGTAACCTGTGCTGCTGATGCACCTAAATCACGAGCAGCGTTGCAGGCTCTAGCTAAGAAAAATGAGCCTTAGTTTTCCCCGGAGCTGTGTTTCTCCTACAGTCCCAGTGACAGAATTTTGCTTTGGAAAGCATCGAGGCAGCTGTGGATAGGAATATGAAGTGTCAGTTCTCTAGATGCAGATGGCCCAGGGTGGTCCAAAGATGGGAGAAGACAGAGGGAAGTAAGACATTTGGAAGAAGGGGAATCAGAAGATTACAAAATGAGTCACAAAACAGTTTTTCAAATCAGGAGAGGATGACCTTGTTAACAGGAGAAGATCAGGGCTCATGAAATATTGAATAGAGAAGTGAAAAAAATACTCCTGTCATCTTGCCCTGGAGTGGTGGAAGCCCCTACTCTGCTCTTGCTCCATTTGCTTTTAATTCCTGATGCTCCTAGGGAGGCATCCCCTAACGAGAGGTACACAAGGGTATCACTGGGGAGACACAAGTACAATCTGCAAAATTTTACACCTGAGGCCAATCTCAAGCACTTAGCTAAATATACATTTTGCATATTCAGCGGGTGAATTAAAATGCGAGTGTGGGATAGAAACATGATCATCCTTAGATCTGCTTTCTAAATCAATGTTTTTGTGAATCTCCCTTTGTCACTGAATGAGTAGATGCCATTCCATGAGTCCTGGAAGGCCACTGTAGTTCTAAATGCTGAAATGCTTACCTGGTAATGTTGATTATGTCAGTAACCAAGGTTACTGGCTTTTTTAAAAAGCTTAAGCAAGACTCTGCAGTTCTCTGACACTTCTAGTTCTGTCCTGCTCCTCCAGGAACAAACTGTACATCCAATATCACCTTGGATAGTATTTTTTTTTCAAATATTTTGTTTTCAAATATTTTTTAATTAATTTATTCCAAACACGCATTTCCTCTAGGTGCATGATGGATATGCAAGCATTTCCTCACAAGCTTTTGACTTAGGCATTTGACGATGAACATACAGAATTATTGTTTAAAATAACATGCCCTCATAAATAAAATTTAAACATCAGGATTTTAATTAAGGGTATATTGGAAAGCACAACCATTTTTCCTGCAACTCAACAGATCTTTATTTTATATATATATATATATACCTAATCTCTCACTACTATTAGGGATCATGAAAATCACTGAGCTGTCTCCTTTCTTCCCCAAGATGTTGCCCAAAATTGTGTTTATTCCATCTTACTATCACCAAGACTTACTACTGGGGTCCACAGCTGATGACAACTGTCAGCTCTTTCAGTCAAAGTTAATTTGGAAGAAAAGCAACCCACAGACATGTTGATGGATCTTTTCAGATATTTCCATGATTAATAATTCAACAGAGGATGATTTGAGCTTCTTACAAATTTAGAAAGCTATGATGATAAATAGACCAGATTAAGGAACTGGAAAACCATAATCCTCTACTTCTACATGACTTTGAAACAGCTTTAGTGAATATATGTTCCACTGCCAACATATCTCTCTTCGAAGCTAGGAAATCCTCTTCAGAGGAAGAGACACTTTGGGACCCATGTCTAATTAGTCTGTGGCCTTTTTTGCCAAAATGCATAGCATTCAGCCTTAGAGAACGAAGGGCACATGGTCACAAGACTGAAATGCTGATAACCACTGAGAGAACCATCCCTCAGTGGCACTTTGATCTCTGAGGACTACCCTAGGACTAAAACTTACTCTGTTGCTCTTTTAATGGCCATCACACCATATTGTCTGACAGAAATAATACACTACCTGCACTGAGATGTGACCCAGTTGGTGACAGCAAATTAAATCTCACTATGTTCTCTTTACAGCTCCTTTGAGATAAAGACCTTATTATCCATTACCTCTGTCTTTGTAGAGCATGTAATTTCATAGGAAATTTACCATTTAAAAGCTAATAATATGTTTAAAGCTCTGTATTAGATGGTCTTTGGTCACTGCCAAGAGGGAAGGAAGCTGGTGCCGAAAGTTCATCCATGTGGATAGTAAACAGAAAGAGTAAAACCAGATTAGTGAGAGTGAGGTTCATACTTGCTCTGCAAAACTGAGTTGTGCAAAATAACATATACAAGCGAGAATACATTTCTGTATCAAAATGCAGACAGCAGCAGGAGGCTGTATTTAAAATAACATTGTAAATTCTGTATTATGTAGGTTACAGATAAACTGGGGGAAAGATAAGAAGGAAGGAGTATACTGGAGACCTTCTGTCTACAAAGGTGCTTCATTTCTTACTGAGGGGGCAAAAATCATCATCATGGCACATCTGCTTCTTCCTTGTTTGTACTTAAGAATAAAAGCTAAATGCATGATTTTGTGCTTATTTTTATCATTCATTTTCCTGTCTCCATTTTGTGCATCTATTTATATCGGTGAGCATATACATCAGATATATATGTGTCTATATGATAGCCTTGGCATCTTGTTCTTAGAGGAATGGACTCAAGCCCTCTGCCCCACTGGCTGCTAGGAGGTTTGGCGAAGGGACACCATTGCTGAGCCATTTCAGGCATTGCTCTCAGATGCCTCTCAGGCCAGCAGCTCATGGAAATACTGACACAGACTCTCCCATAGCTTGCTAGTACCTAATTTTTAAAATAAAGAGCTGGGAGATGTAAAATAAGGCAGAGAGCGAAGAAGAGGTAGTCCCAGATTTTGTTTGCTGGTGGAGATGAGACGACAATCTCAACATTCTTTATCTCTGCCTTTTCTAATCGACACACGTCCCCGGGCCAGGCCCAGTAATGGTGCAGTGTTGAGGAGGGTGTGGAGGAAGCAGGTGTGCTTCTCCAAATCCCAGGGATACTAGAGATGGCAGAGATGACAGCAAAATTCCTTCCATCCTCCCAGCCTTTCTCGACAGCCACTTCCCACAGTTTTTAATCACCTCAGAAAACGTAAGGAGCAGAGCCACCCGCCATTGCCCTGCCTGTCAGTTAGTTCTAATTGCCAGCACATCAATTACGATGCATTAATTTCTGGTTCCATTCCTCCCTTGTTTACCAGACATGATGTCAACCCAGTGCTTGGGTTGTACCAGTAGCTGTTTTTGTTTCCTGGCCTTCAGCAAGCACCCTGTCCACCCTCTCTCACAGACCATTGTTACAGGCAAATAGGACATTCTGTGAAACGTCTGTCACGTAAAACTAACACCTTACTGTCTGGTTCTAGTAGGGGAGTGTCTCCTATGAGCTGCCCATCTTTATTTAAATGTTAAAGCTAATGCCATTACAAAGTCAAATTAGTCCGCCCTCTAGACCTGTAATAACAGTTAAGTAGGGAAAGCATTATGCTCTGTGTTCACCCTGACAGCTCCTGAGTGCTCCTGGTACCGAGTGTATTTCCACAAGGCCAGGGTTGGTTTTATTCACCCACTATGTGCAGCATGCCAAGTCATTCTTTTCGCATTTTGCACTAATTAAAAAATAAACATGTAGTATGACAAGCTAGGTTCAGAAATCTCTGAAGGACAGACCTGCATACAGCACATCAGTTGATACTTTGTGCCCTCAGCTATGACTTACCCCTATTCTTTTAAATTACGTTCAACTGGCTGATCAGTTCATAAAGTAAATGGACAGCTGCAGCAGAGAGCAGACATTTTAATAGCACAGTGCTGTAGACATGGCTGCCTGCCAAAGAACACATTGTTAAAGCAAGCAGCAGAAAATGAAAAATTAAGATATTGGCACCACGACCTACGGGTAAGAGCTGAGGGTCAGTAAAGGACACAGCTATAATCTAAAAGATTTCTTCCAGTAGATTAAATTTAGGACAGGCAAAGCATCTTTGCTTTGGAGAAGTGTTCTGCAGTGCTGGGGGCTGAGGCAAGTCTCCAAACAAACATAGAAGCCCCTGTTGCTGTCCTGGCCACCTCGGCTTCTCTGCTGGCAGCTTGGTACAATCTCTCTTTATAGCACAGCTGTCGCAGCTGGACATAACAGCACCCAGATCAGTTCTGAAATCCACATTCTCAGTAGTCAATACTTATCTTAAAGTATGTGCTTCATTTAATAACTCTGCTTTGGCTATTGTTTATTTATCTGAAAAAAACCCAACGGTTTCTTGAAATTGCCTTTTGACTGAGACAGATGCAGAATAACAACAGCAGGAGAAAAGAATGTATTCTGATGCTCCCTCCTCAGTGTCTGCCAGTGTTACCACCAGTTAACAAACAGTGCATTAAAAAAAATGGTTTGGGGAAATTCTCTAGTTAAATGGCTCAGCATCCATTATTCAGGAACTTCAAGCACGAGTGCACATCTCTTCCTCTGGGTGCATACATTGTGCGCCAGTCTTTGCTTACTTATCAGCGTGTGCTGTTAATAGAGCTGTGATTTTTTATTGCTGTCCTATACAATGACTACAGTATACCCTGTGACGTGTCTTTATTCCCCTCAGAAATTCTTCTGTCACTGTGACCTACTGCCTCTTCTTTGACTCTGATTTCTCTACAGAAGTTGTGTTTTACTCCACAGACCTGTTTAAATAGCTTGTCAGTATCTCTACGCCATCCCATTTATTTCTGAGTACTTTTTCCTTTGGAGGAAGTTGGACCTGAACAATTAAGCAAAGCTAAAATTGAGATGATGAGACTCTTCAGTAGTGTCTTATAGGACTTGTGACAACATTACAGTATAAATCAAAATACTTTTTTGCTTGCTTGTTTATCTGGAGTCTGTCTAGGAGTATTCCCAGTGATCCCTGGAGATCATAGCTAAGAATTGGAAGTCTTCTCGACCTGTGGCTGTTAACAAGCAACAGGCAAAAGTATCTACAGATTCCATTATTTGCAATCACTTTGCCAAAATCAAAGGTATGAAATACAGCCTGCATGTGTGCCAGGAAATCTTGTCAGCTCAGTGCAGCGAGATTTTCCTCCACAATGCAGAACAGCTCAGAAATTTCTAAGGTGAATCATCAAGAGTGTCCTTTGGTGAATTTTTATAATAAAGCAGGAGCATTACTAATGCTTTCAATGATGTACAAGGTGTGCAGGAACTGAGCCTGAACATCTCCAGCACGGTATTCATTATTCATCCGTGTAAGTCGAGCAGAGCTCAGCTCTCCCCGTGCTGCACTGGGCAAGAAAGCAGCATGTGATAATCCAGAAACCAGAGCCAGCCCTGCCATGTGAGGTGATGAGAACAGGGAGAGGGACAGGCAGCTCTGCTCAGCCACGTGGTGCCAAACACATCCCAGGACGTGGGAGTTCTTCTGCCACATCCCACTGTGCTCACGTGGGAGAGCAGGAGCTGTAGACAGACCTCCCTTGGTATTTTTTCCTTTCCTTTTCATCCCACCTAAACCTAGCACCTTTACCTGTGGGTTCAGACCATCTTGTTACAATTCCTACACTTTAAGGTTAGGATTTTAATGCGAGGTGCTTTTCTGACCCAGCTGCAGATTATTTTTACACACTAGGAATGAATTACTGTTATGAATAATGGTGCTTGCAGATATTTTGGGTTAGGAAGCTATTTAGAAGACCTTGGGAAGCTGACTTCTTTTCAGTGGCTTAATAGAAGTAGATGAAAACAGGGAAAAAATAGCCTTTTTCACATTACACATTTTAACAGGAAAACGTGTGATGTTTGTACCATTATCTAAAATTTCTTATGCAAATCATCTCAGCAGTGTGTGTGTAGTTTCATTCTCCTGAGCTTCCTCCATGAACGTTTCAGCTTGGATAGCCCAGTGTCTCCCACCCACATCAAAAGCTGTTTAAAAACACAGGTGTCTAACATATATAATCAGATATAGATGTTTTATAACGGCTTCCATAGGGATTTTTTTGGGCTTATCCACACAGGCCCTAATTGATTGTGACTGTCCACTGACTTTATTTTAAAGCAGCTAGATAGGCTGGGTCAATTTCTTGCTAGAAAACTGAATTACATTTGCATTATGTTAACACACAGGATGACGAAACAAGCTGGATGTAAGGACAGGTTAAAATCTGGCACAGAAAAATCAGCCTGACCCTGCTTACACACAGCTTCGCCATCCTGGGCTGTGCCACTCAGGACTACTACAAACACAGACACTGAGCTTCCTTCCATTCTAAGCAGCATGATTAAGGTGACCTGAAAAAGTGGGACAACTGAGCAGCTTAATACCACCCTCACAATGTGAAGGCTAATCTCTCCTATCTTTATTTAGGATGCTCCTTCTCCAGGACACCGGTCCCTCCGCCCTGTCTGGGTCCCGCAGCGATTGGGGTCACTGGGGCAGCGACGCACCGCGACGCTGCAAACCCTGCAGCCCAGACACGGCCGCAGTGTTGGAGTCCAGGGCATTCCTTTGGCTGCCCTGGAGGGTCACAGACCTGGACAGGGGGGTCTGGGACCCTGGCCCAGAGCCCAGAGGGACATTGGCTTTGATCCCAGTCCATGGGAAAGGCTTCCTGCACGGCGGGAAGGATTGCAAGCCACAAGAGTGTGAAAGATAGGAGTTTAGCTTATCACAGGGTGAAAAAATAGTAGATTTGGGTTTTTAGTATTGAAGTGAATGGGGGCAAGATGGAGGATTTGGGGCGTTGTCTCCTGCTTCTTCTTTCTTCTTCCCTCACTCCATTTCAGCAGTGACAGTGGCACAAAGTAGTTTAAAGAGATTGGGTCAAAGTAGAGATGAGCCGTTTAGTATAAGTGATAGGTATTGGCAAATAATGATAAATAAAGAACACGTAGCAATTAGTAAAAAAGATAATGACTGCCCCGTTCGGGAGGAGTCGAGGAGTCACCAGATGCCTGAGCAGCTGCACAGACCTTTGTTGGGCACTGAGAAATTTGTAAGATAAGAACCAATAAACGAAGGGCGCAACCTTGAAAAATCAGAACCTGAAGTCTCCGTCTCTTTCTTGCGTTTGGCTCAGAGCTTTGCAGAGGGCAAAAAGACTCTAAAACCACCTGAATCTCGGAGAAAAAACCCGAGACCACAGGGCCACAGGGCCACCTGCAGCTGAGCCACGCGTGCCCAGGGCTGCCCCAAGGCCGCAGAGTTTCTCTTTTCGAGCATCATTTGTCGCTAGGATGTCCGAACGGAGGATCAGCAGTACCCGCGGTTAGGTGGCCACATTCAACGGGCTCCAACACCACATTCCTCTCTGAGGGCTGTGTGGAACGGGATGAGTCTAATCAGGGCCTGAAGATTGAAGGCGAATATGAATAATCTTTATCCCAGTATCTCCTACACGGCAGACTCCTATCAGCGTTTTTGCTGATAAAATTGAGCTATAAATATGAAAGGCAATTTCAAGGGGAAAAACTTAAAACACGGTTGTAAATTAGCGAAGCTGGAGTCGAATGTAACAGTAATGAGTGCAAATAAAAAAATGCCAATTTGTTGCATCTTCTGGAGATGAGAGTCTCAGCGGAATAAAAGCAATGTACATGCTAAGTATGATCAAGGTTAAAGTGACACCAAGGCTCATTTGTTTCAGTTCCTCTGCCTTATGAAATCCTCTCTTAAATATTAAGGCTTCAGTGACATCTGCTGTTGAAGACCTATTTAATTAATTAGTTGTAATTTAACAGATATTCCTTCTAAGTGAATTCTTTTTCCGTGGAGTTTCTACTATTCAACTATATTTGCAAAGGTTTCTACCACATCTTATTAATCTGATCAAAAACCTCTGAAACTGAGCTTTTTTGTAGTCCTGTTCATCCCACAAGGTGTTAAATCACTTTTGCCTTTTTAAAGCAACAGGATTTTTCTCCCTGCCTTGCTCCTGCCCTCCCTCCCAATTTTAATACCTAGAGATTGCATGAGCACGTGTTTAACTGCCAAGAAAGCTAGTCCCAATTTGTGTTCAAATCCATTGGTGGAATACCAAGATGGAGTTTATGATCAAAAAGCAGCCATGACAAGAGGAAACATTATCCCAAAGCTTTGTAAACTAATGCTTCTGTGCTCTCACAGTAGCCTTTAAAGAGCAGAAAAGAGGAATTAATCTGTGCTTCCCTTTCATGTGCGACTTTAATGCTTCCAAGCGCAAAACAGAAAGTCTTTAGTCCAAACAGTTCAAGAAATGCTTAAAGTGAGGCTAAAAGTCTGATTCTTCACCTCAGGGCAGAGACAGAATTATTAAACTCTCTGCACTGCAGGCCACACCTCCAGTTACATGCTATGGTGGTTTCTATCCTGGATAAAAGGTGTTGTGTCAACATAATACTCCAAGAACAAAATGTAGCCTAGCAGTAGACAGGATGCTGCTGTTCAGTTGCATCTTTTTCTTGTCATTCTGACAAAGAACCCCTTGTCACGTTAAAACTGATGGCTTGTGATGCTCTTGGCGTTAAGGCCACCGAGTTGGGCTCCGGAATTTTGCATCCTGGTTCTGCTGTAAAATTTGCTGCTGACCCAGAAGTGGGAGTGCTCAGCATTAAAGTGCCCCTTGGCAAGACAAATCTGTCCCTCACAGAGGTGGTGTGCCTCATCCAGGAATTCCCCACTGTTTGGGCCCTGTTTGTTGGCGTTACAACAATCGTTGGTTTGTCGGTGTTGAGCTGTCAATAATGCAAAGTGAAATGTGGTGTAAAATCTGAACTACCGCAGCCCAGAGCAGAAAGGGACTTTTAAATTTTATTTCATCAAAGTACTCCACAGGTTAGAAGTGACACTAAGGTTAGAAGGAGTGAAATCAAGCAGCCTAGGGGAAACTCCACCAGACTTTCAGTCCTCCACATCACTGTAAGCCAGTGGGGTTTAAACTGTTACTACACACAGGATTGTATTATTTATTTCTGATTTTTATTTAAACTGTGGCTGTGACTGAAACATCCTTTCTTTTGAGCGTTTTGACCTTGGATACAGCTGCGGTAAACAGAACTAGTTTAATTTAATTTGTTTTCCTTCTTGGAAGGGATCCAGGTCAAACTTTAGCAGCATTTAAAGATGCTTAGGAGTTCCTGTACAGCTGCCTAGGCAGAGCAGGGTCCAAGGGTATGAAAAATTATTGACTGAGGAAGAAAGACCTCTCTACCAAAGAGGTAAGCATCAGCAATCCATAAATTTAAACAACTGAACTAAGTGGGATAGGGAATCTAAACTCCACATTAGCTAATCCTTTTAGGAAAAAAAAAAAAAGATGAACAGTGTAGAATTATGTAGAAAAAAAAATAATAAAAGGGAAAAAAAGAGCAGTCTCTCTCTTCCCGAACTGTTTTTACAATGTACTTTAAAGTTGGCTGTGTTATGCATTGCTAAATATTATTTCATTTAAAGGCTGCATTTTTCATAAGATTTTTTACCAATATTTATCAACTGCAAAAAGCTGCTTTAATATGGAAAGCTTACTCCAAGGTTATTTCCATGTTTTTGGAATCAAAACCACACCAGTGGTGTACCAGTGCGAGGTTTCTCTTGCACAGAATGAGTAAATATTTCTCTGTTTATATTTTGGACCTTGTCCCTTCTTTAATGGAGTATTGATTGTATTTTTACTTTTTTGTGTTTCTGTTAGGTTTCTTAAGCCAAAAAGTGCAAAATTACAAACTTTTCTTTAAAAAAGATATTTAAATTATTTCTTATTCCTTAATTAAACATTTATTCTTATTCTCAATTAAATATCATATTCTGACGTACAAGGTCTAATTAGCATTATTTAACATTCTGCCAAGTCGTAAGTTACATTAGCCAAGAAATTTTCTTCCACATTTGGGCTGTATGAAAAAGTCTTTCATAACTGATTTATTTTACCATTTCAAAAGAAATGGGATATGGATAATAATATCTACCTCTTCCAAAATTCCTGATACTCCAAAATAGCAGATAGATCCCAAGAAAACCCATATTTCAACTTATATGGCAGTAGATGTTCATTATCAAATAATGTACAGTGAGATTAAGTCAGACTTTTCAACGTATGTTCTTCCTTAAATAATTTTCATTAGCAATTAAAGACTTCATCCATAAGTGGAATACTTAAACACAAAGTCTCTGATTATCACCAAGACCTTGACTGCTAATTGCACATTTTCACACCAGTGGAACATTCCAAGGCTGACTTGCAAAAGCCACTGCAAGACTGCAATGCTTCCTTGCTGTCATTTTTCCAGGAGCCCGTGGGACACGGGCTGGGAGTGCCTGGTGACAGTTCTTCATCACACCCCTGATTTCACGTCCCCCACAGCCAGGCACAAAGGAACCCAGGCTGCTTTAGTCCGTGCCAAGAGCTCAGGGTGCAGTAGGGCACTGTCCCTGAAAGCTGGGAAGGGGCTGACTGCAGAGGTGGGTAAAACGTGAAATACCCTGCTTTCTCAGGTTTGTTGTGAACCTTGCACCTGTTTGCCCAGCTGGTTTAAACGTCCCTGCCCTGTTTCTGCATCTGCTGCAGTGGATGTGAAAAGTCTCCATTCGCTTTTCCATTCCCTTGCAGTTATGCCCCGAAGTTATCGTATGCTTTGAAATGGCTTAAACTCTCCTTTTCAGTCCTTTGACTTGCAAAAATCACCAGAAATATGAGATCAGAGAGGAAGCTACTGTGGCAATACCTGTTCAAGCCCAAGAGCACCCAAACCAATCCATGAGTCTGAGCAATGGAGACTGGAGTTTTCATCCGAATGAACTGTTAGTTCTATCTATTACTTGCCAGGGAATATGAAATAATACTTAGCTAAAGTTTCCAGCTAACGCATTTAAGGTAATTCTGAGCTAAAATTTACCCAAACATTACAATGACCTAAATGAGAATTATAGTGATTGCCCTGCAGAAGCCCAGCTCACTGCCATTTGTGTGACAGACTGAAGTTTGAAGCACCACAGTCCTAGAAACACCCTTGAGCACGCTTTTTTTAAAGGCTGGAAGGAACAGATGGCTTTTGAACCCTGATGCTAGTGGTGCTGTCGGCATGATGGAGCACTGTACCCTCATTTGTACTGATTGGGGTCAAATCAGCTCTAGCCTGCAATTTACCCTAAGCACTGAGTCCTTATTTCTAATTAGACTATCTGTCATTACCTATTCCTACAGCAGTGATAACCTACTGAACTCTAATGAATCAATCCCATCTGCCTTGCTGTGCATATCCTCGGCCATTTCTCTGCTCAGAACCAGAAGAGTTCACCGTGGCCCGAAAGCCAGCAATCACGAGTGCTGCTCCCTGTATTGGGATGCAAATGCAGCAGTTATCCTGGGGTGAGCTGTGATTTTCTGCAGGATTTTATTACTGGGGGGTTGGTAAGGTCATTCCCATGAGAACCTTTAACAGCCTGCAAAGCTAAACACGAAATACAAAAGCACAGGCGCCGCTCTTCAGCTGAGAATTGATGGTCTTGTGTGAAGGAGAGAGGCGAAGGGCACCCAACAGCTGCAGTCCATCTAAGCCCAAACTTTAAACTTCAGTCGATTCACACAATACAGCTGAATTCTCCCAGCTCTGACACCTGGGTTAGATCAGAGGCGTCTGAGCATCACCCCAACAGGTAACAGATGTGATCCTGGCTGCTCTGACACGGTGATGTTCAGAGCCCTCACGGTGCAATTATGTCCTGGAACGCTGCTGGAATGGTTCATTTCATCCTACCAAAGACACCTTCCAGGCAGGAAAGCTGTGCAAGGCCCACGTGCCTTGTGTTAAGCTCAAAAACAATTTGGAAACTGCTGCTTATTTAAAGAGGATTTAACTACTGATTCCAGCTCATTCTGCCACGGGCAGGAGTGTTTTGCAGGATAAAAAGGACACCGGCAGTTAGATTACTAACACTGCATCTGGTTTAAAAACAGTTTTCACAGGTCTACATTTTAGGGGAGAAGAGATTTGCTGTATTTTTCCCCCCATAATTCTGCATATTCAATGCATTTTATTGCCTTACATGTTTTCCCTTCATGCTTTTCTTCTTGCTTTCACACACAACTCGCTGTTTCTTTCTGTGTTGAAAATGGCTCGTGAATTAACCAAATGGATCCCAGATTCCTAGAAACTGTTGTGTATTTGATATCTGCACCGACTATGGTGCAGGAGGCTGCACTTTTCTGGAAGAGGTCTGCTCATCCCTGTTGTTTTGCAATAGAGCATTATCAGCAGCCACAACAAGAGAATTTTAGGGAATCTGGAGACCATGGCCGTGTTTCTTGGACCCAAACCACCAGCCATGCATTTGCCTCCTGAAAGGATGGTAAAGAAAGCACATGCACCTTTCTAAATAATGCTTTCAAATTTTTCCTCATTAGTAAAACTGTACAGCAGCTGTAGTGAAGCAGGGAGGCAACTTGAACCGGGAAAAATATTGATAGGTGGGAAAAAAATTGAAATAATCCTTATCCTTTACATTATCCATTAACTCAGAGAAGATCCCAGGTGTCTGAATGAGTTACAGCAGTGCAGCAGAGCTGCACAGAAGTTGCTTACTTGTGCACATCAGCAGTGGCAGAAAAAATCTGCTTTGATCAGCCTCACAAGACCTTTATGGGAGTGTTCTCTTTCCTCACCAGGGTGTTCTGTGACACACAGCCTAGTTGTGCTGGCAGGAAGATCTGAAGTCTCAAAACTGGCTGCTCTGCGCTGGCCTGCAATTACACCAGTGGCTGAGAGGGTGGATTGATTAAATTGTTATATTCTTATGGCTAAAACACAGCTGGGCTGACTTTATGTGCAGCTCAGGAGTGAAAAGAGATGCTGCTAGCTTTTCAAGCTCCACCCTAAATGAATCACCTCTACCACTGCCCAAGGAAAGACTTAGGGACATTCAGATTGACAGGTGAGAGGTTTTCTGACCAGCTCTGTCCTCCTAGATCTCGGCAAGAAACTCAAATTTAATTTCCAGGTCCAGACATTTGGTTCTGGAGCATGAAGAACAAAAGGCTCATTTCTGCATTTCTCCACTTGCAGTCGGTGATCTGCCAATAAAACACAGAGGCAGCAACAAGCCCCAGATATTTTGTCAGGATCAGAGTGATGAACAACTGGAATTCTGTAGTGACAGATTCCATACCAGGTTCTCCGGAAGGGATGCACCAGGGATGCATTTTTATAGACAGGGATATTAGCTAAGTGCTGTCCAGCTGGCCTGAGGCTCTCCTGGCTCCCACAAGCCCAATGGCAGCGGGAACACCAATGTCCCATAATATTAATTATGAAAAGAACAAGTTGCTTCCTAACAGCTTGATATACTATTTTCTTTCTAATCTTTCTAATCTGGAGTTAGTAAATGAATAGATGGCAACTGCCAGCTCCGATACAACCTCAGGACAGGATTTGCTGATGTCTGTTGGGTTCTTACACAACTGCACCCAGCAGCCAGAGCTCAGGAAGTATTTGCACACTGGTCTAAGGCGCAGGGTGTGACTCTTGGGGCTGTTCAGGGTCAGGAGTTGGACATGAGGGTCCTTGTGGTTCCCTCCCAGCTCAGGATATTCTGTGCTTCTCTGAACTGAGCAGCAGGCTTTACCTGGGACTGGAATACTGTGTTACACTCTTTCATTTCTTGTCTTCTCTGAGATTTTAAAATTCAAAAGCTGTGCTTAACTATTACTTAAAATAGAATCCACTTCTATTAACTGTACCATAAGGAAATACATTCATGTTCACAGAATAATTATCACTTAAAATAACACTTGGCCTATTAATCATATAATGGAAATCTCATTGTACTTGTACAATCATGTATTTACATTTCTCAAATGTCAACATAAAATCAGCATTTTATGTAGGGCTGAACCATTTTACATATTGACTATTTGATACTGTAACTGGGACAAATCCAGGCAGAGAATTGCCATGCTGTACCCTCTAAAGCAAAGAAACAAACCTAAAAAAATCCCCAAACAACCTAACAAAAACCAAAACCAAACAAACAACAAAAACAAACACCAAGATCTGGGTTTCTCTGATGGATTGACCAAGGCTAGAAATGAGGGGCCCACCAAAGCCCTTATTTGAAAAATATTAATGAGTTACTTCACCATAACTGTTATTACTGTTATTACACATATTCTTCTCCCTTGTTTATCAATGATAACTCACCTATGCTTAGAATATTCCTGTTCCACCTTTCACATAGACGCTGAGTTAATATTTTTGCATTACCTTACGAATGTGGAGCTTGTAATCACTAAACACTTTTCAGTCAACGGGGTGCTTGTCAGCAATGCCAGATAGCATGGAGTAAATCCAATTTAGCCAGTCACTCTGGAGAAAAAGCTTCAGGTGGCTCCTGGCAAATATTCTGGCACCAGTGATGAAACAGGACAAATTCAGGGCTGTCTGGAGGTACAGATTTTGATAACAGACTGTTTCAAGCTGCCCAAGCAGAACTGGAATGGCTTTCAGGGTCTGTCTTCCTGGTGTTAGCATGGCAGTAGCAGGAGCTGCTCTAACGTTTTATCTAAAGTCACTGAGCTACAGGTTTCAAAGGAGTCTTTGAAAACAAAGCGTACTGGAGCATACCTACGGACACTTGCTGAAATCCCTTGAAAAACCAAAGCTTTGGATAACAAATAAGATCAGGAAAACCTTCCTGCAAGAGCAAGAAATCCCATCCCAGCTCTTCCCCCACTAATTTCCAGGCAGTTTGATATATAATCTCAGAAAGGAAGCACCGTTAGCACTGTGGAGATGCAAGTGTTAGCAGTTACTCCCAGTAGGAGCATGGACAAACATTTTGCAAGCAAACCCAAGGGCACACTTAAACCGCAAAAGCTTTTACCTCCCATCGGCTTCAGGAATAGCCCTGACGTTTCCCACAATGTCAGTTCCAGTAACACTCTTTGTTTTCACTCTTTTCAATTATCATAACAGCATATTAAAGTGCAGAACACAAACTTTTCTTTCCAGGCCCCGGTAATGAATGTTTATGGAGGGTCTAAACTATTTTTTACAGTCGTATTTGCTTATGAATGTGAAAACAGGGTTTAAGTGCATCAAGTCAAGGTCTGCCTGTGTGTTGTTCACCTTTGGTACACTCTGTCCTTGGCAGGGAGCTCCTCTTGTACCATCAAAAGGACAGAAAACTTCTCCCTATGCTAAGGAAGCACCAGGTACCAGAGCCACATGGGTTAATGGAGTGGGCCAGGGAATTGATTTGTCTGCAGTGATACAGCAGAGCGGTGCACCACAGCATGACACTGCAGAATGAGGGACTTGCACCCCAAGGGATCCAAGAGGTATTTTTCTGGTATCTGAGCGCTCTATATAGCTATCTAAAATAGATTTTAATGTGCTTATAAATGGAGATGTATAAGGGCATCCAGCAAATTCTGCGTCAACAAAATGTTTGCCACATAGAGGTTTAACTACAGAAATTTCCTTATATTTAATACGAGGGAAAACAGCTACAAGACATTGATAGGAAATTAATCCAAGTTCCCCCCACACCCCAGCCTGTAACAGCCCTGCTGGCTGCAGCCTGGAATGCATTCAGCTCAAACACTGCCTGATCCAATTTCATAAACCAGCTTCTCTTTTCTTCTCTTTTGTCCATTGTATGTAAACAGCTTGAAAATTCGAGAAGCTACTTCAAATTGGATCACTGGGCTAATCCCTTGGGCTTTTGGCTCTTACCATCATCGTAATTATGGCAGTAATAACAACAATCAGACCAGTAGCAACAGTCATTTCTGCAAAGCCTTTACCCTGCGGCATCCTAAAACCTCCGTGGTCTCAAATGGGAGCGGCTGCAGGAAGGCAAGGACACAGCTGTCTTCCAGGGACCTGGCCAGCTGCACGAGGGTCATTTCATTTTTTGTCTAAGCCCTCTGTTATCAGCCTGGGAGCTTCTGAGGCAGCAGAGAAACAGGCTGCCTGTGCTGGAAGCCTGACCCCAGCCACTCCGGAGCATCACAAGCGTTCCTTTCCTCATCTGGCTGTGGGGGCTGTCCTTTCTGAGACGCCGTGTTCAGGAGGAACACGGTGGATGCTCAAGCTCCAGCCTTCCAAGGAAAGAGCAAGGAGAGCAGTTTCTGCCCAGTGTCCTGGGGAGCTGTGCATATTGAGTGTGCTGTTACCCTGGGTAGGCTCTCAGCCTCCCAAGGGTCACTGTGCAGCTCTGGAGCAGAGCAGAGCATTAGTGCTGCCTCACCCCGGGCTGCAGAGCAGATTAAAGCTCCCTCCAGCTCTCCAAAGCACCCTTCATTAGATTAAGCCTGGCTAAATGCAGTGTGAGGAGCACATTGCTGGTTTAACTCTTCCAACTCTATGACAGCTTGTGGGAGCTGTTTGAAAATACCCAAACACCAACTCCAGCCTAGAGGAAAGGGGAGAGAAAATCCGAGGAGAAAAGGAAAGAAGTTGCAGCAGTTAGCACGTGAACAGAGCACGCTGTGCATCTGCTCCCGAGTTACTGCAATGGCATTTGTAGCTAAAGTCCCAGATCTAAATGGTGATGCAGTAATTGTAGTTTAGGAGCTTTCCCTCCTCAGAGTGGCCATTTTCTTCCTTTTATACCTATATACCTTTCTTACTTTTATACCTATATACCTTCTTCCTGTATACCTGTCTCAAGCTATACAATACCCTGAAGTAGAACATGTAAGTTCTAGCCCAGAAATGCTAAATGAACAGCATAGCCATTTTTAATCAGGAGAGTAAAAAAAAATTGTTTTAAAATACCCTTGCCACATGCTCCAGCAGTTGCTCTGTCCATCTACCTAAGCCAGCTCATAGACTTGCTCATGGCAATGCCTAGGGATGGGAGATTCATGCTTCCACTGCATCCAAGCCCTTTTCTCTTGTACACAGGCAGTCTTTAATGATCACAAACAGCAGGAGTCAGTGTGGGACATTGTTATGGACAGCAAACGTGGAGTACTGGTGGGATGTGCAGGTTTTGGAGATTTCTGGATGAGTCACTTTGTTTCTATTCCAGTCACAAGCACCTCAAGGACGGAGATTTTTTTTTTCCTCGACTGACAGATAAGGTGCACCAATACCTGGTGCTGTGATGGGTGTTTTTTTTACAGAGGGATGCTTGGATGTATAAATCCTCGGCACTTACACTCATTAGGGCACCAAAGAGCTCCTGTAATCTGCATATCCTGAGACAGAGACTGCACCTGCAGCAGTGGGGACACCCTTGCTGGACACTTCTCAGTGAGGGTGGGTTTGCCCCAGAGCAGCTGGGGAAGCCCTGGGGTCAGGCCAGCTGGCCCCAGAGCAGCTCCGTGCCTGCCAAGCCCCTGCTCAATCCAACCCTCTGCTGACACTGCTGAGGCCTGCAATTTATACCTGCTGCTCTGTAGGCTTCCAGCCCACGTGATTAACCCCAATTCCCTGTGCTGGAAGCTGCAGTGGGGCTCAGGGCAGAGCCCAGGTGATGGATTAACCCCAATTCCCTGTGCTGGAAGCTGCAGTGGGGCTCAGGGCAGAGCCCAGGTGATGGATTAACCCAAATTCCCTGAGCTGGAGGCTGCTGTGGGGCTCGGGGCAGAGCCCAGGGGATTGATTAACCCCAATTCCCTGTGCTGGAAGAGCCCAGGTGATTAACCCAAATTCCCCTGTGCTGGAAGCTGCAGTGGGGCTCAGGGCAGAGCCCGGGGGATGGATTAACCCCAGTTCCCTGAGCTATAGACTGCAGTGGGGCTCAGGGCAGAGCCCAGGGGATTGATTAACCCCATTTCCCTGAGCTGGAGACTGCTGTGGGGCTCAGGGCAGAGCCCAGGTGATGGATTAACCCAAATTCCCTGTGCTGGAGGCTGCAGTGGGGCTCAGGGCAGAGCCCAGGAGATTGATTAACCCCAATTCCCTGAGCTGGAGACTGCTGTGGGGCTCAGGGCAAAGCCCAGGTGATGGATTAACCCCATTTCCCTGTGCTGGAAGCTGCAGTGGGGCTCAGGGCAAAGCCCAGGGGATGGATTAACCCCATTTCCCTGTGCTGGAAGCTGCAGTGGGGCTCAGGGCAGAGCCCAGGGGGTGGATTAACCCCATTTCCCTGAGCTGGAGACTGCTGTGGGGCTCAGGGCAGAGCCCAGGGGATTGATTAACCCCAGTTCCCTGAGCTATAGACTGCTGTGGGGCTCAGGGCAGAGCCCAGGTGATGGAATAACCCCATTTCCCTGAGCTGGAAGCTGCAGTGGGGCTCAGGGCAGAGCCAGGCTCAGCTGCCTTGAGGAGCCCCTGTGCTGGGAGCCCTGCAGAGCTGCTGGTACAGCCCCTGCACAGGGAGAGCAATAGCTGGGGCCCATTCCCACATCACCTCTAGGAAACCTGCTCCCTGAGACCTCCACACGATGGAAATCCTTCCCTGCCTGGCTTTTTTCCATCTTTCGTTCCTTTGCTACCATCAAAGCCCTACCCAGACCTCCTGAAGTCAATGGAAGATTCCTTTTGAAGCAGTAACTTTGAAGGTGTTTTTTTTTTTTTTTTTTTTTTCTCTCATCATCAATTTGTATTTGAATTGACATTATAAATTTTCTACTCTACAAATTCAATCATTTAAGTCCTTTTATGCAGTTCAGTAATTAATTTCAGTTCTCAAGTAAGGGCTTTTATTAAAGTATTTCTATTGTTGAAACCTTATTTCTACAAAAGAATGGGGTGTTCCCTGGAAAGATATTCAAATGGTTCCTCAGTTTTAGATAAAGTTACAGTGTGATAGCAATTACTCGCTCTATACTACCCAATTTAATTTTTATGATGTTTCCAGGCCCATACCTAAAATTAAAATGACTGGCTCCTTTCACAAGCTCATACAGGAACTGTTTTGTTGCTGGCTCCTTAGTAGCCAGTTGTTTTGATTTGAATTCACATTGCCCACGGATAGCTATAACAAAATAATTTAACTGCTATGCTCTGCTTAATAATTTCACATTTTAAAATAAACAACATAAGGGTGACTGTTAACATTTTTTATTTTTATATTGCCTCAGCAGCATGGGATTTAATCATTCTGTTGAGTTTTATAGATAATTTAAACATTTTTTTTCCCTTTTTCTGACGTGCCTGTGAAGCACTGACCAGCACTACAGCTTTTTATGCACATGCATCAAAGGCTGTGAAAAACCAATGTGTGAGATCCCAATTCTCCAGGCTCCACACAGGGAAAGGAGCAGGGGAAAGAGGTTGCCCTGTAAAACCTTTGTGCTTTGAAGTTGTTTTAACAAACCTGGTTTTAATCCAGATTCTGCACAGTTTCCACCACTAACTGGAACCAGCCTGGGACCTCCCAGTATCTCCTCTGCTCCTTGTGTGCTCCGAGGGGGTGAAGAACAGCAGTTCAATGTGCTGACTTCCACCCTGCCTGCCCAGGGCCAGGCTCAGAGATGCTCACTCAGTGCCTTAATTGCAGCTCCAGGCTTTCTCTGTTCTCCCAAAATCCTCTACTACCTCCTATGAGAGCAATGAGAGAGGGGGAAAAAAAAAAAACCAAACAGCAACAACTCTACCTGCGGTATGGAACAGAAGAAAAGGAACCCCATTCCCCATTCCTAAGGGGCAGTGCTGACCTGAGCTGGGTCCCTCTCATGGACCTGCTCTCCCTGCTGGCTCTGCCCAAACACCCTCAGAGCCCAGGGCTGGATGAGGTTGTTGGGGTTCTGGATGAGGTTGGGATTGTAGATGAGATTATTGGGTTTGTGGATGAGATTATTGGGGTTCTGGATGATGTTGTCAGGGTTCTGGATGAGGTTGGGTTTGTGGATGATGTTATCAGGGTTCTGGATGAGGTTGTCAGGGTTCTGGGTGGTGCTGGGGAAGCAGAAGGTGTGGTGTGGCGAGCTGTGTGAAGTGATAGTGTCTGAGTATGGACTCTCTACCCTGAAGGCAAAGAATAGGGCTTGACCTCTCCCTAAACAGATGGTGGTTGCTCTCTCCAAAAAAAAAAAAAAACTCTGGAAAACTGGGATGAATATTCCTGCTTACTATTTAACTTCCTCTGTTGCTTTTCAGAAGCAAGCTTTTTCTCTTTTTTTTTTTTTTTTTTTTTCCTAGAGAAAGACTGGAACAGATATTCTGTAAGAACAAACATAATTTTTCTTTTTTTTGTCTATGTTTTAGGAAGGGATAAAAGAGCAGCAGTAAACAGCAAAGCTTCAGATTCAATAAGCTACTTGCAGCAGCTGTGCAATGTGCTCATTTCAGCAGCTGCATGGCATAAACAGGAGCTGCTCCCTCTTCTCTCCCAGCTCAATCCAGACCCACGGGCTTTAACCCCATAAAAACCCTGTTCTGTCCCTTCAGGGCAAAGCGATTGTTTCCTCCCTGAAATGCCTCTAGCCGCATAAACGAGACCCCAAATCAGCAGGATGTGCATGGCTTCCTCTCCTGTAGGTGCTGAGAGTCCCCAGGGGCTGTGCTGGGGCTGCCAGCTTGTCCCAGCGTGTCACCGAGACACACAAAGCAGCCACACGCAGACGAGCGGTTCTGCAGAGCAGAGGTTTCTCTGATCTAGCTCAAACCGAGACAGGGCGGAGAGAGAGCCTCTTTGTTTTATCTCTTACTTTTTATACATTTGTGGGTCTAGCAGAAGATTGGCTTCTGGGGTTTTTCACCCCTCAGCCAAGTGGCTAAACCAACTGTCAGTTACAATTGTTTTCAGGTTAGAAATAGGCAAACAAAGGACAGAGAATGAAAAAACAAAGGATTTGTTTATGTTACATCTGTGGGAAAAGGTAGAAAACTGCTCTTAATATTGTACAATAACCAAAAAGATCTGACTCCATTTATGAAAATCAAAAGGCTATAAAAATTCAGAAAAACCAGGGTAACATCAGCGTGTGATCCTTCGGCACAGGACAGGGAACCAAACAACAGCTGCAATGGAGCTTTCGCCACAGAACCCTCACCCCAACAGCACCAGATTACGGTCTGGTGGAAAAGGATGGTGCCTTGATAGTGCAGAAGCAACTAAAACTCCAGCAAAAGTTATTTTAGAGTCTTAAGCATTAAACCAACAAAATAGAATGCAAAACGTTACTG
This sequence comes from Hirundo rustica, assembly GCF_015227805.2. NCBI lineage: Eukaryota > Metazoa > Chordata > Aves > Passeriformes > Hirundinidae > Hirundo > Hirundo rustica. Next base: position 7,653,302 of record NC_053457.1, on the reverse strand, counting down.
CTAACGCTCACCTATTTAAAAGAAGCAAGCAAAATATTCCATCTGCAGAACAGAAAGCGTCCAGAGCAATTTGCATTCCTTTATGCTAAACAAAATCTTTTTAGGCACAAGAAAAATGTTTTCTAAAGATAATTTACATCGTCATCTCCCATGTCTCTCATAAATTGCTCTGCAGTTTTTTGTTAAATGAGATGGTTTATTGGATACCCAAATCTTGAATGGTTCCTGAGAGTTTCCTAGGGAGGCGTACAGAAAAGAAATAAAATGTAGAAGTGACTGCTGTGGAGCCATTGCAATTTCTGCCTAATGAAGGGAGCTGTTTAACAGCGTGTGCTGGGATGGGGTTTTATGGCCTGTATGAACAGGGGTGTTAAGTTCCACTTTAAGAGGACAGAATCTGCAGTGCAGCCTCGACACAGGAAAAAGGTTACCCTCATAATACAAAAAATACTGGGTAAGATGGGGCATTTTACATGAAAAAAATGAAAATACAGTTGGAGGGGCTTTCTTTCTCCTATCTGCTGAATTAATGACATTTCAGAGTATTGAGTAAGGCCTTGCAATCAAAAGTTGATGCATAAACTGTGAAAGCTTCTTTTAACAGCAAAATCCCAAGGGACTGTTCACACATTCTCTTCTCTGTGCTGCAATCCATTGCTTTAAAATCTGATAGTATTTTTCAAACTGGAAACTCATAGCAAAAATAGAGGTTAGAAGTATTTCCAGATGCAGCCTCGTAATTAGCATCAACAGCTACTCAGAGAATTTTGGCAATTATGTCACCCAAATGCATACAAATAATAAGAAAAATGGTGAGGGGGACACATTCTTAGCTGCCTTTACAGCACAGAGCGATTATCCAAATAGACTAAGAGATGCCTCTGGGCTAATCCCTTCCTGGATGCTCAAGACAGCCAGGCATTTTTAGAAACATTACTGATGGTCTGGAACTGTGATTGAGTTGTGAGGCTGCATGGATTTTAAAGCCAGGGATGGGGAGATCTCCCCATCCAGCCAGGATGTAAAGGTAGCCATTAGAGAAAAAGCTTTCCCAGTACAGAGAGCTGGTAAAACAGGGGATTTGTAACAGGATAGCGAGGTTTTTACCTTTGTGTCACGGGTTCAAGTCTGTCCAGAGGGGAGTTGAAAGTAACCAGAGGCCCTGACAGCTGGCTGAATGGGTTTGTGTTCTCAGAGCAGTGCTAGCAGATGAACCCTCCAGACGCTACTGCAGGCACGGGCACCTGCTCAGAGCAGGAGTTCCTCCTGGGTGCACTGCAGTTAGGAGCTATTAGTTACTCTAATTACCAGAGCAAAGCCCTTTAGGAGGCTGAAAAACGTTCTGCAGTGCATGGCAGAGATGCTCTATAAACCTCACCACAGCGAGCAGCTCCTTGTGCTTTCCTTCACACGAGCTCGGGATGTGAAACCACGTCTGAGCCAAACTCACTGATTGCTGCCTTGGCCACCGTTCTGTCTGATTCTAATGTGGGCAGGACAAGGCTGCTTCACCTTTCAGCTTAACTAGCTGTAAAGCCTGGCCCAAAGTGCAAAAACCAAGCCTGGGGCAGTAGCATCAGTTCCAGGGCTCTCTGTGATTGTGTGGCACGGTACAACACGATTCCCTTCTCCTCCGGTGCTCCTGGCACATGAAAGCTTCCAGTGTTGGGAGCTTGTTGGAGTCCAGGGCATTCCTTTGGTTGCCCTGGAGGGTCAGGGACCTGGGCAGGGGGGGTCTGGGACCCAAGCCCAGGGCTCAGAGAGACACTGGATTTGATTTCAGTCCATGGGAGAGGCTTCTTGCACTGCAGGAAGCATTGCAGGCCACAAGAGTGTAAAAATAGTTTAGTATATCACAGGGTGAAAAAACAGTGGGTTTGGGATTTTTGGCATTGAAGTGAATGGGGAAAGATGGAGAATTTGGGGCATTGTCCCTTTCTTCTTCCTTCTCCTTCCCTCACTCCATTTCTGCAGTGAAGTTGGCACAAAGTAGTTAGTGAGGATTGGGTCAGAGTAAAGATGACCTTTTTAGTAATAGTGATAGACATTGGTAATAAATAGTAAATAAAGAATACGTAGCAATTAGTATAAAAGATAAGGACAGCCCAGAGACAGGAGGAGTCACCAGATGTCCGAGCCGCAGCAAACACCTTTTGGACACTGAGAAAATTGTAAGATAAGAAACAATAAACACGAAGCATGTAACCTTGAAGACTCCGTCTCTTTCATCTGTTTGGCACAGAGCTTTGCAGAGGGCAAAAAAGACTCTAAAACCACCTGAACGCCGGGGAATTTAAACTCCAGCAAAGGAGCCCCTGACAACTGGCATCCCTGAGTGAGCAGAAACAGGAGGTGAACTTTGCCGACCTCCCAGGCTCACAGCAGTGCCCCGGGGAGGGTTTGCAATGAATCTTTATTTTGTGCGTAGCTGTGTCGCGCTGCACGCGCGAGAATGAGCGGCGCAGCTGCGGGATTTATTCTGTCCTGAACGCACAGACACACAAGCAGCTCCTGTCACAGCTGAAGAAGGAGCTGTTCTCACCAGCCTTATTAATCCTGAATAAATAATGATGATAATCACTCAGTGAAAGCTTAGTTTATAGTTTAATTAACCTACAGCTGTTCCCAGGAATCAAAGGCAGAAAAATACTGTTGAAGTATTAAATGATAGCTACAGTTACTCTTTCAGGGCAATTACACAGAGTCGAAGACAAACAGCTTTTACTGATTTTAGAGAGAATTGTGTGGCTTAAATGCTATAAAGCTTGGAAAAAATCTAGGAAGTAGAAAAATTCATCTGACTTGCTCAGCATGCTGAGCATCCAAGAGCAGAAGTGAACACTTAGTGCAAATAACTGAGGGAAAACGGGACTAAAAATTACTGAAATTCCTGGACTTCACTTAAAGATTTGGGTTGCATAGAGATCTCCAGACAAACCTCAGAAAGAGGCAAAGAAAACTAGGAAATTCAAGAATTAGCCAGGCAGTACAAGGAGGCAGTATCAGTAAGGATTATTTCCCAGTAAAATATATAATATATAATATATAATATATAATATATAATATATAATATATAATATATAATATATAATATATTATATATTATATATTATATATTATATATTATATATAATATATAATAAAAAAGTACTGTTAGGTGGCACCTAAGCACCCTGAGTGACTCCAAGCAGGTTTGTGCACCAGCTGAGCATCTGATCTCAGAGTCCCAAGGAGGCAGCGTGGTGCTGTTTTCTAAATCGAGCGCTCCACTTTTACTTTTCACGTTGCTAATCACCTTTCAAACACTGTAGGGCTGCTCTCTCCCTGGCAGTGGAGGTAATCTTCCCAGCCCACACCTTGATGGAGTTTCTCCACGGAGATTATGCTGCAAGCAAAGGCAGTTATGGCAATCTAGGTGTGTGAGACAAACTCCTCTAGCTTTTCTTTAGCTGCTCATTTTAGAAAGAGCAGTGGGGCTCCTTTTACCCACTAATCTTGTGTTTTCAGTCAGTTAGAAGGAGGAATAACACAGAGAAACCCTGAAGCCTTTCTGTCTGCCAGAGTCCCATACCTAGTTCAGAGCAAGGCGGCCGTGGCAGGGGAGAGCCCAGGAGTGCAAACCCAAGGAAAGAGCGCTGGTCATTGTGACAGGCAGCATTCCCAGCACACCACCAGCACTGCCTGACTCTTAAACCTCCCCACATGTACTTGGGACACAGGAGAGTTTGGAAAAGATTCATATGGAAATTCACAGGGATTTTTTCAGTAGGATTTTTGCTAATATTTGTTATGGAAAGCGCAGAGGGATTTACCAAATTTGTTGTACTGAAATCAAACAGAACAAGAACTTTGCCTTAGCCAAAGGGCTGGTGAAAGTTGTTGTGGGCCAGTCAGAAGCAAGGTTTGACATCTCACTGCCTGAGGGTCAGGGGCAGGGTGAAAACAGCTAAAGGAGAGGTCAATAACATCCCATGTGCTAGAACAGAGCAGGGGGGAAGGCAGGAAACTCAAACCAGACTGAAATCAAGACCGAGTCCTTGCCTCAGCCTGCCATGAGTGTGCAGGAAGGTTTGCTAAAGGTGGAGAGGAGCGGGGTACACTTCCAGAGATGTGGAGGGGTCTGAGCAGGAGGCTTAGTGCGTGTGGAAAGGAAGGGCTGCATCCTTTACAGCTTTCCCTCAGGGTCAGCTTGTGAAATAAAGGCCCCTGTTGTACACAGGGACATCTACAGAGCTCTGCACGCAGCAGACACCACCCTGAGTCGCAGCAGGACGTGGGGGTGCCCACAGCAGTCAGAAAGGAGACGCTCAAAAGCTGAGCTAAGGTGACACAGATGGCACCAGCAGCAGTGACCAAGGTGCAAGGTGAAGGGTGCACAAAAGGCAGCGCTCACCTGGGGCTTTGCAGGCAAGATTTCCAGCAGCCAAACTGCAGAGAAGGAAATCAAAACCCCTGTGATCTTGCCAGCAGCCTCTCAGAGCGTTCCAGAAGAACCTTCCAGCAGACTTTGCTGAAGGGCAGACAAAGGGCTAGACAGTGATGGATGGGGTCACAGAGGGCAAAGGACAGACCGGGGGAGGAAGAGCATGGGGAGGGATGCTGAAGGCAGCTGACTGGCCCAGAAGGATGAAGAGCTGTGCTTGATATGAGCTCTGTGGTGTTGAAGAGGCTTTGGTGGCATGGGGAGAATCACTAGAGAAAAAAGCCAAGCCCAGGACCAGGCTGGGAGGAAAGGGGCTGCAGCCAGCAGGGACAGACAGCAGCCACATGGCAGCACTGAAGAGGAGAGCAGGCAGAAACCGGAGAAGCAGGAAAAGATCATGGGAAGGTTTCTGAACATTCTTTCCCATTTTATTGTACCAGCCGGCAGACACACGCTCCACATCCTCCAGATCCAGTTCCAGCTCCCAGTCTAGCACCTCTTTCACACCCTCTCACTTTCTGAAACAAAATCCCCAAAGGTTGTGGCTTTGTTGCAGCTTAGGGGGTGAGAGGTGCAGGGTGCTGGGACTCAGCAGAGGACTGTGGTTGTTCCACCCCACTGTGCTGCGTTTCTGAGGGTGCCCCACATGCTGCTGCTTTGACAATTAGCATCCAAGAGGGAGGTGGTGGGTCATCAAGAGTCAGGTGAGGAGTGGGTGTTGAACCCCACCTGGGATTCGAACCTCAGTTCTCCATTTCAACCTCATTTGATTCCAATCTTAAATTGCATTTCCTGATGAATACTTGGTTGCCGCTTTTACTATTCACGTTATTATACATACAAAACAGGAAGACAAAAGGATAAACACATTTATATATGAAACACGCCTAAAAAATACCATTCTAATGCTAGATGAAAGAATTTCCCAGATGTAATATAAACTAGGATTAGAATTCAAGCTGAAAAATGCCACCATTATTCCTTTCTAGCCTGTTTTTCTAACAATGTATCCTGAAAGCCCTATTTTTTTTTCCTGGCAAGTGCTATATTTCACTCTTCCACACGTAGTCACTCCCAGATGGGAACGCAAGGTTAGACTGGAGAAGTTATCACAATGGCAATAACACATAAAAAATTAAAAAATGACATTAATGCAGGCCACAGCTTCGCGGTGAAATATTACAGCGTTAACCTTTGTTTTGCAGAGGTGGCAAAACAAAGCTAAAACCCAAGGGGGTGTCACAGAATGAGCTAAAGCAGGGAGATTCACTGCCTGCATCCCGGTGTCCAGCCCCCAGCTGCCACCCAGGCCAGGGGCTGCAGCGGCTCTGGGGACACAGAGGGGACACGGTGCTGCTGGCACAGAGCATCCTGCCAGGGCTTCAGCAGCTCCAGTCTGCATTTCCTCCCAGCCAGGAGGGAGCTGCACGTTGGAGCACGGTGAGGCTGTGCTGGGGGCTCCCAGAAATGGGCAGAGCCTGGTTTTGGTCCAAGCTCGTGCAAAAAGCCTGGCTGGAAAGAGGCAGGGGAGGGGGGACCTAACGCCCCGCCCGGGGCAGGACAGGCAACATCTGGCAATGAGAGATGGATTACACCAGCTCTGACATAAGAGGAAGTGAAGTGGCAAGAGGATAAAAATAGCGAGTGAAAATTCCATGTTAATCTTGCAGGATAAACACTTGAGATTAGTGCTTTCAAGCAGTAGCTTGAAATATGCATTCTTTTAAGTAATTTTTTTTTTTTTCCCTAATGAAATGACTTCATGGCTGCTTTTATAGCTTCATTATTACAAAAAAAACCTTCTTATTATCATTTATTAATTTCTACAAAAGATGTCGTTGAGGACATGAAACAACATACACTGTAAAGGAATCCCAAACAAAACCAGCATTCATTTGCAGGACTGGCAATTTTTAAATTCAATTTTTTTAATCATAAACCAAAGCAAATTTGCATGGAAAGGCAATTTGAGGAAATCAGCATTTCTAATTGGGCTTTGTCTGTTAGCAGCCTCTCCATTATCAGAAGCACAGCTTTATTCTCAACTTGGAGCCCAGCCTGACAGCACGAGAGAACTTTTTCCTTTATTAACCTTGCATTTAGTACCCTCTGCTGGCCAAAACAAGCACAGACAGGGAAGCCAAAACCCCAACCTCCAGCAAGGAAAAAGATGCTGGAAAGCCATGGGTGACCTTCAGCAGGGATGACCTAATCTGTCACAGGGGAGAAAGCTCTCCTGCTCATCCCGCAGGAGAAAAATCAATACAACCAATGCAATGCACCTCCCGGAGCCTAAGCAGATTTTCGCTGTGCAGGAAGCAACACAGGAGCTCTCAGATGTGCCATCAGCTCTGTTCGCTTGCCTAGCATTAGCTTTTGTTAAAAATAAAATTGCTGCTTAGTCACCTGGAAAGAATGGCGAAAGCCCGAGGCGTTTGTCTGCTCCTTCCTCCTCCTTGCCGAGGAGAGCTGTGCGTGAATCACATCATAACCTCATCTTCCCTTCTTCCCCCTCTCTACAGCAAAGCCGTCTAAGGGAGGACATTCTCAGTAGCTATTGCGTATGAAGATTTCTTGCCGCGAGCAGGAGCCCAGAAAATGAGTGAGCAGCAGAAGTGTCTGCTTGCCCTTGAAATAACCATCCCTGGCACGAGTGGCTGGAGGTAAAAGCAGACCCCTCCCCTGCATTCTCTCCTATTTCAGGGAAAACCTGTGCGGGCTGACAAAAACCAGCCAGGCTGCTGGATACTCATGTCAAATAATGACAGACGAGCACAAGCCTGAAGTGAATGTGTGCATCCCCAAGCTTGCCCCAGGCCACACCGTCCAAGCACTCTGGGGAAACTGTGCAACGATCCCCAAAGGCTCTGTCTGCTCTGTGGTACGAGATGTGAGTTAGTTTCATTTTCTAATGCGCTTCCCAGGTTGTTGAGGACCGAAAGCAGCACCAGGGAAGAGCTCTCCCATGCCATGGCACACACCCAGCCCCTCTCCTGCCCTGCACATGATCGTTACCTGTCTCTTTTGACCTGTCACACAGTTTGCTGAGCAATGCACAGCATTTTTCAAGCTTTTTCCCAAGCCTTTCATTAATCACTTAACAACTCTTCAGTGCTCATGGCTTAAATTAATTCATTCTTTCCTGTGACATTATATGGCATTTATTGATTCTGTGTTTAATTTCCTGTTGGAAAGCACTGAGATCTGAAAGCTCCTTGGAGTTCCTGTCATGTCCATCTCCCTTTACCTCAAAAAAACCAGTTCCTTGTATATTAGCAGGGGTCTTAAGGTCTTGAGGTATGCCATAGTTAATGCAGCTTTGTGATGAAATTTAACTGAAAAGCTTTTCATCATTTATTTTTTAACCTGTACATAAACCAGGACATTGCTTTAATCCATAATAGCTTAGTACTTTGATAAGCTCTTGAAAGTGGTTTTGGCTACAGATGATCACAAGCAAAGTATGCTTTTGTCCACTGTTTTAACAGTGTACTTGAAGTTCAGCAAATTAGAGGATCATAGTTTCCTTTGAAGTATCCATTATTCAACCAAGGTTGTAGAATCACTGAATAAGCTGAGCTGGAAAGGACCTTCAAGGATCACTGAGTCCAGCTCCTGGCCCTGCACAGGACACCCCAAGAGTCACCCCATGGCCCGAGGGCACTGTCCAAATGCTCCTTGAGCTCTGTCAGCCTCGTTGCAGTGACCACTGCCCTGGGGAGCCTGTTCCACTGCCCACACACCCTCTGGGGAAGAACCTTCTCCTGATGCCCAGCCTCAAGCTCCCTGGCACAACCCGAGGCCGTTCCCTCGTCTCCTGTCCCTGTCCCCAGGGAGCAGAGATCAGTGCCTGCCCCTGCTCCTGCCCTCACCAGGAGCAGTGACCACACTGAGGTCTCTCTCCCCTCACTCTGCTCCTGTCCAGGCTGAACAGAGCAGGTGCCCTCAGAGCTCCTCACACGGCTTCCCCTCAAACCCTTCACCATCCCCACAGCCTCCTTTGGGCACTCTCTAACAGCTTTATATCCTCCTCAGGTTGTTGTGCCCAAACCTGCCCCCAGATCCAGCCAGGGGAGGCTGCCCCAGTGCAGAGCAGAGCAGGACAATCCCTCCCTGGTCCAGCTGGTGATGCTGTGCCTGATGCACCCCAGGATTTGGTTAAAAATTTATTCAACTACTCCTTCAGGTGAAACAAATGGTGGTTGAAGTCAGAGTTACAGCTCTGAACCTTTGTATCACTCTTGCTTTCTCACATTCTCAAAAATACAGAGAGTATACCTGAACTGCCACTATTTCTGCTTTGATTGCCCAAGTTTATTGCTTTCCTCCCTTTTGGAATTATTACAGGAGAGAGTCCACACCTCAGAGCAGAAGAGAAACCACACATGTGGCCAACAAGAGCTCAAAAACCTCATAATTGACACCTTCTTCTGGCACAGAATGCTGAAGCACAAATTCCTCTAAATCTTACAGTGAAAATCCCCTCCTGTTAAATAACAGACATATAATTTCTATAAACTGGGCTGGCAGAAAGTTCTGTTCCCTTTTCCAGATGTGCTTCTCTCCTCTTAAATGCATTTAAATGGAACCTTTAATTTCCAGGTGCGTTACCTGAGGCCCAGGGGATGGGAAATCACCTCCCACAGGTGAAACCTCTGGAGGTCTTCCCCATGCTTCTCTCAGGAGAGCTCAGGTCTGACACAAAGAGCTGCTGTGCTGAGTGCTCAGCAGGCAGCAGCACCTCCTGGAGCTCCAAATTCGACAAATTACAACGGCAGGGACCTTTCTGCAACACATTTACTCCCTGAAGGCTTCCACACAGCCACCCAGGGAGCTGCACAGTTCTGGTTACAGCTATTCCAGTCAAAAAAAAACAATTCACAAGTCTCATGTTCAGCACCAATTACCTCCCATTTGGCCCTGTCAAGCCAAATTCACAAACTCTAAGACCAACTATTCTCTAGCAGCAGAAGAGCCAATATATTCCTGGCCAAATTTCCGTGCTGTTAATCTATTTTAGTTACACAAATTCCAACCCAGCACAGGGATGCCTTAAACTCTAATCTCTTCTATGCATTTCTGCAGAGAAAATGTAGGAACAAATGTTTTCTATCAAATATCTGAACCTAAGCAGGTGAGAAGCACAAAAGGAGAGCAGAGGAAGGAGTGGAAAATGAATCAAGGAAACACATGAAAAAAAAAAAAAACAAAACCCAAACAATTGAAACATATGAATGATGTAAGAATAAGGTGATTTTCCCCCAGTCCCATCTGCGACATCTCCACTGTCACTTACTTCCCTTCCAAACGCTGTTTCTGTTACTTTCTGCTTCATTCCTGGTAACCCTAAGGATTCCTAAATTGAAAGCCAGGCCCTCAGAATTGTTCAGCTGACTTATGGATCACAGAGATCTTGAAAACAGCCCCACTGCCCTGTGCCTGCAGAGCCCAAGCCTTCACACAGGTGCCCACAAGGAGCTCAGGGTCACAGCTGATACGCTAAATATGGTCAGGGAGGAGAGAGAGAGCTCCTTGGTGTTCTCACAGCTCCTGAGAGCCCGGACCAAGGGCCGCCATCCAAACCACAGTGTTCTAGGTTCACTTCTGCGTTTCAGCTCAGGCCTGCTTGCCTGTGCTACACCCTTCACTCTGCTTTCTCACTTTGCAGTTACCAGGATTTGCTCAGATCACGTTTCTCTGCAACCATATGGATTCCTCTCTCTCTTTTTTTAATTTTAACACAGAAGCTGTAAATAAAACTCACGAGGATTCCAAAGAAAGCCAGAGTTAGCAATCCTCTGACTTGCTTTCAAAAGTAAGCTTACTTTAATTGATATTTAGCTCAGAGGCATGCTGCAAACACTCGGGGCACTGCAGTGTTCCCACAATTCTTCAAAGAGAGCAAGTCTCATTTTCCTGTCACTTTCCAGCCTCTGAGTCCTGTGACACAGATGGAAACAAGAAGGTTAACCTGGATGAGTGCATCAGCTGTTTGGTAGACGGCTCAGAAACCTGAGGATTTCACGTCAGCAGCAAATCCCCCAAACGTTCTGTTGTCAGGGGAATTGAATAAATAACCCTTGCTGGGAGCCCTGGGTCAGCCAGGCACATGCTTGGAGTTTCAGTCCCCAGGGCAGATTTGTTATACATCCATTTCATTATCTCACAGCCAGAAGGAGACAAAATTGCCTGGTTGATGAGCTGTTTAAAACACCTAGCAGTTCATGGGCTCCCAGAAACCAGCCTGCCTAGTGCCTGTGCCAGCAGCACAAAGACAAACCACGGGGAACAAAAGAGTTATTGAGTAGCCACAAAACAAAGTGGTCATTAAACATGTGGAGGAGGCCTTTAATTACTTGTAGCAGGCGTAGGAAACATTGCCAGTTGCATTCTCTATCAGATTTGAGTTTTACACGTCATTGCTGGAAGGCTCTGGCCAACCTTGAATTTGTTTTGCAGGCTATTTCAAAGTTTAAATATGGAAACAAATATTGTGTCTTTTCTATGGAAATAAGAGAATATTTATTTCTACCAGCTTCACGCTTCCACCAGATTATCTTTAAAAAAAACAAAGCTTTCAAAACACAGCTGCAATCATCAGGCCTGAGAGGTATTACGGAATTCGGAACCACGCAAAGGGATTAACTCCTAACATCATCCAGCTGAGCAGCATGAGCTCATCTGGGCTTAACCTTCTGAATCCATTCCATTTGTAGGACCCCAGCTAAAAACAATAAATCACAGCTAACAAGCAGGCAGGTTTTGTTTCAAACATTGAGAAGGTTGGAGGGCTTCCCTTGCATCTCCGTTAAGGAACCCAGTTTTTGCTGCAGAGGGGAAATTTATCCATTCATGGCAGCTGTGCTCCCTCGGTGCCAGGCAAGGGATTCACGAGGGATCTCCTGGTGCAGCACATCCCTTGGAGCTCCCAGATCAGCCACGAGAACAGCACATTTCTCTCCAGCTGATCTGTGAGCACAGAGCAAGGGCTGGAGGTGACACAGCCTGGCCCCAAGGACACACACCTTCAGCACGTTCCTCACACCATCCACTGCAGAATGAGCCCCATCTCTCACTTGTACTTTGGCTTTTTATTCATAAGTGTATTGCTGGAGCTGGAACCCCCCAGGAGACCTGTTCACAGCAGAGAGATGGGGACACACTGAGCCCCAAAGAGAGAGGAAGAGGGCCCAGCAGGAACTGATCTGTGAGGATGAGCTGCCAGGGAAGGGAGAGTGGAATGCAGGAGGTCACAGGCAATGCCAGTGGCTCAGGTATGAGTTTCCTCTGTGAACCTCTGACTAGAAAATCTGAGGAATTCAAAAAGATCCTGACTCTTCTCTTTACTCTGCCTGCAACCAAGATGATAAAGTAAATTAAAATTAGGACAGCAGGGCTTAGGAGAGCTTTGTGTTTGGTGGATGATACCAGTGGAACATCTAAAAAATCTCTTTTCTGTTCTCCTGTGACTGCTGCCCTGCCCGATGCCTGTGCCTGCAATGTCTCAGTCTTCCATGTCCAACTGGAGTGAAGCGAAAGCTTCAAAGAGTGAGACCCAGGATTCCAGTGAAGCTGGACTCATTTCTGTGCATTGTAAGGCAGTTTGGGTATCCCATCCCCTGAAGGAGCTGCACTGCCACCCAGCTAGGAGGGCACAGGGGGAGACGCTTCAGAATGCTTTGCTGTCCATCCCTCCTCCAGGAAGGGGTAACACAGGGCTGACCCAGCAAAATGGATCTCTCCCTGTGCCCTCAGCGGGACACTGAGCGCAGGGAAGGCTGTCACACAGACAGGATGCACCAGGGGCACCACAGCACACACTGAACCAAGAGCGTGGGTAGGGCTGTGCAGGCTCAACTGCCCTGGCAGCCCTCTGCTCACCTTTAGCTGAGATAGGACTCACTGCTTAAGAAAAGAAAAAAGGGCAGAGAGACTTCCAACTCCCGTTTCTAAGCTCCTCCAGCCCGTTCCACTTTTGCACGCTGAGGAAGGCTGTAGGGGAAGGGCTAGGCAGGGCAGCCTCCCTCCACACCCACCTTTCAAGTCTGTCTGTGGGAAGCTGCTTTTTGGCATAGATACCTAACCTCCCTCGATTATTTTTCTAGGCCCACCCTGAGTCATCCTTCATGCATCCTGCCTGAACTTTGTTTGCAAATAAAGGCTCCCTGGGGAGGCACCGTGGCACAGCTGCATGTACAGATCCAGCCCGGGCTGTCCAGGACAAACCCAGGCTAACTGAAGCTAATTCATCATCTACAACACATCTGACTTGCTGCTGAAAGCATTTGAAAGGAAGCAAAATCTAAGTGTGATACACAGCATGGCACAGTAAATAAAACATTCCCTGTTTTAGCAGCCTGCTCCCACCTCCAGACTGGCCCAGGCTGCATCAGAGAGTCTGTGCTCTCCACCCAGCACATCCATCCTCTTCTACCCTTCCTCAGCACAGGCTTCACAGGAGCTTCTTTCAAACATTTACCCTTAATTACAAACCACACTGAATAATTTCGCAATTTTTTACTGATTTAGCCAATTTGGTTGTTTGTGATGATTCAAATAGCCCACGTGACGTTAGATCTCATGAGGGGTGAATGCGCAAAGACTTTTAACATGGATCCATATCCATCCCCTTGGCATCTGAACTGCAGATATTCAAGTGTGGCTGACATTTTCTGGTTAAAAAACATTTTTCTAGAAAGAACAACTACGAGCTTGTAGAAGAAATCCTGGACCTGTCTGAACAAGACTGAAAGGAAGGAGGAATTAACTTAAGAACGTGGTCCCTATTCAGAGGTGTTATTACACTCACAGCTGACATGGGGCAGCATTTTCCTCCCTTCCAAACAATATTAATAGCTCCATGAAGGAATACTATCCCACTTGGAGAAAATTTCAAAGGCAACAAACCAAAATCTGCCTCCAGTTAAGAGCCAAGACTCCGGCCCTTCACTCCCGATTACAAAATACCCAAAATAGGGAGCATACAACCAACAGAGTAAGGCAATTTAGGAATAAGATTCCCTAAACATAAAAGGCAGACAGAGACTTGCTGAGCACTTATCAAGTAATTCAAATTCACCTCCAGGACCACTGCCTGCTGGGTTTGTGCACAGTTGCCGCAAAATCACTTTCAGCTGAGGTAACTTGGCAAGTCAAATATCAGATTTCACTGCTGCTTTGCCCTGAGCATGGCTGTGCATCTGCTCGGGGAACTCCTCCTCGCTGTTAGCTCTCCCCGTCGATCCCACTGGAAATGGTGAGTGTCTAAGAGCAGAGGCTGGCCTCAGGCCTTTTGGGAAAACAGCCTGCCCAGGTCACTGCCCCTGTCTGCATCCCTCCTGGCTGTTACTTGTGTCCTGTGACGGCCTGACGGAGAGCGCTGACACACAGAGCGCCGGCAGCAGACTCCCGCTGCCCACTCTGTGCGTGCCAAGTTCTGGTGACAGGAGACAAGCAGCACCCCCACCCTGCTGGGCTGGCTCACAGGGCATGTGCAGGGGTGCTGGTGAGCAGGAAGACTTTCAGGAATTAGCTGTAAAGGCAGATTCACGAAAGGCATCTCCAACTACTTCCAGACACGTTTTCTGCATCTGAGCTGAAAGGGAGCCCGGCACAGTTGTAGTTGTGAGGGTTGATATAAAATTTGATTTTTGCTTTCTTGCTTCATTTAAAGAATGGTTAAATTCCTCTGTTTTTCCTCACCTGTCAGACTGAGAGCCAGCAGTCTGCCAGATAACACGCAGCCAGCAATAAGAAGCGTGAACCCACAGAAGCACAATCCGTTTCCTCTTCACCTATAAGGGGTCAGACCAAAAGCGAACTACAGCAGCTGAGATGTGGGTACAATGAGTGCATTACAGAGCCTCATCCTTCCAGCTGCAGGTCAGCAGCGCTCCAAAGTGGCACACAGCACTCCTGGACAACCCCTGCCTGACTGCAAACACAAAGGATGCTGCTTTTGCAAACCTGGGGCTGCTCCACAAGCGCTGAGACAAAGCAGAGCGAAATTCACCTTTGTGGAATGCAGAAACCCAAACATCCAGGCACAAGCACAGATGAGCCAGAGACCAGCATTTCTGCCCCAGGGCTCTGTGCCAACCGAGTCTGAGCCTAAAGAGAGCACCTGGGCATGTCAGGGGCTGTGGGTGAGCCCCTGCTAAGGCTCATCAGGGCCATTAACACTGATTAATGGACTAAGGTAAGGACTAGCTTCCCTACAAAACTTGGCACTTAGGAATCCAGCAGCAAGACAAGTGGACTCTCCAGAGACTCTGTGTGTGAGTCTCAGAACAGCAGAGGTAGAGAGATAAACACACCAAGCTACCTCACTGACCTATCCTTATCTCCTGGTGCAGTGTGATTGCTCTCTAGCCTAAAAATTGGGTGAATATCATTGAAAGTTATTGATTGGCAGCTCTGCAGATAGGTATCCTATCCCCAGAGCAGACACTGCAGAGAAAGAGATGACAAACACAATGTCATTGATACAGCAGGGAAATGACCATCCTTCTCCTGGGCTGCCAGGAGCAAACTGCTCCCGGGAGCAGCTCCACCTCCACAGGGTGTAAGCAGCGTGATTGCTTAGGTTTTACTCCATGCACCGAGACTGCACTGTCTAAAAATTCCTTTCAAAACTGTTTATGCAAGGTGATCCTTTCAGATTCTCCTCAGGGCACTCCCATCCAGTTTGTCACAGCCTCCTTGTGCCCTTTTCCCACCTGGCAGTGGGTTCTGCACAGCCCTGACTGCGCTGACGGGGTATTTGTTGCTGTCCTTATCAAAAGTACCAAAACCTGGCTGGAGCAAGAGGGGTATTGGGAGGAGAACAGAAACAGAGATATGTCTCACCCAGAGAAGTGAAGAAGAAAGTGAATGAGAGGGAAGAATAAAGAACTGGGAACCCAAGGCCTAAATTTAAGGCTTGCAGTGCAATGTGCACTCAGGCATGTCCAAAACAGAGATCTGATTTGTCATCAAGTTGCTTACCTGATGTCAGGAAAAAAGATCAAAGAGATGAGGACCTGTTTGGAAACACAGCACTGAAATTTAGGATTTCAGTGGAGATCAGGAAGCTGAGGAACTCTTTTTTTTGGGGGGGGGCACTACCTGATCTCTGAGAGTCAGCAATGTAGTGTTAACAGTGAATCAATAAAGAGAATAAAGAATAAAAATCTAATGGACTCTCAACATCAAGCTGCGCTGTACAAATCTGCCCACCAGTCCATCTCAGACAACACTGATAAATGCCCTGAGACCACAGGCAGCAGCAGATTAGGTGATTATCATTCATTTCAAGAATGCATCCATCCACCTCTAAATGAAAGGCTTAAGGAAGCAGTCCTGCCCTCTGCTCTAACTCTCTGTGCTGAAGGGCACATCGGTGACTCAGCTTTCCCAGCTGTGCCTCCCCACAGGAGAGCTCAGCCCAGTGTCTGGAGCCCCACGCTGCCCCAGGACAGAAAGGGCAGGAGGCTCCTGGTCTGCAGTCAGACTTACCTCCAGTGCAGGAGGAGCTGCAGTCACTGAAGCCCCCAGGCTGATTCATG
Organism: Hirundo rustica; assembly: GCF_015227805.2. Taxonomy (NCBI): domain Eukaryota; kingdom Metazoa; phylum Chordata; class Aves; order Passeriformes; family Hirundinidae; genus Hirundo; species Hirundo rustica. The sequence continues at coordinate 7,637,333 of NC_053457.1, read as the reverse complement.
AGGGACACGGGCAACCCGAGCTCTCATTTACGTCCCCGCTGTGACACAAGTGGAGTCACTAACTGTGCAAGTTCTCATCCCTGTCTAAAGAGTGGCATTTACCCCCAGTGTGGTGAAGAGAACGCTTCCCAAAGGCTCTGTGGCTGGACACACAAGTGTGAGGAATTCCTCCCCAAACTCCTTAGAACACAATTAATCGTTACATGTTCTGCATTTGCCCTGTTTACACTAGAAGCAATATTATTTCATTCTACTACGTTTATTCTCGTACCATCATTCCTAGCACAGCTCCTTTGCAGCACTATAAATAAGCCTGTTCATCAGTCTGCAAAATCACATGTGACAAATTAAATTTCCATTAATGAAGGTTCCCTCTTTGCTCACACCTGTGACAGAAGAGACAAGAGTCAGTCATGCTGGCTGGCATTTTGTCCTTTGGATAACAGCAGCGCTGCGAGGAAAGAATCTCTTCTTTCTAAAATTCAGAGGCACAGCAGGTGAGGCAAGAACGCAGGCTGAAATCTTTTGAATGGCAGGCTAGTGGGGAAAGTACCAAATCTGTCACCAAGTAGTACTGCCAGTGTTCAAAGAGCCCAAGTGCTCCTCTATTTTAGCTTAAAAAGCTGCTTTAGCTCAAAGAGTTTACAAAGATTTCCCAGACAGCAAAGGCCAGCCTTCTGTCTCACAGGGACTTCTCATGAGGAGTACCTCCATGCCTGGTGACCTCTGGGGTAAGTGTCACACCTGTCATTGCCCCCACCACTCTGCATGTCCATTCTTACACAAAGAAGGGAGCCTGTAAAGCTGTGCTGGGAGCTGAGGGAACTGTCCTGCTGTAAATAGTCCCACTGGAAGTGTCCACCCTGGGAATGGCTCCATCCATGGGAGAGGGGAGATGGTTGTGCATGAAGAAACATGCGTGGCACAGAGTGAAAAGAAGTCATTCAAGCTGACATAGTGAGCAGATCTGATCAGAGTCTTTATCTGACGCTGCAGTTCTCTAAATGCATGCTAAATACAAAGGCAGAAAATATCAAGGGTCCTTTTTGTGGGCTCACCCTACAGAGGGCCCAAGCCTGAGCCTTGTCCCAAAACCCCTTGAGCTGCTTCAGGCCAGTGTCACAGCCAGGGCTCGTCTGCCAGTCAGTCAAACCCCCAGCAGTGCCTGTCTGCCCTCAGAGCCCATCTGATGATGGATGCAAAGCGTTAAGCAAGGTCTGGCTGCGTCACCTCCTGCCAAAAGCAGCGGGGGAACCTGCTGTCCCAGGGCTCTCAAGGTCAAAGACCTCATCCAGGCTGAAGAACCTGTATACATTACGGTGCAATTAAGAAGTTGATATACCACCTCTGTCCATTACTGGCAGACAGAAATAGACGTAGTGTCACCACACGGCACGTCATCAACTGGCTTTTTTAAAATATGCTGGATGGCAAAAACGTCAAGGGCAGCACAGACTGTCAAAGTGCAGCCTAACCTCTCCACATACAGTTCAGAAATTGGTATTTTAGTACAGGTAAAAATATAAGCATCTTCAGCCACACTGTGATTATTATAACTTAACTGGGAAACTATTGTTACTACGTCCAGATTAATTTTTGGCACCTAGAACAGTTTGTGGTTTTGCCAGGGTTTGTAAATATTTCTTAAATCTGCCTGACACAGGGTTTAGTACGGAGGCAAAAGAATTGTATTTCTCACTGAACAGAAGGGGAAGACCTAAGACAAACACCAGCCCAGAATTACAAACTGCCCAAATAGTGGTGACAAAATTAGGAATAGAAGGAAAATAAAATGAGGTGGTAACATGTAGACGAAATGGGAAAATGGAAAAGTAAGAGGCAGGGTTCAAAGGAAATGTAACCAAAATACTTGTCTTCCTCTGTTTTGGCCAGCTACTATCCTGCCATCCCTGTTTTCATACTCTGTTGCCCACGGAAGGAGAAGCCTAAGGAAGGCATCTAGGAGAAAGCAGGCTCTATCTCTTTATCAAATAAAACAGGATCAGCAAAAGAGGCCGAAATAGATTTTAACTAGACAGAAGACCTCTGTAACAGGACTTCAAAGTCATGCACAGTTTGAAGCCTTTGCATCTGTATATTTAAAAACTGGAATACACCGATGCTTGCGTAGTAAAACCAGAGCACACCCCTCCCAAGTGCTCAGACTTCACCAGCCATTGGAGCCTGACAGAAACTGAGCTCCGAACCCACAGCAGCTTGGTGGGAGTTGGTGACTTTACACAGCACCTCCAGGAAGAAGGAGCGCTTTATCCTCTGCTGTCAAAGAAGGCTCTCATGTCTGGTAAGCCACATTTGACATTCAGCTTGTCCTACAAGGAAAGAGCAGCCTCCAGTCTTTCTCCTGGCTGTTAAGCTGGAAGGAGTACAGACAAGTCAAAACTACTGAGCCACTCTTTATCCCCAAAAAGACCTCTGCAGGTCTTATAGTGGGGGAGCTGAGAGGGAGCAGGTTTTTCACCGAGATATCAAAGCAATCTCTTTCCCTGTGCATTAATATAATCTGCACCTGTGCTCTCCCTGCATAGCAGCACCGATTTACCTCCCCCTCAGGCTTTCCAAGCAATGACGGGAGCTGCAGCCTCGGATCCTCCTGTGGGAACTGCCAACATGGGAAAGGGTTTTTAGAGAAGTGGAAAATCTCAGGGAAATCTCTTATGTGGAAAGCTAATAGGTAGGGTACTCTCAAGGCAGCTTGGAGAAATGGTCACACACGTTTCCTTTTTAAAAGTGGAAAATATGCGGCCAGACTGCCAGATTCTCAGCCCCTTTTGTGAGTTAAGCAGCTACATAGAGACGATGAAATTGTGTGTTGGGGGGTTCTGCCTCAAAGATGAGGGGCCCACCTCTAGTTAGGCTGCGCTGTTTGGGGCACTAATCATTTTTTAATTGGCTTTTAAAAATGTGCATTAATTCTCAGCACCTTTCCCTGGGCCAAAGGCTCAGCTCCATAACCACTCACCCTGTGCATAACTTCCCTGGCAGGAGAAGCCTTGTTAATAATTCATGAGCAGCACTCGCAGATTGAGGCCCTCGAGCACTTCTACTGTTGTTGGGAAGAAAAGAAAATGGGGTCTCTCTGTAAAGGTGTGACATTTATATTAAAAAAAAAAAGAAAAAACCAACAGCACTTTGAAATAGCTTGTTGAATTGTTTCATAAGAGCTCAACGGAGCTAACCTGATCATCTGCTCCAAAATTCAGAGAGCTCATGTGTGGGCTTCTGAAAGCCAGGAACAAAGCCAACTTGGCCCAAACAACAGCTCGTTTGTCTTGACCATTTAGCTTGCTGACTCTCCTTAGCTGCCTGGTAGTTTTCATGCCTTCGTACGGCTGCAGCGTGCACTCCCCGGCTTTGCTTCCACCTACGGCCAGACCACACTGGCATGTTGGAGTGTGAAGGTGAATTCCGTTTCCTCGTGGTCTTGTACTTGAAATATGACGGCAGAGAGACATTATCCCTTGAATGCATTTCACTGACAACCTACTTCGTATTTCCAAGTCGATCCTTTGAGAAAATCCACTTTTATTTCCCCGCCTTTCTTTTAGCATTTTTCTCTGAACCAAGATGCACTATCAGATGTTTTTCCCCTCCATCAGATAAGTCAGGTGCATAAAGAAGTGAAAGAATATTTTTAATCGATTAGCAGAACTTGCCTGTTGACAGCAGTGCAATCACTCATCTAGCATGATAAAGATGCTCATCAAAGATGATTATGAAGAAATTAATTCCTCAAGGAATTGGCTGTGGCTTCCCTGACAATACTGCTGGGAGCAGTTTTGGTCAGAAATGTTTTCCCCCAGAGGGGACATTGATCACCGGTCTCCCAGCAGTTGCTAGTTCTCCTTCTCTGATTCTTCCTCTACTCCCCTCTGAGAAGGGGATTTATTACCATAAATCAGAACCATAAATCTGGAATACCATATGCCCAATAAGCTCACCCCAGCAGCCAGGTGAGGAGAGACACATTTTTATTCTTTGGCCTTTGTGATGCCAGGTAGTGGAAACAACAGAACAGAGCACACAGCCGTGCGCGTTGTTCCAGCCAAGAGAGCCTGACCATCAAGATGCTCCCCCAGCACCTGCCAGCCCCAGCCTTTGGGGGCAGTGACCTGCAGCCAAAACGGTGTGGCTGTTCCCACTCCCTCCTCTACCTGACCTCCTGGCTGCCTGCTCACCCCCTCATCCCTTTGGGCCTCAGAGAGCAGCTCCTCTCCATGTCACGGGGAGTGCTACCCCTGCCATCTGGAGCAGCATTTCTGTTGTTACAAGCCTAAATGAAAATGAAGGGAAGCAGGGAGCTGCTCCTGAAGAAAGACATTTCCTGACCCTGCCTTACGACCCTGACTCCTCCCAATGCAATATCTGCTTGGAAAATTAAACACCTCCTGAAGCTCTGTCCCTTTTTCCCCTCCACAGGCTCAGGAATTGCCAGATATTTACTCAGTGGACCAGCACATCTTGAAATGACGCCTTTATCCTCCAGCTGACTTCCATGTTAGCTTCCACAGAGGAGCTCCGTCTGTGACAGGAGCATCCCACCATTGGCCTGGTCCCAGTCCTGTGCCTTCAGAGCAATGAAATCTCTTTTTAACCCACGTGGAAGGGTCAGGCACAGCCCCCAGCTCCCCTCTCACTCCGAGCTGTACAATAAAAGTAAGATCCCAACCATCTGGAGGAGAGACAGCACCCCAACATCAACGATCCTCCACATGAAAGATGCAGGGAATGTCAAAAACAGGGAATGGGTTTGCTTCCTATGGCACAGGGTGAGCCATGCTTATGGATAACCTGTTTTATGGCTGGTAAAATCCAGCAACAAGAAATCTCTAATCATCACTGAAAGAAAAGGCAAATGAAGGTTAGTTGACACAAATTCCAGATGTGCTTACACACAGAGAATCACTGGGTTGGAAGAGACCTCCAAGATGACTGAGTCCAACCCAGCCCTAACACCTCAACTAAACCATGGCACCGAGTGCCACATCCAGGTTTTTTTTAAACACATCCAGGGATGGTGACTCCACCACTTCCCTGGGCAGACCATTCCAGTACTGCATCACCCTTTCTGTAATAAACTTTGTCTTAATACCCAATTTATATTTTCCTCAGCACAGTTTGAGACTTACAGATGCCAACATTCTGGCAATGGCACAATATCAAGTACCTTATTCTTAATATCCATCCTAATCTTAGACAGACAGATTAGAATCGAGTCTGACCCAAGCCAAGAACTGTTCCATGTAGGGAAGGAACAAGGCACTAAATTGAATTCACAGATAGAGAAGGAAAGCTCAAGGATTTCTGATGATTTGGCAAGGTCCTCTTCAGAGCTTTGAGGAACGTTCTTCCTGGAATGGTTTGGCATTGCGTTGCCTGAACCCCCAAAAGGAAACTGAGCATGGAAGCAAGAAGGTGAGGGGCTGCCAGTGCAGGACATCACTTATGGGACAGGCTCCTCAAACGTCTCTGTGCTGAGGCAGTCACAGAACCACAGGATATCCTGAACTGGAAGGGACCCAGAGGTTCACCAAATCCAGCTCCTGAGTCCTACTCCAAGCAGCTCCCTGGAAAGCTTCATGCTCACAGGGAGTGCTAACAAGGCGGTGAAGATTTAATTTCACACTGAAAGCTAAAGACAAGGCTCGGTGAGAAATGGCCACTGGCCAAGTGGTAAGATAAATGAGACCACTGCTAGGAATAAATCTGAAAAGCTGGACACCAGAGCTAACGCAACGTCAGGACCAGTATTTTAACACAGACCCAGCCTGACACACAAGTAGCTGTGTCAGCAAAGGGAGAGCACTGAATTAGTCCCCCCTGAGCTTGTGGCTGCACTTTCTCTGCTCACACATCTCTGCTTCAGTGCAGACCCACTCCCAGTGAGCATCACAGGAAGGGTGGGAGCCCCCCGAATCCTCTGTGGTGCTGCCTTTGCAGAGCCATCACCTCCTGTCAGAGGACCTTCCAGACACCCCTCCCTGAGTGCAGGGAGTTGGCCGTGGGCACTGGGGGTCACCTGAGAGGGCAATCTCTCTCATCCCTGCCCTGGACAGCTCAGTATGTGCTGCTGGAGACATCTTCGTTCTGCCTTCGAGCTGCTGAGGCCTCCTGGGGTGATTTAGTGGAGCCTTTTCATGGGGATGGAGATGAAGACACATGGTTCTGGAGTCAGGACAGAGTGACATTTGCTATCCGTGCAGGATACTCTAATGGATAACCTGCAATCTGCAGAATGCGAGGATCAAACACCTGCCATAGGAAAGAGGGAGCACAAGGAAAATGCAAAGGAAATCCCTCTTCCACCAAAGGGCTGAGCTGTGCTCTGTCACTGCTGCTGGAAACTGCTTGGGAGCATAAATGTTAATGTTACACCAGATCCAGCACAGGGGCAGAGAGATTCATTCCATTTCATTATGAAATGATGCAAGCACCATAAAGTGTCAGCTTTCAAGTTCATAATTTATAAATTAAGTGTAAATAGCATATTCTGACCTCTTCCCCAGTCACTCATTCATCCTTCCCCCATGAAAAATTAATGAGTCTATAAAGTAGCTTGTAAATTTAAAACAGTAATTCTATTTTTTTTAATCAACAGTGTGATTTTCACACAGGCCCTGAAGCATTTAGCTGGCTACAGCCCCTGCTCTTAATCACTGATCTTAGGTGTGCTACTATGCCACAGGAACACCTCCTGCTAAGGTTTCTGATGCAGACCAGCATCAGGGACCTCTCTGAGGTTTTTAGGCTGTCCTAGGAGAGCATTCCCTGCTTTCCACAGTCTGGCAGGCTGCTGCCTTCAAGATGTGCTTGAAGACTTTCTAAGACACCAGAATAAGAGTTAGCAAGACAATTCTTAAAATAAAACTTCCTAAGTGGAAAACTCACTTCTCGTCTGTTGGGAAAAGTAAGCAGAACCAGACCAGGCTAGCTCCCAGTTTCCACTATGAGGACTCCCTGCAGGGCTCTCCTGCTATTTGATGACCTTTTAAGCACCCCTTTGCACAAAAAGCTGCATTGGTTGCTTTGCAAGCCCCTCTACAACTTTGGGAAGACCTGCATTCCTGCCCCTCGGTGTGTGCCTTCACCAATCCCATACAAAGATCAGAAAGGAGCAGGTGACAATCAGGGAGGAAAAGGAGACGGGTAAGCTGAGGAACAGATGGGGCAAACACAGCATTCCAAGGTGTTGGAGTCATGGAGGACCACAAGGAATGAGTGCAAAGAGCAGGAAACAAACTGGCCTGGAGCTGCCCACGTGGGTGTGAAGGTGCTTGCCACGCAGCTGAGGACATTGCTAAATAAAAAACTGTTTCACAGAAATAAATCCTATTGCTGAGGCCTGTCATGAAATGTCCATCTCTTTTAAACTGAACAGGGAAAAAACCCACACGGAGAGTACATTTCCCTTCCTATAGTCCTAAGTGTGTTCAGTGTTCCTTCTCTGCAGCCTGATTATCATGAACAGAAAGTTGCTGTGATGATTCATGACAAAAGTGGCAGATTTTATTCATCAAATTCTTACAATCAAACATAAAAATCAATACCATTCCTCTGGGGGCACGATGGAGAGACAAACATAATGACTTTATCTATGCCTCATGTAAAATATTTGTAATTGAGCAAAAAGCCTGATCTCTAATGCTTAAAAATCTAAGGCTAGGGCAGCAAATGCGATTGGATTTCTTATAATCTAATCATTCTCATCCATATGTGGCCCCCAATCTGTTTAGGATTGTTAAAATTCCTGGATATTGTAGTGCCTTCCCCAGAGAACGCTGGGAAGAGCTCGGGACAGCCTGGACCAGATGGGATGCCAGCGACTCCAGCCAGCAAAGGCAGAAAAGAGGACAGTGGTTAACTCCTCCTCTGCCAGCCACCAGAGCGGAGGTCTGGACAGGGACAGGAATGCAGGCTGTATCTTAAAGCTCTCAGGAGCACCCTGGTGTAGCCCATGGGGATGAACAGAGCAAGGATCACTTCCTTCTGAAAGAATCTTCACTCCCGTAGGGGGAAACTGGGGTTGTTTGCAAACTCCCCTGGCTCTGCAATGGAAGGAGGGCTCCCAGCAGCCCAAGAGGAAAGTGGAATGCTGTAAATGAAACCAGCACCCAGGAGATGAAAGGCCTCTTGCTGAGACTGGAGGTGTTTTTAAAAGTCTTATGGAGCTGCACAGGATCAGAGAGCACTGAAAGATGCATGGAAGGCCCCTGCTTGTTTTCAGAGCAGCAGTCTGGCTGCTCAGCATTCCCTGCCCCTCTCCAACCTGACACAAAGGAGTGACCCAACACTTCAGAACCTCCACCACAGAAACACTCGGATGCTCCTTCTCCACCAGGCTGGATTAGCTCTGTTAATACACGTTTAATCCTTTGTCATATAAAACAAACAACACTGCAGCTAAAAACAAAATGCAGAATTACCCTCTTAGAACAGTGTACTGATTACAGACAGCACCCCTTCATTCTGCCTGTGACTTTCTTAACTGAGATAACCAGGAGTTTTCAGCTAAACTGGAAACATCACCTGACTTTTCCATACCTGCCCGAACTGTTAAGCTGCTTTGATGACTTCTAGGGAATTCTGTAGGTGTTTTCTAAGGAATTATTTAACAGGACTTTACCTAAAATCCTGGATGCCTAGGGGCTATGGTAAAAGGAAGCAAAAATGAAAGTAGCATCTCAGGACTTTCAATGTTATCCTCTTCAGTTCAGGGTGAAGCTGTCAGTATAATACTGACTCCTAGCTGAGTACTTGAAGATCTTTCTGTTGCACTGAATTTATACCTGTGGAAGAACAAATTCACCCTAAAATAAGGGATTTTCCCATAAAGCTGAATATACTGACCTCAACAGCAGTCTCTCACATCCTGCAAAATTAGCTTTGCACAGGAGATATCTCTTATATCATATCTATCGTTTCTTGACAGACTCCTCTGAGCAGTTACAGACATTCTTGAAAACACAGAATATGAGAACAGCGAGGAACAATCAGGTGTTCATAGCTTTTTTTTTTTTTTGCTGGTCACTGAAAGACCCTTCAAGACCCTGTTTAGTTTCAACAGCAACAAAAAAAGATCATTTTCAAGTGCCAGCATCTTATCCTGGAGGGAGACTGCTGAGGGAAAACTCAGGTAATGTCATTGGGTATCAATTATCACGGTACCATTCCCTGGAGAACTTTTCATCACAGACATGCCATAACAGGAGCTGCAGGTCCAAAGTGTAGCTCACTGGCTTTTTATCCTACAAACCCACCCCCTTAAACACCCTATTCCTATATTCCCACCTGGGTACAGGCTGCAGGAACAGTTCAACTTTGCTTTTGACTTAGAAGCAATTCCCTGTCTCTCCTGCTTATTAATGCCTCTGAATAGGAACAGACTTAGGGCTTTTCTCATTTGACAGTCCTTTGCATTGCCAGGATTGGACAAAGCCTGGAAGAACCAAAAGCAGCTGCCCCACTAAAATACCCTCAGTAGGTTTTAAGTGCCAGATTTTGCTTACGATTGAGTTTCACAGCTTCAAAGGAAAGTGTGACTCTTTCTGGAGCCCAGCTGTGTGTCTAGGATGATATTTTTTGAGCAATAATACTAACCAGAAGTACATTAACTCATCAAGGGCGTACTGGCTCCAGGAACTATCCAGCAATGATTTGGACAACCTTTCCACCTGGGAGGGGATTTTTACAGAAATTTGCATCCCCCTTTCCTTTGCCATGAGGGCAAGTCAGAGTCTTTTGCTAAGAGAAATGGATTACAGCTTGATGCTGTTGGGGTGCAGAATGCTTTTGGATGCTGTAATTCCCCCCTTTAGACATCCATAGCTACTTCTGCTCGGGGCTGTGAAGGTAGTTTATGCAGGAGGGTTAGTTCAAAAGGCATTTTGGAGGCAGACAGGTAGCTGGGAGCCAAAGACTAACAATTCTACCTCAGTTGTTGACAGAATACATGTGTAAAAGACAGAAGGGGAGAACACTGCTCATCTCATAACCGAGAGATTAGGTTTCTCGTTCCCCATGCATTTTTAATTTGCTTTCAGAGTTTCGTGGAACAGAACTCCCTAAGCTGGGCTGGGGGCACAGGGGAGCTGTCTGTGCTTGGGAATTGCCAGACCTGACAGGCAGGGGCTGATGCAGCTGGGTGATGGACGGGAAGACAGAGCAGCCCTGTTCCCACTCCCCCCTGTCCCACACTAGAGGGCTGGAGCTCTCCTTGCCCTTCCCACAGACACAGCTTCCTGATGGAGGTGACCAAAGAAGGGCTGCCAGGGCGGGGAAATCCTTCATCAGAAGTACCCATGGGCCATTTTTTGCACCTGCTTGCCGAGTACAAAGCAGCGTGATACAATCCTCAGAGCTGTGCCGTGTGGGGTGAGGCAGGGTGAGCCTCCAAGCATCCCTGTGCAAGGCAGGCCATGGAACAGCCACCGAATGCTGCAGGCAGGGCCTGCTGTGGGACAGGGCTGCAGGACACTCCCCTGGCTGCAGAACCCTTCACCTGAGGACAGGGCTTTGGACTGCAGCTCCAGGAAATGAACATCTGGAGCGTCTTTGAGTGCTTCAAGCTAAACCCCCGAGTCTGGCTTCTTGCTCCCATTTTGAAGCAGCCCCTTTGTTTTAGCATTACGGATCTTTAAGCAGAGCTGCTGCATAAGTGGGTATAAATCAGGCCTCTGGTGTCCAAAGTGCTCCATCTCTCACATTTATGGAAGGTGTGGATGGGCAGCAGGGTTGGAACAGAAGCAGGATCTCTGAGCAGCCTCTTGGAGTCACCGACTTGGCTCTGAGGAGAGCAGAGCCTGCTCAGTACAGACTTTTCCTACTGGAAAGGACATTGTACCAATTTTGGTGCCAAAACAAGGACTGATTTATCCCTGTTGTACCATCACCAAGTCAGTCAATCTATACAAGTCGTGAATTTTGCTCTTAACTTTCTCCACAGAGAATACTCTTTTCCCCTTTGATAGTGCTTTGGTGAACCTCTCTGAAAATTTACGAGCACGGATTCTGCTCCAGCGAAGCACGTGAGCAGACACACATGGAAAGTACATGAGAAATTGTCCAGAGAGGAACTGGATTATTTCCATACTGAAGCCATCACCAGCCTTTTCCACCTGACATCCTTGCTCACGTTTTATTCAGTGGGAGACAGGGTTTCCTTCGAGCGTTTGGCTTCCAGCTCTGAGATGATGGCCAAAGGAAAGAGTCCCATTCCCTGGAAGCTGAATTTTGCTGAAGGTAAAGGTTTGTATTCACGGCAGTGGGGAGGTTTGGAGAGGACAAGACAGAATCCATTACTTTTATAACATCCACTCCATCCAGATTTAGGCATTTTACCAGACATGAGGGACATCTGCTTCTGGGATTTGCCCAGAGATATCCCTACTTAGCACGAGTTGCTGCTCTACAGCTCTCCCTGCTGACTTCCACCCATGAGTCCCTCCAAATTCCCAGCAAAAACCAGACTGTAGTCCCTGCAGTTATATTGCTACCAACGTTTTTTCTGTGAAAATAAATGTCATGTCCTGTTTTCAGGGCACATTTTTGATGCACCTCCTCTAGCCTACATTCCCCTCTTCCAGGCCTGCTCTGGGACCTTACTGGATTTGGCACCAACACCTTTTTCTCCTGTTTCTCTTCCATTAAGGAAACAGTTCGGTTCTGGCTAGGTGCTTACATTTGCATTAGTTCCCAGATCTGTTACACAAACCTGACCTGGGCTGGATTGCACGCCAGAATGGTGGTTTGTCTGACAGACCCTGTTTGCCATTTACCCTACCTTTGCCACTTTCCCAGGATATATCCAGCACTGTCCCCTCATAGCTCCACAGGGCCAACACCCTGATCACACAGTGCCTTATCAAGGCTCCCACATGCTGTCCTTCTTTAAAAGCCCAGTTGCTCAGCAAAACCTTCCAGCAAGCAATTCATGAGTGCCTTAATTACTCCTGCAACCTCCTGCACTGTAATTATTTCTCTTACACTGGCTGAGGAGCAAATTTATATTTTCAGAAGGATATGCTGTGCAAAATCTGTTAAAACTTTTTTCTACTTCTCCTTTGTCCGCCCCTCTTCTTAGCAAACTTTTAGCCTTGGGAAGGCTTAAAAAAATCTGACTCTGAATGCAGGGAGACAATAATAAGGGGTTACTGCAAGTCACTCTTCAAACACTGGACGAGACTTTATTTCAAAACAGAGCCTCCCTCCGATATTCTGTCTTTGCCCCCTGTGAAGTGCCAGCCTGGAAGCTCCTGCAGCTCCCTGGGGCTTGCCTTTCTGAGCAGGCATCCCCACAGGGCCAGTCCCAGGGCATCTCTCCTGACATCCCAGGCCAAGGAGTACAAGGCAGCATGTGAATCCTGGCCGTGCACTGCTCTCACCCAGCAGGAGCGGCCTGAAAAGAACCACGGCTTTGCTACAACTGCTTTGTAGCCCCAACAAGCAAGTGCCTGCCTTGCTGTGAGCCATTTCACATGCACCCCTTTGCTGCCTCCTCCCTCAGCCACACTGCTTTCACATCAGGAATGCTCCCCCAGCCCAGACACTTCTGGAGTTTCTTTCTCACACAGCCTCTCTAAGCCAAGAAAGCTGCTCAGCTCTATTCAGTAGATTCCTGACAGCCTTCAAAGGATTTCTAACTCCAGTCTGCTTTAATAATGCACAGCATTCTCTCCCTCGCAGCCTTTGGGTCAGCACCTGTTGGGCCCATAAAGCGCCAGAGCAGAAGCTCGGCGCACCTGAGATCACCTGGCGCTCCTGCCGCGCTGAGATCACAGGCGCCGACACAGGAGGGATTTTGGAGGAGCACGGTGCACCCCTGGCCGGCTCGGGTGAAGGGCTGACAAGGGTTAACAGCGTGTGCTCCTCTCTCCGTCTCACCCCCTCCTGCTGAGCTGCGGCTCGGTGTCAGAGCCGCTCCCCGGGCCGGCAGCGCTGGGTCCGGCTGCGGGAGCGGCGCCGCGAGTGCTCCGGGAGCAGCAGCCGGGACCTGGGAGGCTGCGCAACCGGGCGGGCTTAAAACAACCTTTGAAAGCACCCCACTGAAGAAAATACCAAAACACTGTGGGGTTTGATTTTTTTTTTTTTTAAACTTCTCAATTTTAGTTGCTATGTCTGTTCAAGAGCCATATGGAAAAATCAGTTCTGTCCTGTTAAACTGGTTGCACAGTTTTGATTTCCATCTGCCTACGGAGATCTGAAAAGTCCGTGTTCTTTTATGCTTTTTTGGCAAAGAAAGCCAGCAGTCTGCGGATCGTCTAGCCAGGAACACACTAGGTAAGCACAGTATTTTTTGTGCGACGTATTTCCAACAGTCAGAATATATTGTTTGTGTAATTGAGTGAAAATAGCCTTTGGGATGATGCTCTCTTCGGGATAAGCTGATTATAGGTTTGTTGATTGCTTGGTTTGTTTGTTTTCCTGGACAAGAAAAGCTGAACTGCTGCGGTGTCAGCGTGGTTTGCAAGATCCTGTCATTTAAGCAGCAGAAAGACTTTTTTAAAATCCTCTCCAAAGCACAGAGCAACTCAGATTCCACTGTCAGAGGTAAAGCAAAATATTTGGGGTTCTTCTTAAAACTGTAAGCTATAATTAGACTACAGGAATGACCAAGTGGCAAAGTGACTCAGAGTCATAAGGAAAAGCTCTGTTACAAGAACATTAAAATGGAATTGATATGAAAACCTTAACTATTCTTTCAGCTTGTTCAGATGGTTGTTTAAGCCTGCATTCAAGCAGGTGCTAAAATAGCACAAGCAGGCAGAGAATAAACTAGCTTTATCTGGATGTTGAGAGGGACATTCAGGTGACTTGGTAAAGGTAATTTCCATAATCATCTCACTGACACTAGAGATGTACTTGACAATGGGAATCCAAGATTTTGTACATAAAAACCTACAGATGTATTCAATGCTATTTTAAATGCATGTTTGAAATGGATTTAAAAAGGAAGGGGTCCTTTTATAAAGTAACTTCAACTGCAATGGACAGCGGGTGTGCTGAACTAGAGATTTAACTGCCTAAGGTCTCCCACACTTCTACAGGCACTGTGAGGAAGGACCTGATCTCAGACATAAAAATTACAAAGAATTGAGCCTTTGTCTTGTATGTTTTCACCCATCACCAGCCAATAATCAGATTTAACCAGGATCTTTACTCCTTGCTGCTCGTAAGATGCAACACACTACTTTTCCCTCAAAAAAGGGATCTTGCACACAGAGCTCCCTCTGCTTTCCAAATCCCTGAGCTACAGCTGGCACCTGCATTAAAGGTCTGTGCCCTTTCCACTTTCATACTTTCTGAAACTGGATGTGGCAGACAAAGGAGTTGTAATTTATAATCAATAACTGCACAGTGTGCTGTCAAAACTTCCTGTCCTAACTGGAGTCTCCTCCTCCACACAGCTCTGGGCAATGCACACAGCAGTTTAAATAATGTCAGCATTTGCTGGTTTTGTACTTTTCTTTCATAGATTCCAAGCTGATAATAAGGCCTGTTGAAAAAAGGGACAACTGTTTTTTGGTTGGTTTTTTGTTTTTTTTTTTAAATCTCTTGCCAGAGAGAATACAATACAGCTGTTACAGTTCCAGTGAGCAGCAAATGCTGAGACAGGCTGGAAGTGATGCAGGTATGAGAATGATAAGAAATACAAAAAAATCTAAGGATAAGATTACTGCCCTACAGTGATAAAGCCTTCTTCCAAATGAGATACACAGAGCTTAAAATCTAAGTACCAGTTAAGGGATTCTTATCCAAGACTCTCCACTTTTGACCGAACAGCATCTTACACAGCTCTGGATAAGTTACAATCTTCCTCTTATCTACACATAACTTCAGTCCCAGTGGACAAAATAAAAATCCAATGACCTCTGTTAGAACAGCAGAAGCAGGGTTTGGGACATAGTGACTTCCTGTGAGTTTTAAAGGGACAGTTCTGTTACAAATAGCTCAGCCTTGAAATTTAGTAAGTGAACACCGCAAACTAGGAAAAAAAAAAAACACCTTTTAAACTTAGTTTTGTACTCATCCTGACAGCAGTAAAAAGGTGGTTTTTTTTAATGACTGATGTCACACTTAGGCTGCATTGGCTACTTATTTTTCTCTGATCAAAAACTTCACGTCAGTTTCTGCAATTAAATCTTTGCAGGCAGATCCTCTGAGGAATATTTCTGTGAACTTTGAACAATCCAGCAAAATGGAGACCTGCGCTATTCGAATGCGTGGCTTGCTGGGATTATAACAAATACCAGGAAAGGCAGAGGAAGAGAGGGTCACATTCCTTTCTCTCCTATGACAGCCATTTCTGCTCACTTCTGTCATCTCACTTTGCAGTGCTGAAGATGTCCTGGTTCTGGCTTTACCTTCCTCTCCAACTTCTCACAGCAACTTGTTTGTGCCATTCTATAAAAGCACCCACCACCAGCTCCCAAGAGAGCTTCAAAACCAACCTCTTCAATTTCTACCACTCCCTGATACTTGCAGATGGTAAGGAAACTACAATTCACCTGCTGAAGGACATACCCAAAAGGTAAGCGCAAACCAGCCACTCCTGTTCTCAGATACTTCCCCCTGTCACTGGTCATTGCACGTGCCAGGGTAAGCCAAGAATCCCTGTGTACCTCTGTCAGTGCACAATGCCAGACAAGTGTCCCACTCCTCAAGTGTCATTACACTGCCCAGAACCTGGAATGAACCTCTGAGAGGAAGTTTAGATCCCTGCACACGCTTCAGCAGCTTTCTGCTGCGTTTGTCAGAGCAGCAGCAGAGCTGACACACGATGGGTGGGCTCCAGCAGCAAGGAGCCCAGCTTCAGGTCTGCATTCACAGCAGCCAGCCTGCATCCCTGGTGAAATACAAACACTTCACCCAGCCAAATAACTACCCCAGAAGTCAATATAATATCTGCACAAGCATCTTCTCAGGAAAACTGCCACTATCCTGCTCACTAGAAGTGTTTTTGCTGAACAGTGATGCAACCTGCTAATATCAAAAGTGCCTTGCATGTGGAAATTCCACCTTCTTCACCTTCCCAAAATATCAGCAAAGTTTTCTGCCATACCTAGATATGTAGGTGATCTAGATGTTACGACTGGTACTGCGTCTGGGTAGCAAAGATCAATCTGCTTGTTTGGGAAGAGATGCACTTTGGACAGAGACCAGCAAATAGAGATT
Organism: Hirundo rustica; assembly: GCF_015227805.2. Lineage (NCBI taxonomy): Eukaryota > Metazoa > Chordata > Aves > Passeriformes > Hirundinidae > Hirundo > Hirundo rustica. The sequence continues at coordinate 7,621,145 of NC_053457.1, read as the reverse complement.
TTGACATATAGCCGGGTGGTCATGGAGCAGAGGGTGAGCCAGATTGCTCAGCCTTCATGTGCAGGGCACAGAAAAACTGGAACGTGGCACATGTTATATAACGTGACCATGCTCACATGAACAGAGCTAGGAGCTCTCCTAGTTAAAGGACAAGGGGGACAAACCTCAAAGAAAAGGGTATTTTTCTATGTTCTTACAGTATAGCATTATGACTGCAATGAGGAAGTAGTTTAGCATGATCAGGAAGGTTCTTCTGGACCCCAGTCATCCAAGCAGGAAGACAAGCAATGACAAGTTTTGGCTGAGAGTAAAAGATGCAAGAGTGTGGAACTGGCTCCAAGGAAGCTTCACTCTGGCCTGGTAGCCAAACCTCCAGGCTGACATGATCTATCCATAATGACCAGGCTTGTCTCACTGCTGCACAACAAAAAAAAAAAAACCCTTGGGTTGCCCCTTGCCTCCACTTAAGTCCAGAGTGAGGCACCCAAACACTATACAGTCTGTATAAAAACAACAGAAATAAACCAGAGCAAGACAGGAGGTTGGGCTTTTTCAAGGCAGGAATCAAAACCTGACCAAGGAGACTCGTGTCACTTAGTGGTGCTCATGCATAGCAGCCTCTGACACAAAGCCAATCAAGGTAGAAATGGAAACAGGAGGTTACGGAGAAGGCAGTCAGCTAAATCACAAAAATAACCAGCTAAGGATGAGATACAATGTTCACCTAAAGCATGGAAAAAAACTCAGAGGGAAAAACATTGCCTTAAATAAATAAACCTTTCAGCAAAAAACACATGTGGATTTAAAAAAAAAAAATCCCCCACAGCCTGTTTTCTTCAGACAGCTGATGACTGCAGACACTCATCTCCCCTTTGTGTGGCCGCACCTCAGGGAACAGTCATTTCTACCCAGAACAAAGGGACCCACAGCAGAACGGCCGATAACTGGGAGTATTGGACTCCCTGATACATTCCCTCTATTTCTATTCACGTTTCCAGGTACTACTTTGTTTTGGAAGAGGGCAGGGTCCTCGCCCCTTTCTCGATCACAGTGACGCCCTGTGATGTTCCCATTGAATGGAGCATACTCATGTACAAGCCTCCACCAGCAAAAGCAACACCAGGTAAGGCCTTCAGTCTGCCTAAGGAGAGGCAAAGAAAGCAAAAGTTACTCACAGATGCTGTGTTATAGGAGATTTCCCTCAAGCTTAAACATTTTGTGGCTCCCTCCTTTAGATTGCCATGGATTGATCGACCCGGTCTCCATGGGTGAAACATGGAAACCCATCAGAACTTGTTCTGAACAGAAATCAGTTAAGGATTAGATATGAAAATGCTTACACCTAAGGTTAATATTTGGGAACAGCTGCAGGTCTTCCAGGCTGCACAAACAGACCAACTTCCTAAGCTCTTGGTACTGGGCCGAACTTCCCTCTGCTGCCTCAGTTATTTTTCTGTGGCTCGGGTCACTTGAGACAACTATTTGCTCCCCACATGAAGCACAGAAGATTAAGCCATTTATTCTTGCCATGTCTGCCATGGCAGTGGGTCCTATACTGCCTTTACCCTCAAAGGCAGTCCCTTTCTCTTGCACAATTTTTTGAATTAATTTTTCAAGCTGAAGAACTAAAAGCTGCCATTAACAAGTTCTTACCTGTCAAGCAGGTACACCTGACTGAGTAGTTCAAATTATGCTCCTCTGAATTGATAAGTATTCCCTCTTCATGAGACAATGGCCTAAAACTAATCCCCGCCCCCACAAAAAAAAAAAAACTATCATAGAAATGAGTCTCCTTAAAGCACCCTAAGAGACAGCAAATAAAAGAGGAAAATTGTAGGGGCATCAGGCATGATACAAGCCAAGATTTTGCAAGTTGTGGTTTCATAATTATAGTATTTTCGAAAACATAATTCTACAGCTGCACTGCTAAAATAAAAGCCTCTCAAATTTTATTTTAATAAATTGCCAGTAGCAACTTATTTTTACTGAAACATATTTTTAGTTAGAATTGCTGCTTTCAAGAAGAAAATATAATGTTCCCTAACAGTAAAACTTGCATGTGCTTTATTTCACATCTTTTAAAACACAAGTTACAAGTCTGCTTTTCTTGCCTGCAGGTGACCGAGACACACAAGAGGTCTCCAAACCTCAGAAGGCTTCAAGCATGGCGTCCACCATCTTCAGCTACAAGGGAAATTCTGTAGAGACTTACATGGGAATGTCTTCCCATTCTGCCCTTTACCTGCTGGAGTTCTTATCCACGGAGCGAGACACGCACATTACCGTGTACTTAACAACCGACACGACGTCGGGGCACCTCTACCCAGAGCTTCCGATGGATCCGCGCATAGATGTCATCGGCATCGGCCACACCACGGTGACTCTGACCTGGAAACACAGCCCCTCTGCCTTGCAGCACAGGGACAGCATCCAGTACTGCCTCCTAGTTAACGAGAAGCACAACTATAAGAGCTTGTGTGCCGCTGAGAGCGCCATCAGGTCCTCCGGAATGAAGCTGCCCCCCGCGTTAGCTCTGTCCCTCTCTCCGTACCTCCTGGAGCCGCAGCAAGTGATGATACTGTCCAACAGCGAGCTGAGCATCATCAACAAAGCGAGCAGTGGGGAAGTGAGGCAGGTGTGCGTGGGCACCAAGAACACTTACACGGTGCCCAATCTCAGCCCCAGCACTCAGTATTACTTTGATGTCTTTATCGTCAACCTCCTCACAAACGCCAGCGCCGCCTACACCGGGACATTCGCCAGGACCCTGGAAGAGCCCGAACCCAAGGTGACAGAGCTGAAAGATGGCAGAGTGGTTCACGTGCTGCTGGATGGGAAAAAGCAGAAATTCTACAGTCTGCAGTACCAGGCGAGGCACAAGAAAATCCACTTCACCTTTCAGCTGTGTCGGGGCCAAATACAGGTTCACATAACAAGAAATGGCAAAACAGCGGCATCGGAAAATCTCTCTGGGCTGAGGTATTTCTCCCTGAAGGGGAAGCCGCTGGACACCTATTTGGTGCAGCTGAGGTCCACGGAGGGATCAAACTCTTCTGTGAAGGTACAGGCGTCCCCCCATTTCCACAAGCCCTCATTTCCACTTCTTCCAGAGAGCTTAAAAATCAAATCCTTCAGTAAACTGAGAACATGCAGGTCCGTGACCATTGCCTGGCTGGGAACACAAGAGGAGAGCAAGTACTGCGTGTACAGAAAAAAAATTGAAGAGGATCAGATCTGGAGGGAGCTGCAGAGTGCAGACCGGTGCTCTGGGCCTGAATCTCGGCATAAATCAGAGAAAGTGCTGTGCAAGTACTTCCATGATCTAAACCTCCAGCGAGCCGTCACCACAGAGACCATCAAAGGGCTGGAGGCAGGAACACTCTACCTGTTTGATGTTTATCTCTTTGGGCCATCTGGCATCCCTGTCAGATATCACAGCAAAGTCGTGAAGACCAGGAAAAAATGCTGAAGGTTTTAAAGGAAAGTTTTGAAGTGAGTGAATGAAGGTTATTATCAAAATCCACACCAACCCAAGTCAAAGCCCCTGCAGTTTGAACAAAAAAATTTAAAGCCATAAGACCCTACAGCAAAACACATCTCAGATTATTAAACATCTTCTCTCCTATGTAAGGTGGGGTGCTTATTTTCTTTCCCTGTCTCATTCAGACATTAAAAATGGAGTTGTGAAACAAACTCATACTCATGGAAATAAAATAGCCCAAGAGTACCCATGATAAATAGATTGGTTAACTAAAATGCTTCTGAAATCTAGCACAGAAGTGACAGGAAAATGCCTCGCAAGAAGCACAAGTCATTTTTCACATCCCAGAGAGTTTTCCACTTTCCGTACCTCATGCAGCTAAACAAGGAACTGAGAGACCCCACAAATCAGACTGCTCTTGAGAAACAGATTTCTCTCTGCTTGAACAGGAAAGGAGACAAAAAGATTGAAAAAGCAGTGGAACTGATGTATAGCTCCACATATTGAGTAAAGCAGTCTGAACTACATCTTCCCCTATTACCTGCATGCTTGCTTGGTTTCATTCCTACAGAGAAACTGTGCTTGGCTGGAAACAGACAAAAATCAGGCCAGGAACTGGCTCTGGATCCAGCTTTTCTGGGGAGTGTACAAATACACTGCTGTGCTGCTGCCCACAGAGGAAAACAGCAACTGAGGAATCTTGCCATGGAAAGATTCATCATCTGTAGCCTCTGATATCCAGCCCATGTCTATGACTCTGTGACTCCTGACTGTAATATATTCATTCTTTGCATCCTTAAGCTAGCCTGTATCAATGAATGCATTGCTTTGAGAAAAATTAAATGTGGTTTTCCTACTAAATATCACAGAGGGAAAATATTTGTAGTAAAAATTCTGGCAAATGTTTTGGTTGTGTTGTTTCCTTGATTACTTTCCATACATGACATGAGACAGTGTAAAAAAAAACAACAAAATTAAGTCTTCATAAACTTCCTTTGGTTCATCTTCAATTATCAGTAGTACTTTGCATGTAGGCTCCCAGCAGGCCTGGAATTTGCAGATAAAAGTATACAATAGCTTCACTAACCCAGAGGCTGCCAGAAAAACCTTGCCTGTGCTAATTCTTTTTCCTCCACAACTAACACAAAACACACACATAAATGATTAAATCCATTACTGTGCATTTGAGTCATCCTCTTGCAATTCAGGGTCATCAAAGTCCCAGTTTCCTCGGAGCCATTATTACACCCCAGCGTGTTTGGAGGCCCTTGGTGAGGATGGAATCGGTCCCGTGTGCAGGCTGAGGGTGGTGCTCCCTGCTCCAAGGGCTCCCAGCCCTGTGCAGCCTGTCCAGGGCACGCTGGGACTGCTGAGCCCCAGATGAAGGGTCAGCCCCCCCAGGGATCAGCTGCAGTATCTGGGCTTGGCTGGGCTCTGCATCCCTGCAGGCACTGTTCTGCACTGGGCAGTGCCCCACGTGCCCTGCAGCCTCCTGCCCACACTCCACAGGCTTTTTGGCTAATTACAGTGGCTGGCAGCTGCTCTGCCTTCATTCCAAGGCAGGCCCTCGCTTCATCTGCCTCCTGCCAAAAATAGTCTGAGCTCAGAGAGCAGCAGAGGTCACCTCCGCTTGGAAATCTCAATGTTTTCTGCCTTCCTTCCCAATTTCAGGCATTTATATTGTGGATGAATTTCCCTTAGATGCCCTACAACTGACTGTATTAACAACCACAACTATAATACAGGAAGAACAGGAAGATCTGTCTAACTGCAGCTACAATATATTTTTAATCCCCTGCCCTCATTCTGTCAGAATATTAACCCTTGTTTTGCCCTCTGTCCAGAAATGCCACAAAAGAGTCCCTTGGAAGAAGATACATTGGCACCTTGACCAGCACCAGTGTTTTACTAAAACAGCTTTTTTACAAAAGAACTGGCCTGGGGCTTCTCAGCAGTATCTTGATTTAGGGCTGTAGTCAAGAGTTGTGAGTAAGGGACAGAAGGAGAGCCTGAAAGAGGGCAGAGAGCTGAGCAGTCAAAGGTGGCACAAAGCAAAGGCTTGGTGTTGCACCAAGCTGACAGCTCTGAACCTTTAAGGAAGGAGTTCAGGTTTGGAGGACAGCAGCTGTCTCAGAGGGACTTTGAAAAGGGCCAGGAGATTCTCCTCTTCCCAGATTCACCAGCTCTTCTTTACTCCTCCTCTCCCTGGCCACTGCTCCAGTGGGAAGGAGAACACAACTTCCTGGTGCTGCAGCCCAGGCTGGGAGCCGAGCAGGGCAGTGACCCCTGGTGCTGCTGGGGGGGCTGATGCCACTCCCTCACTCACAGGAGGAGCTTCCTCCCACACACACCTGGCCCTCCATCAGCCAAGGCCCCTGCACTCAGGATGGAGCTCGGATGCAGAGAGGAACCTGCTGTTCTGTCAAAACCCATCACCTCTGATACAGCAGAGCAGGAACCTGGCTCCAGGCAGCAGCCCACTCCGCTCGTGTGTGCAGCCAGCCAGGCTCTGCAATAGAGCCCAGGAGCAGCAGGGAAAGGGAACATTCCTCTCCACTGACCTTTCCACTGTGATAGTGCCTGTGTGCACCAGGCTGCAAAGCTGTATTCAGTTCACTCCTGCCCAGACCATGCTCCTCAGGTGGTCTCCCAGGGCACTGCTTTAAGCTGAGTCTCAGTGCTGACTGCTGTCCTCAAATTCCAAAGGTTTATCCACAACAAAACCAAAGGTACTCTTCCCTGTGCTTATGTGCACAGCTCCCCATCTTCAGCACTCCCAAGTCCTTTTCTTTCACAGCTTTTTGGCACCTTAGCTTTTCCCCTCCTCCCCATTTGACAAGTCCTGGCCTGCTACTCCATGTCTAACCAGGAACATTTTCCAAGCCACCTCCTTTCTTGTCTTCATGCTCTCTGCAGTCCTTCCTGCTCAGTTTTTCAGAGAGGCTCAATGCCTTCATTTCAGCCTGTTCTAAGCTGTTATCTGCTTCTCCCACGTGCTTCTCAGCCCTGCTGAATCTGAGTCACATCAGAAGCTCAGACAGAGCTTTTCATGGAGAACATTAGAGAGCAGTGGTTTGGTCTTGCAGATCATTTAAAATAAGTCATCAACATCATTACCAGGCTGAAGGATTTCTCCTGGTGTTCAGCTGTGAGTCCCAAGTTTTTTGTGTAATTCTAGCTAACATCTCACGTCCTGTCACAGCTGAGATCAAAGGCCATGCATCTCCTCCCAGCATTTTTACAGAATTGCTCCCACTGCTATGACATCCCTGCACATGGGAAGCGAGGGTCAGGGTACCAAAAGCAGAGCAGACAAATGAGAAAACAGGTTGAGCTCCACATCCACTTTCCCCATGGGCTCAGCCTCACAAATCAAAACCTGAACTGGCCAAATGAAGTGCTGGTACATGAAACAGTGAAATGACAGAGCATGAGCCTAAGTTTACCACTGTGTGTTGCTGTTAGCCACAAAGCAGAGCAGCGAGGGGCTCTTCAGAGTCACCTTTCAGTGCTTCACACAGCTGCTACTGACAGAAATCTGGAAATGTGACCCAAGTCACCAGCAATTGCTTGTTTAATTTATACACTTTGAAAGATACTGCTGTCTAAGACCAGTGCAGAGGTTTCAGACACAGGGTTCATGGACTTATGGCATTTATGAGTTAAATATTAGCTGAGAGCAAAAGTCATCTATATTGTCATTCCTTTCTTCTTTCCTTTATGTAACAGCCCAATTATTTGTTCACTGTTACTTTCAGTTTGCTAATAAATTTAAACACACTCCTAAGTGGATCTGGTAGCTTAATAAATTGTTCACTATCTGCCCACATTCAGGGATGCATTCACAGCTAAAAAAAAAAAAAAGCTCAATTTCATCTTTGTATCTTGCAGTTTCTTTCTCTGGCTGATGTTTTCTCACTTGGTAAGTCTCCCTCCTAGCTTAAACAACATGTTAAAATATTTTTCTGGTGCCAAGGTGAAATCCTGCTCGTTATTTGCTTTGAAAGACTCTGAGCTGAAGTGATGGTTTACATGTACACACATCACCCCCATTTTGGGCTTCCTTAGTGACATCCTTACTAACCCAACTACTTCCTGTTGGTTTTGTGGGTTCAGAATTTATGAGCCAGTTAAACATCCTGGCCACACGCAGCTTTGCACAAGGCATAAAATCTAATATTGAGAATCAAATAGTATTGGTATTGACAGCAAGTACAGATCAGTGACCCCAGAATGCCAAAGGCTCTCGGGTGCCGTTGGAGCAGCTGAAGCTCTCTGGCATTTAGAGAAAAATGGATGACTTGGCAGCTGATTAGTCATTCAGCAAAACAACCAACCCAGGCAAAACAAAAGCGGCCGTGGCTTCGGGGGCAGAAGGCGAACAAACCACGAGTGGCCGCTCATCAGCGTTAGCTCTCCTGCAGGTGCAGGACTGAGAAATCAGCAGCGTAACAAAGCACACAGGTCAGCGTGCTTCTCTCGCACAACAGCAGCGATTTCCTGCGCAAGTCCGCCAAGGAGCATTAAGCTGTAAAAAAAGTAGCTCAATTTACTAGAAGAGGCAAACAACGAGTGCGTTTCAGTGCGGCGACGCATTCCTCCGCCCAGGACCACGGTGCAAGGCGAGGATGAGGCCGGAGCATCCCGGGACGAGGCCGGAGCATCCCGGGACGAGGCCGGAGCATCCCGGGACGAGGCCGGAGCATCCCGGGACGAGGCCGGAGCATCCCGGGACGAGGCCGGAGCATCCCGGGACGAGGCCGGAGCATCCCGGGACGAGGCCGGAGCATCCCGGGACGAGGCCGGAGCATCCCGGGACGAGGCCGGAGCATCCCGGGACGAGGCCGGAGCATCCCGGGACGAGGCCGGAGCATCCCGGGACGAGGCCGGAGCATCCCGGGACGAGGCCGGAGCATCCCGGGACGAGGCCGGAGCATCCCGGGACGAGGCCGGAGCATCCCGGGACGAGGCCGGAGCATCCCGGGACGAGGCCGGAGCATCCCGGGACGAGGCCGGAGCATCCCGGGACGAGGCCGGAGCATCCCGGGACGAGGCCGGAGCATCCCGGGACGAGGCCGGAGCATCCCGGGACGAGGCCGGAGCATCCCGGGACGAGGCCGGAGCATCCCGGGACGAGGCCGGAGCATCCCGGGACGAGGCCGGAGCATCCCGGGACGAGGCCGGAGCATCCCGGGACGAGGCCGGAGCATCCCGGGACGAGGCCGGAGCATCCCGGGACGAGGCCGGAGCATCCCGGGACGAGGCCGGAGCATCCCGGGACGAGGCCGGAGCATCCCGGGACGAGGCCGGAGCATCCCGGGACGAGGCCGGAGCATCCCGGGACGAGGCCGGAGCATCCCGGGACGAGGCCGGAGCATCCCGGGACGAGGCCGGAGCATCCCGGGACGAGGCCGGAGCATCCCGGGACGAGGCCGGAGCATCCCGGGACGAGGCCGGAGCATCCCGGGACGAGCCCGGAGCACCCCGGGACGAGCCCGGAGCACCCCGGGACGAGCCCGGAGCACCCCGGGATGAGCCCGGAGCATCCCGGGATGAGCCCGGAGCGCCGGCAGAGCCGCAAACACAAGAGGGCACTCGCAGGCTGGAGGAGCAGCGCAAAGCTGCTCGATAAGGCTTATCGGGAACAAATATTGCAGCAAATTTAACGAGTCAAGCATCTCTCTGATAAGATTATTAGGAGGAAGAGATAGAAGAAAAATCCAAAGAGCTGACGTTTTGGTTTCTTTTGGTCTTTTAAGTCTCCCCGGCCGGGGGGGGTTTTGTTAAAATAACATGTGTAAAACCTAACAGACAAGGCAGTCTGTTAGGTAAGAGGCACTTACAAAAAGGGCCAAAACACCAGTGCTCCCACTGCCTCTGAGATGTTAAATCAACCACTAATGGGGCTAAAGTTCGTATAAAACAGATATACTGTGGTGCAGAGAACTGTCACAGATTACATGATATTCAGGTGGGGAGTCTCATTTCAGGCACAATCTGCTCAGCAGGTTCCTATCCCAGGCACCCCATCTCTCCTCCTGAGGGAGATCCTCTGGAATATTACTTCCCCTGACTCACCAACAGTTAGAGACTTGCCTCCCACTGGAGCTGGTGTCCCCTCCATAGTCTGGGACACAGAAAACAGGCTGCAGTTTGTCAGGACCTTGTTTTTGGGGGGATTTTGGTCACTGACCTCACAGCCTCTATGAGAGACTAAAGATCTGCTTACAGGAGCCAGCCCCTAAAAATTGCAGCCCCTGACCTATACTGCTTTTACAGTACATTGAGGAAAATTCTCTGAAATTCTACTTCTCCACCTCCAGTTTACAAAAACATGTGACCAAGGACAGGGCTGACAGTAGAGGGAAAAAGGGAGTAAGAGCCAGAGATGCTGAGTTTTTTTGCAGATGTTGGTATCAGTGACACAAGAGGGGCTTTGAGAAGGTGGCCCAGAAGCTCAGATTCAAAAAGATTGTTTCAGACCCCCATGGTAATTTGCTCTGAAAGCAGAACTCTGTAGGAAGGGAGACCTCCAGGGGCCAGGGGGAAAGCAGAAGAAAGCCATGAAAAATCTGAAAGCAATGAGGTAGAATCTGAATTTGTTAGAAGCTTCTAAGGAAACGAAGGGCCAAACCTGCAACCACACATTGCATCCACCTCCCATTTTTATGAGTTGGTTAGTACAGGCAGGAAGCCTATTTGCCTGGACAGATTTCTCTGGAATGACATTCATTTTCAGAAGGGCCCTGCAGGAGCCCTTGATAAGGGCTGCCAGTGGGATGCATCAGTCCTGGCCCTTCCCACAGCATTTTCCAGGCACCAGCACCGTGGTGGTAACTGATACCAGCAATTTTTTCATTCTCTTTCCAGCAGCAAGGAGATTATATTTGATTGAGCTTCACCACTGATTAATTTCTGTCTCCAGGGTTCTCTGCCAGCATATAAACTCACTAAGCCCCCAGTATTCCTTGGAATATTCCTGTGGCTCATAGGAGAACTCGGCATGCAGTGTGTTGTCTGCCCCAAGACTATGATCCTAAGGAAATACTCAGTCTGAGGCTCCTTTAGAGGCCTCTGAAAATAACCACACACAGTCCACTGTCAAGGTAATGTGCTGTTAGACCTGGATCTCACATCTGACATATCTGCTACATGAAAAACACCACAAAACCAAAACAGAGCCTCAAAGCAAACAACCAAAATCTAGTTGCCCTACTTTTCATTTTCCCATGGGACATATAGTTCAAAAACAGCCCAGCAACACCCAAAGTGGTACCACCCAGCACAGCTGAGGTGATAACTAGTGTTAAAAACTTTGGTTTTAAAAATAGCAAATACCCAGTGGCTGGGCCCCACACTTTTTGTGGAGGAAAGTGATGGTTTTAAAGAGATTAAATGCAGCTCCACTCTGAGCTTGGGGCACGATCTGCCTCACCCAAGGCTGCAAACACAACCAGAGTTAGGGCAGAACTGTTGCTATTGACTGCAGTGCTGACAGGTGTTCATCTCCTGAGGCTTCACCCAAACACCCATAATTAGGGAGTTAATCCCTTCTTTCCTTTCTCCATTCCTGATACACTGAAAGTGATCCTAAGCATGAGCTGCTTGGCTTAACCGTATCTCAGTGTCATAACCTGGGGCCAGCTTGATGGTTTTTAAGCATTTGGAGCTGACAGCTACTCACGACTGGGCTTATGAGCTGCAGATCACAAAAGCAGGAACAATTTGCTTACAATGACACAAACAGGAAGGATCAAGATGTTTTCTGTACATGGTGGAAAGTTTTAACTTGAATTCTTTGGCCTTTTTTTTTCCCTCTAGAAGGATCCCAGCCAAAGAGGGAGCCAATATTAAGTCAGTGACAAGTGCCTTTGAGGACAAGAGCCATCCACCCACAGAAAAGGATTCTTTTCTTTATCTACAACTCAAGGAAGGAAACACAACTTTATTATTGGGTTGGCTCAAAAAAAAAAAAAAAAAAAAAAAAAGAAAAAAAAGAAAATACTGCTATTCAGGCAGTTAGTTTAAATGTGGGCCAAGCCCTCTGGTTTTGTAACAAGGTACAAGTCCTCAAAGCCAGATTCTCAAAAACAGAGTGCCAGTTTCTCAGCTCAGACTGAGAACCCACAAATTGGCCAGACCATCAGCAACGCTTTGCACGTATTATCTCCTGTTGGGACAAAATCTTTTCAAATCTGACTGTAACTCAATGAAACCACAACAGTTACATCTGCAAACAATTCAGCACACAGTATTTTCCTCCTTAGTCATGCTTAGGGAAAAAAATGCCACTTTCATAGTGACTGCTTTATCCATGTTATTCACATGTACCAATGCCCAACAGCAATAACATTGTTTTCTAGGATACCCAGGAGAAATCAGAAAGGTGTCTTATTTTATTCCTCCCAAGAGAGAATTTCCACAAAGCAGCAGTCAATTCTAGCTCCAAAATATAACTCTTCTATAGCTAGGCAGCAGAACAATTCATTTTGAAATGAAACTCCCCCAAAAGTGATACCGGAACTCCCACTCACACAAATACTTTTTGTTTACAAGAGTGGTTGTTCTTGAAGAAAGGACTCAACAATGGGATCAGAAGGTGATTCAGAACTGTAAGTCTGGTGCTGGAAAGGACATTAGAGTAGAAATCTGCAGCTCAGATTGTTTTGGGCACAGACAGTTCTGATTGGAATAACTGACAATTACATTATTCAATAGCTTTTTGATTCTCAGAAACTGGCAGCCAACCTATTATTTCAGCTATTTGGATAAAAGTTCCTTGTCTCTAGGGTATTGCTGTTTATTTGCCTCAACCCCACTAATTCCATCTAAACCAGGTATTCAGAAAATGTGTGATAGCAGAATTGATCAGTCGAAACATACCGAACATTCTTTTCCAGAGGATTGAGAAACAGCTCATTTAAGTAGTTCTTTTGCAACATCCTTTGGCTACACTGTCCCTCCCACCAGCTTCTTACAAGAATCATAGAGTTGCATCTACCCCACTACAGTTGCTTTCCCTACTGACACGAGATAAATTATGACACAGTATTCTGAGCTGGAATGGACCCACAGGGATCACCGAGTCCAGCCCTGAAGTGTTTGGCCCATACAGAGAGGGAACACCAGCCTTGGCATCATTAGCACTGGGCTCAAACCAACTGAGCTAAGTATTCACATGTATTTTCACTTTATTTAGAGCAGGAAGTTACTTTTTCTTCCCCTAACAGAGCAGGTCCCCACCCACTCCAGGAAAAGAATGTAAACTGGCACAGCAAGGCTCGGTGACATCCAGAGGTAAAACTCTAAGTATGCTCACTTCCCGCTGCTAGAGCACATTCAAAGGCAGGCAAAGGGAACCAGGAAGCTAATGGAAAAGCCAAATCTTAGAAGGGAAACTAGAAAGGTGCCTGCAGACAGGAAGGAGCCAGATCCATGTGTCCCAGAGGTTGCTTTGGGCAGGTAAAGAGCCTGGCTTTCTGCACCCTGCCTGCCCTGTGGGCTGTGCTCACTGCAGACATTCATCCACAACATTGCCAGCTCAGGGGCAATGGAAGGGGTGAAAATGAGGGGCACCGTTCACATCTATCCTTACTGCACTGCCCACAGGCAGAGAGGCATCTCTCCATTTCCTGGAAATTGCAGCATTGGGGCAAGAACACAGAAGAGGAAAAAAAAAAAAATCAAAACAAAACACAAAGCTATATCATAAATCTGAACGTTGCATTCCCAGTAGAAGAAGGGTGAACAGCATTTGACTTTTAGGAAATGATGGGTTACTGTGAGAACACAGCTTTAAGTGCCAGTTGGTTTGGTCAAGGCTTGTGTCCAAACCTTTTAAAAAACTGTTCAGTTAGAACGGTTAAAGGAAGTACTGCAGGGTTTACTGTACTTTTTCCTTTAGCAGTGAAATGTTTTGACTGGAAGCAATTATGGTCAGGAGCCTTTTTTTTTATTTCATGCATATTCAGGCCACAGCGCTGATCCCCATGGGCTTGAGTGCAGCAGTAGATGTGGTGGGAGCCCGTTGTTTGTTCTCACTCCCGAGTACGCGGACAATTTTACCATTAGGTGGCACCAGAGAATATTTGAACATTACCGGGAAGGAGCGCTGGACCTGGGATCGTCTTAAGGAGATGTAACCGCGGAATTAAATAGAGCCCTCTTTGCCATACATACCAGCTCCTTAATTACTTACTACAGGTGGTACACAGCCCATCAGAGTGCAAGGGGCAGCCACAGCCGTGATTTATTAGCAAGTTTTGATCACACAGGAGAAGTATTTGACATGGAATCGCCATACAGCTGGAATTAACTGAGACGAACAGCTTTGTAGGGTTTTATTTGTCTTACTGAAAAGAAAAGCATATATTTCTGCCCATACAACTCCAAATGTGGGCTGGTAAAAAAGACCCTTTCAAGAGTCCCAGTGCATATCTGGTACAATTCCAGCAAGGTCTATGAATAATTTACCAGCTAATGAGCTCTTTTCTGTTTATGAAATAATACTCTTAAGAATAATAAGGCAGGACACAAGCAGTAGCCATATGTTTCTTCTCAAGTTCTAGCCAGACAAATGACCTGAAAATTGCTGTTGCAAGAACTTCTAAAGCATATGGCTAAGTACAGGGAATTTGTTAACTTCTTGTGTCAGATCCAAGAGTTTCCAATTATCAACAAAAGATGGCATACCAACCCAATTACTCCTGATATATTCCAGTCGAAGACAGATTCCAAGTAACCATAGCTGTGTGGGCGTATGTGGTTTGAAATAACAGGAATCACTGAAAATTTAGTGTAAATAAAAAAAAAAAGTAGACCCACAGATCACATGCAGACAAATGTGTCCCAGTGTGCTGAATGTACTTTCAACAGGAAGCAGGAATTTTTAGGCATTCTACCAACTGGCTGATTTCGAGCCATCATAAACTATTAGAGGTACATTTACTTTCCAGCACTACAGAAAACTCCAGAAACCGCTTATTTCATTTGTCAGAGAGGAAAAGAAGTACATCTTTCTTACATAACAAAACAAAAACACACCAAATGGTTGATTTTTTTTTAATTATTAATTGCAGGTTGCTTTTGAAGACAACCTCCTCACCCAGCTGGACAGACACAAGGACACTGGTACATTGTGCATATTTCTGATACATCTGACTAAGCAACTGAGTCCAGTGCCGTGTTCTTACTCACAGCAATCCTTAGCCCCTTGTGTTCTCATACCATGCCTGAACCATAGAATCTCCAGCCATTCCACTTGACAGCAAGAAGGAAAAGCAATGATAGATTCACAACAATGGACCAGAACTCATAAAACCTCTAAGGGAAAAACATGAGGAACCCATTTGTATGCTAAACAATATTTCATATTTGTACTAAAATGTATTACATCATCTTAAGAGTCATATAAACTATCAGGGATTATTCCCACTGTACTGGGTCAGTGTGTCAATCCAGGTCAACAACAGCATATTTTTCACTAAGTTAAGAATGTTTCTGGGTTAATTTTTGTTTTAATCACACATCTTGCAGGGAAGGTAAAGGTCCACAAGTCAGTTTGTGCTGTGTTTATATCTGAATTCAGCAGAGTCACTGCTTAGGTCTTTTTTTATTCAGCTTCCAACAACTGTGACTGCTCACAGGTTATGATGTGGGTGATAACTAACATACCAAATGCCAATTATCCTTAGACAAGCCAGTGACTGGGATGCTTGCCTTGGTCAGCCACAGCCCTGCAGGTACTTCTCAGACTTAGGTCCCCTTAGGTTGAGTTGCTCAATCCAGAGCAGATTTCTTTCACTACACCACAGACCTCTGGCTTGCTCTAGGGGGAGTAAAGCCTGAGTAGAGGCTGCTGGACAACCCCTAACAGGCCACTGGCTGAGCAAAAAACCTGAAAGAGATCATGATGCTGGTGAAGGGAAAGTAAAAATCCCTACAAAGCCTGAGAGCCTTCTCCTCTTCCTCAGGATTTCCAGCCAGACAAGTTGATCCTGAGAGAGATACTTGTCCATTCCAACAAAAGTAAGCAAAATTTATGGAAAGTGACCCCCAAATAGTTAGAGCAGACTAAACATTAAAATAACGGCATGGGCAAAAGATGTTTAAGAGTCTATAAATGCAATAGTTTCATAATGGCTCATGTTTCACTTGCATAAAATGGAAAAAAATCACCAATTTAACTAATCCTTCCTTTATTATACTGCCTTTAAGAGAAGCACCTGAGCTATAAGTGTAAAAATAGGCATAAAAAAACCCCAAAAAACCCCACAACCCTTATCTAACCTCTGCATCATAAGGAAGAAAACAAGAGGTGAAAAAATCATACTTTGGACCTGCCTAAATTTCTATAACTACAGTAGAAAGATCCCAAAAAACCCAAAAAGTCATTCTGAAATTTGCTCTGTCCGTGCTATCTGAAGGTACATGACTGATGTATTTCTTCCAAACACAAGATTAAAGCTAAACTGTAGTTCCTTATCATAGCAAATAATACCTGGCACTGTTCATAGGCATTTCCAATATTAACCCACCTGTAAACCAAAGAAAACATTCTCTCATAGCTCAGGAATCACAGTGCCACAGCAGCTCATTTCTACGACCCAGGAATGCTGCCTGCCTCTAAAACTTAACCTGGTGTGAGCACATGGAAACTCTTCAACGACTAGCTATTGTTTTATCAGCTCCATAACAGAAAAAGATGAATTTTCACCAGAATGGTGATAGCAACTAACTGGTAATGCTGCCTCAAAAGCAGAATAACTATTAGTGGCCAACAAGTTTTCCTAAATGTCCTTATACAACTTTTTATTACTATGGGAAAAGTATGGCAAAAGCCTGTGCCCCCAGGTAAAACACCAACTTTTAAGTAGGTTAAAGCCACCTACTTTTAAGGTGTTTGTAACCACTTTCCAAAGCACTGTTCCCCACCGCATGTCACGTTCCACTTGATAAGCTTTGTCTCTTTTGGGCTTGTGTATAACAGTCAAACAAATCTTTATCTCCCTCTCATGCCATATTGCTGGGGACCATTCTTTCCTCCTGGAGTGCATTGTTTTGCATGCCATGCTTGGAAATATCACTCCCTTCCAGCCAGAACAAGGCAGATACATGAATTCAGTCAATTAAGCCTATTTATTTTGGCTATTCTGCTTGCACACGTGAAGCCAAGCTTAAGCACCACAGTGAACAACACCTTTATCATCCCACACACTTTCCCTGATGATCCAGCTGTCTTAATATCAGCATATGCATCCACAATGAGTTGGCTTGAGCTACTTCAGACCAGCTGTGTCCATGGGTTTGTGGAATTAGCCAAACACTGATGCTGTGGCACCACAGGGTGCCTCTCCCTAGGTACCTGAACCCTGCTCTCCCTCACCTCCTGAGGGACAGGGCATTGCATTGTGTCTCTTGACCACTGCACTCTGCAAGGGGGTTCAAGGAGTCTGTTCTCTACATCAGTGCTCAGCATCACTGCAGTAGGTGTTCATCCCCTGGGGGAGGATTGTCTGTTGCACAGTATTTTTGGGTTTTTTTCAATATACAATGATCACATACCTTTCTTCATCTCTCAAGCCCTGTATGCCTTTTGCCACTTCAGGGCTGTCCAGTTGGTTACAGAAAATGGGTTCAGGAAAGGTGCAGATTAGTTAAGGGAGCATCATTTGGAGCACAGCACCTGTACAGAATCCCTTGCACTGTGATATTCTCAGTCGCACCTCATAACTGAGAGCCCTCATCTCCCTGCACTTACATCACCCTGCAAAGATCCCAATGCTCTTCCCCAACTCCAGCAGCTCCTCCTCAGGCATGATGGGTGCACAGGGCACTGTTCTTGTCAGTTGAAATCCCTGCTGCACCTGTTTGGATTGATTTCGCTCTATGGTCACACAGTGGTTTTGTACTGGATTCAAAAGATGTCTTTTAAATCTCCCGAGAGTCAGATAAGACACACTGGACCCATTTCAGCATAAAATGCAAAGCATTCTTAGAGCAAAATGCACAAAACTCACACAACTATTTCAGTTAATAATTAAAAGGCCTTCCCCTAGGGTTAACCAAGTCAAGTTAGCTATTCATCTCATTTAAAGTGCACGTTCTAGGACCAAAAAGGAAGGCTGCTGGATGATTTTGCATTTCACCCATGCAGATCTGTGTATTATAACCACATACAGAAGCACAATCTGCTTCCAGAGAAGTACAGCATTGCTCCATACTTTGGCATTTGTGACAGAGTGCAGCAAGACACATACCTTGAAGCCACCCAAGCCTCTCAGATTGCTATGGAAGCCATACCTGCATACCTGAAACTGCTCTGGGGACTGCCCCAGCCTGAACAGGAGGGCATTCTCACAGGATGGAGGCAAGCTGTACATATAATAACCCATTGGCAAAGCTACTTGTACTTCATACCTCCGCTATAGACACCTTTGCACCTCACACCTATGGGGAGTTTGTAAATGGTAGTCCCAGACAGCTACTTCTCCCAACAACGCTGAAAAAACCCAAGTTTAATTTAATCCTAAAGTTTTTCCCAGCTTTACAGAAAAACTAAACCATAGGAGAAGGTAACACTCTCCCTGTGTAACTGCTACAGTAACTGACCACCCTTAAGGTGACCATGTTGTGAATAAAATCCGTTCAGGACTCTGTGCTGTCCTGTGCCCACTACCTCCACCCTGCCATCAGCTGACTGCTGCTTTAGAGAAAGAAATGCTCTCAGTCAGGCAGCCCTGCTATCTCAGCCCACTGGACGGTGTGCTGAAGGCAATACTAATTATTCCAGAAAAACACCATTAAAATAAATGCTAAGCTCCATAAATAAATACCACATCACAGCATAAGTTTTTTAGGTGATTCTAAAATGTCATCGAATCTTCTGGAATCTCAGTCTTTTCTTTACTCTGTGCAGCCTATTCATGCAGTAAGATAAAGGGCATTCCTATTTGATTAGTCTTGCTAATAAACACATTTAGAGGCAGGCTTTCTTTTTCAAAAGAGCAGTATAAACATTTGCCAAAAAAATAAACAAAACACAGAATTTTTTTTTTTTTGACAGCAACTGTTTAAAAATTAGCATAGTAGCATTTTGAAACTCAGGTATTTATCAGACAAACTGAAACACGTGCTCCATGGCATTATCAAACAGCATTCATTACACTGAGATCACTGGATAAAATCTTTATCTGTTTCATGGGCAAAGTCATTTACTCCAACACGTCTGTGTGAAAACATCCAAGAGCAAAATGTATTCCAACAAGTCCGCTGGAGCTCTTGGATGGTTACAGTCACTAACCTGACAAAACACTATTACAAACTTGTTTTAGGAATGCCATTCAGTCATTTCAGAGCTTCCTGTCTCTGCCTCCGTGGGCCAGTAAAGTTGACTTGAGCAGTTTGGTTATATTAACCTAGCTTTCCTTGCCATGATAGTTTTCTTTCTTGTGAGTACTGTGAGTCATTTCCTTAAGTCTTTGCTGGTTTGGCTGCAGTCTTCAGGATAGTTGGAACTGCCAATGCGCCTTTTCTACTCCTGGTTTTAATTCTGCTGTGTGCAAGAACCATTTCTCTTAGAGTAGATTTATCTATTTAGTTGAAATAATTACATTGCTGCCTAATGCAAATCATTCAAGTTCAGTTGTCATCATAACTCCTTCAGAGCCATGCAAGGCTCCAGTTGTTGAGGGTCAGAACCCAAAGTCTTCTGACTGTTCTGAAAAAGCCCCTGCAGATGAGCACTTGCTTCCCAAGCCTTTAGAAACATGGCCATACCACTCTATCCTTTCATGCCTTTGTTTAAGCAGGACAGCTAGAAACAAGTCTTTCCACCTAACTGTATAAAGCTTACTGATGCATTCTAATCCCTCAAGTATTCCTAGGCTTCAGGAAGAGGAAAACACACACACAAAAAAAAAAGGGCACAAGAAAAATCAACATGTGAAAGACCCACACAGGGAACCCCTGCAGCAACAAGAAGAGCACAGAGAATCACCTACCTGCAACTCAAAACCAACATCCAGCCCAAGCAGAGACAGAACAAAAGGCCACGTCCAGGGAAGCTCAAACCAGGAATAAGAGCTCTGGGCCAGGCTTAAATGGAGCTCCTGCACCCATGGGTGGAGGGTGTGGGTGGGGTCCCAGCCCAGGTGGGGCTGATCAGGGCAACCAAACCTGTCACAGCCCTGGCACTGCTGGAGAGGGCAAGCATTCAAGGAGGAGTAGTGGTGAGAAATAACAACAACCGTGTCCTAAGTGCTAAATATACCCAGCTGCTCTTTACAGAATAGTGACTCTGCAAGTGCAAACAATTTTATAGTAATGAAGTCGTTTCTTAATGACTTGTATGAAAGAAACAAAACAAGAAATCCTCAAATCCCATTTTTTGTTCATTTTCTGATAGATACCCCAAGGCTAATCCCAGCAGCTATTATCCTTTACTATTAGCCTCTACTGAAGGGCATTAATTATTTCAGCCATTATATACATTATGAAAGCCTTGAGTGACTGAAGGAACCTCTGCAGTGTAAAGGGGATTTTTTTCTTAGTTGAGGGACTACTATAATAATTGAGCAACTCTTACCTGCTGAGACAAACTGAAGAATAGATTTTTTGAAATCCGTCATTGTTAAATGCAGCATTTTAGCAATGCAGCATGCGAAGAAGAATGTGCACTACATCATACACCAGTAATAGCAAACAAAAATAACCATAATATTCCTAATAAAGAAGGTTGATCCATTTGGAACCTGAATCCAGAAGATACTTCTACCCATCTGTAATTTTATTTTTATTAGTTCAGGAAGACAGAGAAAAATGGGTTCATTATATATTCAATTTAAATCAAAGGTTTAACTCCCCTCAATTGTAAACTTATATCAGAATTTAGTTCAGATGCCTTCTCCTTCAATAAAACCACTTTTTCCTGTTTGACACTTTATGTGAGTGGAACAGAAAGAAAGTAAAACACCTAAAAATCACCTGTGAAGATTACAGTGTAAAGAGGTGAGTTTCAAAACAGGAATATTTTTTCTTAACCCAGGAGAGCTTCTTTTCCAGTGGTTTCTAAATAAGAGAGAGAACCTTTCTTGTTCTTAATTAAGGAAATAGCACAGTTATCAAGTTCAGGGTTTAGGTTATTTATTATAGATTTGTAATACTTATACTTTGTATACTTATTTATAGATTTGTAATGCAGTTCTTTTGACAGCAATGCAGGATGTAACCTGTCATGACAAGGAGATTGCCAGTGCAGGATTATTGCTCTCGTTCTTTTTGGTTCTTTAGAGCGCCGTATTCAATTCTAAGTCATGCTCTTATTCATTAATTACTCTCCTTAAAAATTAGGCAATGTCAGTTTTCTTTTTCTAATTGGTAATATTTAAATCTCTCTTCATGGTGTTTTCTAATTAGATTTAGAATGTGAGCTATGACTTTGCTTCTGAGAGCCAAAACAGACAGGTTTCACTCTTGCCAGAAAACGCCCGTGCCATTTCCAAGAGTGAAAATTCCTGGACTTCTGAGTTTTGTACATTTGTTTCTAATTCTCCTAACATTTCAGAAAAGACAGGGTTCACATAATCCATCTGTTGAAAAATCTTCCAGAGATTAAGATGTTTAAAACTGGGTGGCTCTAATAAATAGCAGTGTCTATATGAGGTTGTACAGCACATTGAATGTTACCAAATGTTAACACCTCGTGTGTGATCAGTCAGACTTTTAAGCCAAGATCCAATGGTTTTCTGTCGGGTTCACCAAGGCTGCATTTATTTCCCTGCTCATTCTCACAACCATTAATGGCTCTCTTTAAAATCCTTTGGTGATGGGTGAGGTACCAGAAAACTGAAAAAAAAAAAAAAGGTCAAATATAGTGACTCTCTGTAAAAAAGGCAGGAAAGGAAACAATAAGTTTTAGGCTAGTCAGTTTAACTTCTTCTCCCAGAAATATTCTGGAGTAAAAAAGTAATTGGAAGAGGTAATTGGAATAGGGAACCTAATAACAAGAGTAGCAAGAATAAATCCTACCAGACTAATGTGCTACTAACCAGGAATGTCTGCAGATGGGGGGGCAGCAGCAGAGGACATAACTCAGGACTTCAGCAGGGTTTAAATCCTATTTCCTGTAACATTCCCATAAAATACAGCGAAAGTTGTCCATTATATAAAAATGTGTAACGAGCATCCCCACATGGGACTGTGGTGACCATTAGGATGGAAGGATGTACCAAAATACACAGAAATTCTACCCTGGGACTGTATCTGTTCTGCCTTTCATGACCATGCTGAGCAAGAGTACTCAGCACCAAAATACACCAAGGAAGAATTAGCTGGATGATGGTATTTTCAGAAAAGGACCTGGGGGTTACAGTTCATCAACACAAGTCAGTAAGAGCATGCAGACAGGATAAGCACTGCATAAAAATGAAAACTCAGGAGTACAGGCTGTGAGGCAGCTGGTAAGATCATGCAGTTCTGTCCGGCACTGCTCAAGCCTCCAGTTTTGTGCTTGGATTTCAAGAATGATGTAGCTAACTGTGGAAAGAGTTTGTTGCAGACCAACAAGAAATATGACCTCTGAGAATGAGCTGAAAGACTTAGGAGTATCTAGCTTAGTGAAGGGAACTCTTAAAGATTGATCAATGCTTGATAAAAGTATTCATAAGCACCAAAGTCTGACAGAAAGAAGGAATAATTTGTTCAATGTGTCCATGGCGGACAGGATGAAAACTAATAGCTTTAAGTTGCAGCAAGAATAATTCAAGTTACTTATTAAAGGGAGAAAATACTTCTTGATGGTAAGTGAGGCACAGGAATTTCCTGGATAGGTCATGAAGACCTCATCATTAGAAATTGTAAAGGAGTGAATAAACAAATATCTACCAGGAATGAACTCAGCATAGACAGGAGATGAACGAGATAACCTTTTTGTGATCTCTTTCAAAAAAAAAAAAAAATTTTTAATGTTTCCATGATTCTGTATCACTCTGCCCTTTTGGTTAGAAAAAGAATTTATCTGGGGAATTTCTAGGGGTAGAAGAGTTTTTGTAACAGCTGTGAAAGATTTTTTTTATTATTATTATTTGCTGGTGGGTGCACATTACTTTAGAACACAGTAGGCCACATTATATTATTCTGAGAAATTTAAGTTAATGGCACTCATTTGGGGAATATGACATAACATCATGAAAGACACAATATTATAGGTTCTTACTTCTGTAAAATAGGGAATGCAATAAAGCCTTTCAAAACACCACCAGCATTAATTTTCACCAGCAATAAACCCCTCCCAAATAACAACCCCCAAATTTAGCACTCATTCTAGAAAAGCATTCCCAGATACTGCAGATGATGAAGGATCCGCGTGCCACCTTCTCTTTCCCCACCCTCACTTTGCAGCTTTCCAAACCGCCCTTTTTGCACCCAGCTCAGGCAAGTACCGAAAACAGCACTTTGCTTCATGGTGGTGCTGTGAAGTGGAGAAATTTGAGCACAAGAACAATAAATAAATGCAAGCTCTGCAGTACAGATGGTGCTGCATTACGGGGAAGTTGCACTCTTCTGATTGTGTTTGACTTCTGCCTCCTGGGCCCGTGGAGTGCAGACGCACCCAGTGACCAGCAGCACGCACCTGGAGAGCCCCAAAGCACACCTGAACACATCCAGGGGCGCTCTCTGCATGCTGACCCGCACTTCTCACCCCCAGGGCCAAGGGCTCGCCCTTCCCAGGAGGGATCCTGCCCCGCTCTCCGTCTGGGGACTGGGTGCAGCCCCAAACGTGTGGCACTTGTCACTGTAGATCACCCAGCTCATGAAGTTCCTGTGAATTCCAGGTTCTGATTCACCCCAATGACTGTGGACTCTGCACCGAGGCTGAGTGTGACAGTGAAACATTCTCCTGTTCAGTTATGCTTCCTCTGAGATTTGCAGATTGTGTGTGTGTGTGTGTGTGTGTGTGTGTGAGGTGAGGGAAAGAGACCAGGATGAAAAAAACGAAGGCAGAGAATGTAGCAAAATAGACATGGTACACCAGAATGAGAAAGATCCTGTTATTCTTTTCTTTGATCAAGCTATTGGCCTGTTGGGGTTTAAGTCTCTGTGGAATTTTTTCCCCCCTCCCAAGTTGCTAGGAGACTAAGTGCTGAGTGCTTAACCTGGACAAAAGAACTGATAACTTAGTTTTGGGGGAGGGAAAAAAGCTCCCGGAGAGAGCGGAGGGTGGGGGGATCTCGCGGCTTTTTCTTTTCTTTTTCCGGGGAGGGAGCACGGATCGGGCCACGGCTGGCTTCTGGAGTCCACGGGTAACGAAGGAGTCTGGTCCTGGGAATTCTACCATCTGTTGGAGTATCCAGGAATTCGGAGTTTCTTCGCTGTCCTGCTGGATTTTGGGTGAGCCTGGGTCCCACCGCTGCAGCTTCTCCGGCACTGCCACCTCTGCCTGCCGAGGACACCCCCTGCCTGCGGAGGACAATCCACCGCGCCCGGCTTCCAGCCATCAGCGCCGGAGCCGCCACCGTTTGCCCTCGGGGTTCTTGGTTCTGTTCTACTATTGTTATAATTGCTGTTGTTTTTTGTCTGTCCTGTTATATTTACTAGTAAAGGACTGTTATTCCTTTTCCCCATAGCTCTGACTGAAAAGTTTTATTTTTTAATCTTCCAAATTATAATAACACGGAGGGAAGGATTCAAATTCCTCATTTCCTAGAGAGGCCTGCCTCTCCTTAGCAGACACCTGTCTTTTCAAAACCAAGACAGAATTTGGCGCCCAGATCGTGGGGCATTGAGAGAAAAAGGAATAACAGTTCTTAAGTGCCTACATTGCTGTGCACTGGATATCATGTGGTCTGGCTTAACCTGGTTTGGGTGGCATGTGGTGGTGGCCGTATTTCTCCCATTTGCAGGCCCTTTTCTAAACATGGGCCCTGTAACTAAGGTTACTGTGGCTGTCATCAATCTTGCTATATGGGTTAATGAAGTGAGGAAATCGTGGATTTTTAATTTCCTCTGGAAGGCAGGCACATGGATTCAGGGCTATCATACACTAACTGTGTGTTTCTGGAGTTACTTTAACAACGGTACCTACTGTGAAGAAATGACACCAGGGGAAATTTTTTCACAACCCTTCACCCAGCTCTTTGGGCCTACCCCACCAGTCTTTGAAGGGTTCAAATCTCTGAATGTTAATGACATCATACAGTGGCTGGTGTTGCTGGTATGCCTGTTCTGTTTAGCATTTAGAGATAAGGGGAGACTGACCTGGATAACCACCCTGATACCTACCCTAGAGAATAAGGATGCTGCCCCACAGCCTGAGCCCGTCCCACAGCCTGAGCCCGTCCCACAGCCTGACCCTGCCCCACAGCCTGACCCTGCCCCACAGCCTGACCCTGCCCCACAACCTGACCCTGCCCCACAACCTGACACTGTCCCACAGCCTGCCTCAGGAATAAACCACCCAGATTGGGTGAAGGAGATAGGTGAGATGCTGAGGGAGTACCTTTCCCCTGTAGTAGCCTCATTAGCCCCAGCTGCTGGGAAACCCTCCCCCTGCCCCGACAAAGGAGAGTCTGATGGTGCAGCAGCAGAACCCACAGACGTTACAACCGTCCAGGTTCCAGCTGAACCACAGGGGCAGCCACAGCCAGCAGCAGTGGCCCCTGTGGAAACAAAGAAGTATAAGGTGAAATCAGAGCACCCAGGCAACAAGGATAAGAAAGGAGGGCCCTCACAACCCGGGGAGGAGTCAGAGGTTGAGATCATCACTGAGTCCCTGACATATGAAAGTCTCCGTAATCTGCAAAAAGATCTTGCACGGCGGGGACGTGAGGCTTATACAGCCTGGTTACTTCGGGTCTGGGACCTTATAGGTACAGGTGTGCAGCTAGATAGTAGTGAGGCAAGGAATTTGGGACCCTTGACCCAGGACTCAGGTGTGAATCAGGTATTCGTAAGGGAGCCAGGGCCCCTTTCCCTTTGGGAGCGGCTTTTAATGAGTGTACGGGAGAGGTTTGTCCACAGAGACAGAATGCAAGAGCACCATCATAGAATGCGCTGGAAGACCCTTGAGGAAGGGATCCAACAGTTGAGAGAAGTGGCGGTATTGGAGGTACTCTTTGGGAGGGGTGGACAGCATGATAATGACCCCGACAAAGTCAAGTGCACAGGGCAAATGCTGTGGAATCTGGCAACTCTAGGACCATCTCAATACGCCACATACATTGCAACAATTCATCCTGATACCAACCGAGAGACAGTGGGTTCTGTAGCCAACAAGCTTAGAAATTATGAGAGTATCATCTGTAGCCCAATGCAGGCTCAGGTCTCTGCCGTGGCTAAGGAACTCAGAGAGGAGATAAGGGAGAAGATGGAGGAGGTGACAGAGAAGATGGAGGAGATGATGAGGAGGAACAGTTCCCATGTAGCACCGGTGCGAGTTACAGGCCCCAGAGTCAGAGCTCAACAGCCCCCAGCTAGAGAGAGAGGGTACACCCCACGAGCTGACCTGTGGTACTTTCTGCGTGACCATGGGGAAGACATGGGAAGGTGGGATGGAAAACCCACTTCTGCCCTGGCAGCACGGGTGCGTGAGCTCAAGGAGAGAAACACTAACCGAGGGGGTTCCACTAAGATGAAGGTAGCCTCGACATCGCACGACCAGGCTGCCAGGTATTATAGAAGTGAGGATGATATGTCAGATCCCCATGAAGGAACCTCTACCATGTATGCTCAGGAGGGGAATAATGACCGGTGCTAGAGGGGCCCTGCCTCTAGCCAGGGAGAGGCACGGGAAAACCGGGTCTATTGGACGGTGTGGATCCGATGGCCTGGCACATCAGAGCCACAGAAATATGAAGCTTTAGTTGATACTGGTTCTCAGTGTACCCTGATACCATCGGAATATGTGGGGACAGAACCTATTTCCATTGCTGGGGTGACGGGGGGATCACAGGAACTGACTCTGTTGGAAGCCGAGGTGAGCCTGACCGGGAAGGAGTGGCAGAAACATCCAATTGTGACTGGCTCAGGGGCCCCGTGTATTTTGGGCATAGACTTCCTCCGGAATGGTTATTACAAAGACTCTAAGGGATTCAGGTGGGCTTTTGGAATAGCAGCTGTGGAGGCAGAGGGCATTAAGAAATTGAATAGCTTGCCTGGACTGTCGGAGAACCCATCTGCAGTAGGACTTCTAAAGGTAGAAGAGCAACGAGTTCCAGTTGCCACCTCGACGGTGCACCGCCGACAGTATCGGACAAATCGAGATGCCGTGATCCCCATCCACAAGATGATTCGGGAGCTGGAGAGCCAAGGGGTGGTCAGCAAAACCCACTCACCCTTCAACAGCCCCATCTGGCCTGTGCGCAAGCCTGACGGAGAATGGAGATTGACTGTGGACTACCGTGCCTTGAACGAAGTGACTCCACCATTGAGCGCTGCTGTGCCGGACATGCTGGAACTCCAGTACGAGCTGGAGTCCAAGGCAGCAAAATGGTACGCCACAATTGACATTGCTAATGCCTTTTTCTCCATTCCTCTGGCTGCAGAATGCAGGCCTCAGTTTGCTTTCACCTGGAGGGGCGTGCAGTACACCTGGAACCGACTGCCCCAGGGGTGGAAACACAGCCCCACCATCTGCCATGGACTGATCCAGGCTGCACTGGAAAAGGGTGAGGCTCCGGAGCACCTACAGTATATCGATGACATCATTGTGTGGGGGAACACGGCAATGGAAGTGTTTGAGAAAGGAGAGAAGATCATCCACATTCTCCTGAAAGCTGGTTTTGCCATCAAGCAGAGCAAGGTCAAGGGACCTGCCCGAGAGATCCAGTTCCTGGGAGTAAAGTGGCAAGATGGACGGCGACAGATTCCCGCTGAGGTCATCAATAAGATCACTGCAATGTCCCCACCAACCAGCAAAAAGGAGACACAAGCTTTCCTAGGCGCCATAGGTTTCTGGAGAATGCACATTCCTGAGTACAGCCAGATTGTGAGCCCTCTCTACCTGGTCACCCGCAAGAAGAACGATTTCCACTGGGGCCCTGAACAGCAACAAGCCTTTGCCCAGATCAAGCAAGAGATCGCCCATGCAGTAGCCCTTGGCCCAGTGAGGACGGGACCAGATGTGAAGAATGTGCTCTACTCTGCAGCCGGGAACAATGGCCTGTCCTGGAGCCTTTGGCAGAAGGTGCCTGGGGAGACTCGGGGCCGACCACTGGGATTCTGGAGCCGAAGCTACAGAGGGTCAGAAGCCAACTACACTCCCACAGAGAAGGAAATCTTGGCAGCCTATGAAGGAGTTCAAGCTGCCTCAGAGGTGATTGGCACAGAAGCACAACTCCTGCTGGCACCCCGACTACCAGTGCTGGGGTGGATGTTTAAAGGAAAAGTTCCCTCCACCCATCATGCCACCGACGCCACGTGGAGCAAATGGATTGCCCTCATCACTCAGCGCGCCCGCATTGGAAACCCAAATCGCCCTGGGATTTTGGAGATAATTACAAACTGGCCGGAAGGTGAAAACTTTGGTCTCATGGATGAAGAGGAGCAGGAACAAGTGACACGTGCTGAAGAAGCTCCACCATACAACCAACTGCCAGCAGAAGAAACACGCTATGCTCTTTTCACTGACGGTTCCTGCCGCGTCGTAGGGATGAACCGGAAGTGGAAAGCAGCTGTATGGAGCCCCACACGACAGGTTGCACAAGCCACTGAAGGAGAAGGTGGGTCAAGCCAACTTGCTGAACTCAAAGCTGTTCAACTGGCCCTGGACATTGCTGAAAGAGAGAAGTGGCCAAAGCTCTACCTCTACACTGATTCGTGGATGGTGGCCAATGCTCTGTGGGGCTGGCTGGACAGGTGGAAAAAGGCCAATTGGCAACGTAGGGGAAAGCCAATCTGGGCTGCAGATGAGTGGAAGGACATTGCCACTCGGGTAGAGAAGCTACCTGTCAAAGTCCGTCATGTAGATGCCCATGTCCCCAAAAGTCGGGCTAATGAGGAACACCAAAACAACGAGCAGGTAGATCACGCTGCAAAGATAGAGGTGTCAAAGATAGACTTAGATTGGCAACACAAGGGAGAGTTGTTCCTAGCTCGATGGGCCCATGATGCCTCAGGCCATCAGGGCAGAGATGCCACCTATAAGTGGGCACAAGACCGAGGGGTGGATCTAACTATGGACAGTATTTCTCAAGTTATCCATGACTGTGAGACGTGTGCTGCCATCAAGCAGGCCAAGCGGGTGAAGCCCCTGTGGTATGGCGGGCGATGGTCCAAGTATAAGTATGGGGAAGCTTGGCAGATTGACTACGTCACCCTTCCCCAAACCCGCCAAGGCAAGCGCTATGTGCTGACCATGGTGGAAGCCACCACTGGATGGCTGGAGACCTACCCTGTGCCCCATGCTACTGCCCGGAACACCATCCTGGGCCTTGAAAAGCAAATCCTGTGGAGACATGGTACCCCTGAGAGGATTGAGTCTGACAACGGGACTCATTTCAAGAACAGCCTTATAAACACCTGGGCTAGGGAACATGGCATTGAGTGGGTGTACCATATTCCTTATCATGCGCCAGCAGCCGGGAAGGTTGAACGATGCAATGGCCTGCTTAAAACCCCTTTGAAGGCACTGGGTGCAGGGACTTTTAAGAACTGGGAGAATAACTTAGCAAAGGCCACCTGGTTAGTGAACACTCGAGGTTCCACCAACCGAGCAGGCCCCGCCCAATCTGAGCCCCTGGGAACAAGAGATGGAGATAAAGTTCCTGTAGTACACATGAGAGGAATGCTGGGGAAAACTGTTTGGATTAATTCTGCCTCCAGCAAAGACAATCCCGCTCCTGGGGTTGTTTTTGCTCAGGGACCTGGCTGCACATGGTGGGTGATGCAAAAGGATGGAGGGACCCGCTGCATACCTCAAGGGGACCTTGTTTTTCGGTGAACACTGTGACTGTGTCTGTATTTATATTCACATGTATATATATGTATATTATTTAAAGATTTAAGTTCAATATAATATGTTGGTGTGGGAAAAAAATTCGGGGTGGATAATGTTGGGGTTTAAGTCTCTGTGGAATTTTTTCCCCCCTCCCAAGTTGCTAGGAGACTAAGTGCTGAGTGCTTAACCTGGACAAAAGAACTGATAACTTAGTTTTGGGGGAGGGAAAAAAGCTCCCGGAGAGAGCGGAGGGTGGGGGGATCTCGCGGCTTTTTCTTTTCTTTTTCCGGGGAGGGAGCACGGATCGGGCCACGGCTGGCTTCTGGAGTCCACGGGTAACGAAGGAGTCTGGTCCTGGGAATTCTACCATCTGTTGGAGTATCCAGGAATTCGGAGTTTCTTCGCTGTCCTGCTGGATTTTGGGTGAGCCTGGGTCCCACCGCTGCAGCTTCTCCGGCACTGCCACCTCTGCCTGCCGAGGACACCCCCTGCCTGCGGAGGACAATCCACCGCGCCCGGCTTCCAGCCATCAGCGCCGGAGCCGCCACCGTTTGCCCTCGGGGTTCTTGGTTCTGTTCTACTATTGTTATAATTGCTGTTGTTTTTTGTCTGTCCTGTTATATTTACTAGTAAAGGACTGTTATTCCTTTTCCCCATAGCTCTGACTGAAAAGTTTTATTTTTTAATCTTCCAAATTATAATAACACGGAGGGAAGGATTCAAATTCCTCATTTCCTAGAGAGGCCTGCCTCTCCTTAGCAGACACCTGTCTTTTCAAAACCAAGACATGGCCCCAGAAAAAATGGCCAACATAAATTACATAAGCCAAAGTCAACTTCAGCCCATGTTCTTTCTAGCCATTTCATCTTGTGCGTGCCAGCTTCCACCCATTTCCCCAATTTTATCCACATGTGATATTATGTAGCCATTAAAAATGTGTTCTTCTACTTAGTTCAAGTTTTCTGCGTTAAACGCATTTTATTCTTCCCCTGCAATATCCTAGGAAAATAAAATGCCATTTATTCAATTGAAGTGGTAGGGTATTGAATTTAACTACCAATAATAATGCCCAATCATTGTATACTTTTAAAAGCATTTATATGGATTTCAATAGGAAAGGAAAGAGTTTAATTCTTATTTTTTAATCTAAAAGCACATGGAGAAAGGGGTTTTTTTCAGTGAATAAAAACTAAACTGTGGACAAAATTATTTTTAAGAGGTCTTTGATTGATTATATTCTTTTTATGGCTACTGAAAAAAAGATCACTTCTGGGTTCAACCTACTGATGAGAAAGGTTTCTGTGGCTGCATTGCAGGAACTGATAAAACACAAGGAAAGGAACCTCCTGGACTTCCTACACTGAGAATCTCTGTAAATCTCACTAATTTATGTGTGCAAAAGACCCAAATTGTTTTGCTTAGAGGAGGTAAGCACCTGTAGCTGTTGTGGATTGTAACTGGTGCTGTCAACACCCATAACTTGTGAATGTTTGAATGGTGCAGCTCACAGGTCCTGGCATCTA
The DNA here is from genome assembly GCF_015227805.2 of Hirundo rustica. Taxonomy (NCBI): domain Eukaryota; kingdom Metazoa; phylum Chordata; class Aves; order Passeriformes; family Hirundinidae; genus Hirundo; species Hirundo rustica. The sequence goes on along the minus strand of NC_053457.1, from coordinate 7,590,208 downwards.
GAAGACACACAACTTCAGCCGGTGTTGGGCTGGGGCAAGGCAGCACACTTCAGTCCATTTCAAGTTGTTTTGATAAGGACAATGTCCACTTTCTCATCTACTTAAAAAAAAAAAAAAAATAGTGCTTAATGACTGTAAACTTCTCAGCTGGGAAGAAAAAGACTTTCAGTCTTTCCTGAGATGGCCCCTCACACCTATTGTGAAATCATGCTACAAGAAAATGTTAACAGAAAGGGAGATTGCACTGTTTTCAAGAGCTACATTCATATTTTGTTTTAGTGGTTTTGACTTTAGACTCTTTATTTCCTGGGGCCGTGGGAAGTACCAGAGGATCTTGAGAGCAGTGTGTTGCCTGCAAGCTGCTGGCTGCCATCCACAGAGGCTGAGAATGCCTCACCCCATGCATGTAATGCACAACTGGAGTCGTGGGTGTTGCAGAATTCCTACTGCCGTGGGACTAAGTGGGAAATATGTGAAGACTCGGTAAGCCCAAACTGGAACTGTAAAAATGAGTGCATGTTGAGACTGGGCACAGTGCAGGTCCCATCTCCCTGGAGTACTAGCAAATCTCCTCACAAATGTTAGCACCTTCAGGCTAATGTTGTCAACGAGGTGAGTTCACCATAACATCAGCTGTAATTTTTGTATTGGCTTCCAGAGCGCATCCAGTAACCTGGTTTGGCCACCATAAATGCATGGATGCTGCAGCTCTGGAGAAGACAAGTGTCTGCAGTGTAGGACAGCTTGTGGGATTCCAGACCCAATGCTGCTGGGTCATCCTCTGTCTAGCAGACTGGAAAACAGCAGGATACAGGGATTAACTGAAACCGAAAGCTTTTGTTGGAGTGCGTGGTATGTAAGTTTTTTTTGTCAGAAAGGATTTCTCTGATTCAGTAGAAACAAGCCAGACCCAGAGAAAGTGAGGTGTCCGTGCTTCGCTCTTTGTCCAGGTGATTTGGACAGTCACACTTGGGCAGCGATGGGCCCCCTGGACAGTGTCTGGCTGCGGGAACAGCGAAGCGCCACCGCTGCCACCAGAGCAGTGTGGCAGCTCGTGCTGATGTTTCCTCTACACCTCTGCGTGCTTCTGGGCTCAGACTGTTGGCAGAGTACGAACTGTGCCGGTGTACATCCAGCTGCGATTCTGTGCGTGGATAAACACCCTTCTGCCGGAAGGCGAGGGACGTGTAACGCAGCCTCTTGCGGTGCAGCGCAAGGCTCTTCTCCGTCACCAGGCTCCGTGCAGCGAGCGAAACGTCCCGGGAGCGGGGAGCCAGGGCCCTCCCTGCGGGAGGATGTGCCAGCCAGGCACCGACCGCGGGACAGGCTGCAAAGCCGGGCCGGCCCGTGCCGCCCACACCGGCGATTCGGGATCGGCTCCGGGCACGGTGTAACTCAGGGCCGCCGCCCGCCTGTCCTGTGCAGGGTCGGGGGTCGCCGGGGGCGGCGGGATCCCGGCCGGCCGGCAGGGTGATCCCGGCCGGCAGAGACCCCGGCCCAGCGGCCCGAGGCGGGGGCGGTGCCGCTGTGGGCGGTGGCATCTCCCCTCTCCTCCCCCGCCCTCCCCGCCCTCCTCCGGGGCCGCGGCGCTGCCCCCTCCCGCCGGGGATATCCCCGGCCCCTCCCCGGCGGGCGGCGGCCCAATGGAGGTGGGGATGCTGTGCGGGCTGCGGGCGGGCTGGGGGCGCCGCCGAGCCGCGGACGCCGCCGGGCCGGGGCCGCGCTCACTCGGCGGGGAGCCGCGGGCGGAGGCGGGCGGCGCCGGGGCTCGGTGCGGCGGCGGCTGGGATGCGCCGGCCGGGCGGCTGTGGGGGCAGATAGCGTCCCGCGGGGAGGCGGCCGAGTGGGGCCCGGGGCGGCGGCCGCCGGGCAGCGCCATGGCGGCGCAGTGCGACCCGCTGAGCGGGTACCTGCCCCAGCCGCTCTCCGACCCGGGCTCCAACAGCGAGCGCAGCGCCGACTCGCCCGCGCCCGGCTCCGAGGAGGACTCGGCCGGGCCGCCGCGGCCCCTGCACGGCCCCGAGTGGGGCGAGGAGCGATTCCGGGTGGACAGGAAGAAACTGGAGGCCATGCTCCAAGGTGAGGGCGGGAGCGGCGGCGGTGCCCGAGGGGCGCGGGGCGGTGGCGGCGGCCGGGAGGGGCGAGAGGGGGCCCCGGGCCCCGCCGTGCCTCGTCCCGGCTCCCGCTTCCCCTCCGGAACGGGAGTCCCGTCCTGTCAGCCCCTTTCCCGGGCGCTGGACGCGGGCCTGGGTCGGCGGGAGCCCGGTGGGCCGGTCCCGGCTGCGGGCGCTGCCGTGGCCTCTCGGCTGCTCCGGCTCTGCCGGCTCCTCGTGTCCCCGGAGCGGAGCCGAGCCCCGGCCCCGTAGCCCGGGTGTGCAGATGCGGCTCGGGGCTGGGCCGGCCCCGGCGTCGCGGGTGGTGCCGGTGCCCAGCCCTGCCGGGGCTCGTCCCGCTCCGCGGCGCTGCGGCTCCGAGGGTCCCCGCTCCTCCGAATTCCGTCTGTGAGAGCGGGACATCCCGCTCGGGCAGGGCGGTGCGGGCTTTCGAGGAACAGGCTGGCAGCCGCTGGAGCCGGGCGCCCCGGCCGGAGCAGCGGGGACGGCTCCGCAGGGCTGACAGCGGCCGCCGCTGCCGTGGGATCGGCTCGGCCTTTGGCTCCGCTTTCTGGGGTTGTTTTTGAAGTTCGTTCTTTCTTTCTTTCCTTGAGGCTACATATTTTATCTCAGTATGTTTTGAATTATCTGCTCTCAGTGGAAGTTAACGTAGACAGCTTTTGACAAAACAGGAGTAGTAATTGCTGGTTTTGTTGCTAAAGAGCACATGAGTAGGTTTGGACCGGTTGAGGATGCTGCTGAGCGGGGTAATTCCCCCGGGGTGTTCCCGGCTGTCTGGTCTGAGGAGCCCGTGAGAACCGAGGTGAGTTTCAGGCCTTACCGTGTCAAATCTCAAGGCGCGTCTGGATCAACACGAAGACACGGCGGTGGTTTCGAGAGGGCGCTTTTTTCCTTCGGAGCTACTGTTTAGTAAACATTTGATGTTACACTGACATGGTAACTCACGCATTTGTGTACGTTTTCAGAACAAACAAACCCTTGACAAATGTTTCAGCTGGCGTGTCGCAAGGAAGGCGTTTCAGTCGCTTACTGGAAGGAAGCTTTAGGTGCTCCCGACACCCATGAGCATCCCCTGTCAGGGCAGCCGCCTTCCTCCCTGCGGCAGGGGAAGGGAGGATGTGGGAGCGAGCGGGGGAACGCGAGCTGGTAAGCCGGGTTGGTCGCTGAAGAGCTGCGGTTTGACTTGGTGACTACAATGATTGGAATTTTCTTAATTGAGATGCTCTCTCCTGGGGGTGAGTTAATCTTTAATCAGTTAATGTTTTAGTGCTAGGAGAAAAAATCTCATTATGTAATGCAGTAAAGAGAAAGGCATTTAAAGAAATGGAGCAGCAGCGACTATTTATAAAGATGTCCTCATTGAAAGTGTCTGAAAACCAAAACCACACGGGTATTTCTGTGTAAGAAGTGGTAAAGAAGGGTCAAAAGTTAGAGTTCTGCAAGAAGATGAAGGTTGCCTTCACTTTTTCCTCTAATGGCCAAATAAATTTCCATTATCTCATCCCTCACATAGTCCTTTCTTCTACTGCCTGAGGTAGTAAGCAGGAAGGGGTAAACAAAGCTCCCAAGCAGAAAACAGATACTCTATAGCTTGTGTGACCCAGTAGCAGCCAGCGTCAAAATGTAAGATTTATCTTTACTCCTTTTTCAAATTTTGTCTTATCTTTATAAGAAGATTAAAGTAGTAAAAAGTATATGGATGATAGAGCGTAGTGAGTAAATGCAAGCAGAATACTGCCTGTGAGGTTCCTGTATGCCCTGTCTAGAATACATATTCTTCAGGTGATGGTTTGAGGAGGGTTTGTATCAGAGTTATCCTTGTTGTGCTGGAAAGTTTGTTAGACTTGGGAAAAAAGTGGCTTTATATGAAAATCTGAACTGTCTGGCTTACTCTTTATGAAAAACTGCTTATTAGGAAACAAGTGGCAAACATAGTAGCTCTTTCTGTGAGAAAACTGAACTGTTTGTTAAACATTGTCACTTTCTGTCAATATCCTCTCAGTTTCCTCTCCGTGCTTTACGAGTATTTGTCTCATCTCTTGACCCACAGGAACCTCAAGCACCAAGCAGCTCTGTCAGGGAAAGCTTCGTGGAGCCAGATCTGTAACTGGTGTCCAGAAATTCAGAGTTAGTTATGCTGCTGTTTACAAGCCAAACTTGATTTTACTTTTTATCTTCTCCCACCCTCCTCACCTTTTGTTTGTGTCTGTCTTTTGGGAGTGGAAGCTTTGACTTCCCTAGTAGGAAAGGAAAGCAGCGTGAACTATCTCCAGGAACAAACTTCTGTTAGATGTTGTGTTCCCTATGGTTTCTAATAACAGATCCTTCCATGGAAGCTCTTAAAATGTGCAGAAATTGCATCATGGAAGAGAAACATCTCTTCAAGCGATGATGAGCAGATTTCTTATTTCCAGAAGTTAGTCAATTTTTAATGTTGGTTGTTTGTTTGTTTTAAATTTGGGCTGGTGTAAATGCAGCTTATTGTTCATATTATATGCTTAAAGGCTCCTCTTTTGGTTTTACCAGCTACTAGGTAACTTGCTTACCTTTGGGAAAGTTAATTTTTACATTATTAAGAAACTTAGAATATCTTCTAGTGATCACCACACCTTTCTTATATTATGGAAGAGCGAGACTTGTTTATCATTTTTAGTTCACTTGTCTTTAAAGCCAAGTTTGAAAGAGCATCTGTTGAAGGAACTTATCAGGAAATGTTCTCATTCTTGCTTAGGGGTGCTTTTTTTTTTTTTTTTTTTCCTCATCAACATCTGTTGTTTACTGTACTAATTGTGAAAGGCAAGAAGAACTATCTGGGAGAAAGAATAGGCAGCAGCTCCGGGTTCAGCTCAGTGCTTCTGTTAATTTTTGTGTTGCTGAGTTTGAAATGCGTTGCTGCTGTGGTTGCTTTCATCTTTCCCACAGCTGATGGTTTGTAGGCAGTTTCCTGGGGGCTGGGGCTGATCCCAGCAAGCTCACCTGGGAATAGCAGAGTCTGGAGCTCTTGGGGGGACTTGGGCACCTTCCTGTGAGGTACAGAGTAACTGCAGGGGGTGCTGTAGCAAGAGCGCCATAGCTCTTTCAAAAAAAAAGAGGAGGTGCAGGTAGCTTGCTACCAGTTGTATCTGAAGCATAAATCAAATCTAACTTGAGGGGTCAGAAAATTTTGATAGATTTGAGGATGCTTCTGCTACCTTTTTTTTTTTTTTTCCTACCCTTGCTTTAAGATAATTGAATTGGTATTTCCTGACTGGTTCTGTTTGGGATATCAGAAGTTGCAAAACCCCTTGCAAGTAAGAACCATTTTTTCCTTGTGTCCACCTTCTTTGTGTGAGTCTTTATTACTCGCACATAGATGGCTGGGATCGTGTCCCACAAACAAATCTCAGTCTTTACAGTGGGGTGTAGGCTCTCTTACACCTCATGTCTTCATCAGTTTGTTGGTGGACATATACTTCTAGAATATTTTTTCTTTCTAGGAGGCCAATATGAGTAAAACAGATCAGCTGTTCTTTCCAGCAGTGGCAGAAGATGGTATTTCCTTGTAGCCCAATTAATTACAGCTGCTCTGCACTAATTCTGGTAAATGCTCAGGTGACTTGGTATTGTGGGATGATTTACTTAGTGAGTGTTTTGAGTGCCTGTTACCATAGGAGCTGGGCATTATTGTAAAGATGCAGAACTGTAAACTTAGGAAAGCTGTCCAAAAAGTATAATCTATCAGCTGACGTTGCAGCAATCAGTAGGCTTAGACAAGTTGGTCATGAACATTAAAAAAAACCCAAACCAAAGAAAGCAACACCTTTTTTTACTTGTGTGGTGTGTCTCATTCTTGGTTACAAAACGTTATGCCAATCTTGCATTTCAAATAATCCTTTTTCGTTGTCATGCTCTTTAGTAGAGGTAGTGTTTTTTATGTGATATTTGTGGTTTAAGCATTCACAGTTAAATACTTTGTGACTTTATAATGCAGTATCACACGATAGGAGCTTGCTAAGAAAACAAATCCATGCTGTTTTTAATAAGAGTCTAAATCTAGCAGTGGTGTGTGGGCCCGTATTACATATGGCTCTTTCATTAAAGAACAAAACTGCTTGTTAAAATTCTGGTTTTCTTCATTATGCTTTTCGGTTTTTTGGGGTTGTTTGTTTTTTTGGGTTTTTTTTCTTTTCTGCATCATCTTTCATTTTGAAGACTCCTCAGGGTAATTTTAATTAGGGATCTAAAACTTTATGGGTGGTGGCTTTTTTTTGTTCCATGTTTTTATTGGTTCTGTTGGGATTTTTTTTCCACTTATGAGGTAATTCAGCATTTGCCTGACTATTGATAAAGAAACACAGACCTACATGCCCAGGAAACTCTGAAGAGCACTCAGCAGCGCAGAAACCCAATTTACCCTCAAGCTCATCTTATACAGCAGGTTGTGTTGCTACCAGGTGGGCACCTTGGAAAATAGCACTGGCTTTGGTACTGCTGATACTGGTTGTGTCACAGGTCAGCTGGAGTAGGCCAGAATTACAGGAATCGTGTCAGTCTGAGTTGATGTAGTGTAGACTCGATTTCTAAAAGTGATGGTGGATCACTGATTACTTTCCAGGCAGTAAGGACTAAGTACTTTCCAAGCAGCTCACTGCGGTGCCTTTGTGTAGCTCTGTCCTTGCTGCCGTTGCAGTGTTGGGTGTACTCTCCCCCTACTCTCCCTGTTTTGGTGCTCTTGGCTGTCACAGGGAGCTAAAAATGCTCAACTAGTAACTTTCTGCTGGAACAAGCCCTGTTTTTCTTAGGGAGAGGTGACACAAATATTTAGGTAACTTTTTTGCGTGTTTTAATTCAGGTGAAACTTACTGTAAATCAATTAATTCCTTTGCCTAAAGGTCACCCTGATACCATTGTCAGATCTTGATTGGACTTAGTGCAATGCCTCTTTCCGATGCCTGGATGATAACCAGCTTTTGTTTGCTGATCCATCAGGTGAAACTTGTGTTTAAACAAGTATATTTTCCCTACTTAATGCATAACCGTTGGAAAGTTTACTTCAGTACTTTTCATTGTCTTCTGCACTAGTTTGTTTCATCTGCAGCGAATGATAAATCAGTACGTGGGGCAGGCAAAGCTTGGGGAAAGTGGAGTGGGGGGGAAGAAAAGCAGTTTTATTGGAATGTGCCAAAGAAGATAGAGATATTCTGAGAAACACAGGCTTTCTGCTGAGTGCTTCAAACAATGGTTTTTATTAGAGGCTGGACCCTGAAGATACGAGTTTTGAGCAAGTTGGCTGCTTAACAGGCGATTGTAATGCCCATACAACGGTGTCTGTGCAGGGTGGGCAAATTCTGTGTTAAATTTATTTGGGGGTTTTATGTTTAAATGGCTAAGCAGGAATTACTGATGTTCCCCTGGATTTTTTTTGCGCTTTTGTGATGGTGGCAGAAATCTTTACAATAAAAGTGCGCTGTGGTCTTTCAAATAATTAGTGTACCTTGCTTGCAGCTGAAGTTAAAAATACTCAGAGTAGTGTTGATTTATATTCCTGTTTACAGTTCCCATGTCCCTCTTGGAGCTCCAGGGGTTGTGGACTATAGCTTGTCTATGACCAGATTCCTACTGAAATATCCTACTCTTTATTTTAGTAGGTCCTAACCACAGTTGCTGTTCCTAGAGGAGGAAAATGTGGGGTTTGTCTACTAAATTGTGAGATTTCTGTTGGTGGTTTTTATTATATTTTGTTCCTCGTAATGTGTCAGCATAACCTATAGAAGGACATAGTTGTGGGGAAATTGGAACCTTCCTAATAGCATTTACATTTGGTTTTTAACTTATATGTAGCAGGAAAAAAGAATCCAAGTTCTTTGTCAGGTTTTCAAATCCCCAAAGTGCTGAATAGTCTATTTCTACAAAAAATAAATACATGAAATGAATTTGTGTGCCTTGTAGATCTTGCATTCCACTATTAACAATTGTAATAATACCACTTTCTCAAGTTTCAGCGTTCGAGTAGTACAACGGACTATCATGGTTTGGCATGAGCTGCCGAGTTAAGTATTGCTGGCTTGCACATTCCTGTTGGTTATATTGTAATCTTTACCTCCACTGGAAAATATGTCCTATTTTGAGTACTCATTTCAGGCTCTTGGCTTTATGCCTCTCAAACAATGAAACATGCTAGTTTTCTTTAATTTCAAACCTCTGTGTCGAAGAACTAATAGCTTTGTTTTAAACATTTTTACGGTAGTGGCCTTTGCTGCGAAGACTCTGTGGTGACTTTCATGAACTTTGAGCTTAAAAACTAGTATGATTGGAGTTCTGCTACAGAAAGTATACACACCTAATAAGCTATCTGAAGGAAGAAGCACTTGATTTAAGGGTTCCTTCTTTAAGGTGCTACCTGTTAATTAGTGGTAGTTTCTAAAATAATTTTGACTTAAGCAATTCAAGCCATTCTTTGAACATGGCCTCAGCTTTTAATCACTACTTGGGGTTTGTTTTTTTTTTTTTTGGTCTCTGGCTCAAACCAGTACGAGTATTGCATGAGACAAAGGAACTCTTCATGTTTCAGTGACTTTTATGGCTGATTTATGTAAAGATGTCTACGGTGATATCCTCTTTACTGGAATAAATAGTTCCATGTTAGAGTTTTATTGATGTTTTGAGGGAACGCTCCTGAGTGACTGTTATCTCACTAGATAATGCAGTCTAAGGAATCTGAGTAATCATCAAGTTCTCTCATGTGTGAAAGTGATTTTCAGATATTGGGTGGAAAATCTCTTGATGTCTCTGCAGAAAAAGATGGGTGTGATGGATAGGGGGCTGGAAACAAGTACATAACTGTAAGCACCGAGTGCCTGAATAAGTCACTTGCCTGGTAGCGCAATTTCATTTAATTTTTCTGAGGCAAGACAGGTTTCTTGGAGAGGGTCAGGAGCATGCAGCAGCACTGTTCTGTCCTAGCTGTTCTGCAGCTCTACTGAAGTAATAGGCACCAGGGTACAGGAATAGGGAAGGCACACCATAGGCATGTGCCTGCAGGGCTGTTCCAGGAAATCCTTTGTTGGGAACCCTGAAACGCCTGATGGCAGTGCAGGGGTGGCAGACAGCTGGGACTGCAGGGTTGTCATCTCCCTGAGGATGGAGAGCTGTGATGGGATGGCTCTGGGGACTGGAGTCCTTCAGTGGCAGCGTCTTTAGGGCCCACAGAGTGGGATGATGAGGAGGAGGTGCTGCCCTTTTATGTGGGGGAGCTCTGCCTTTGGGCACACCACCAGCCATCTGAGGGTGCAGGGTCAGGAGGGCTGGGTGGTCTTACAGGTGCAGACCACCTGATTGGGAAGAGGCAGCACACCAGGCCTTCAAACAACTGGAGGGAGTGGAGGAAGGCTCCTGTTTGCAGTGGAGGAGTTTAACCCCCTCTGTTCTCTGCTGGGGCAAGGGCCTGGCAGGACACAAACCCTTAGGAGGTTTCTGGAGGGTTTTTGTGGCAGCTTCCAGACAGATGATTAGAGAGGTGATGGCAGGAACTGGTTTGCTGGGCTTTTGCCTTGCTTGCAAGGAAAAATTACTCATGAATGTGAAGGTGGAGGGCAGCTATTGAGAGGGACCCTGGCAAGCTGAAGAAGTGGCCCAAAGGAATTTCATGGAGTTCGGCAAAAGCGGACATGAGGTGCTGCAGCAGGGGAGAAAGCTGTCACAGGTCCTGGCCTGACACGCTGTGCAGCGCTGGTGGGACACATCAGGAGTGCTGCTTTCCCCAGTGGCAGAGAGACACCAGCATTCTGGAGCAGATCCAGCCAAGGGCCACAACGCTACTGAGGGGCTGGAGGATGGACACAGGAGGAGAGGCTGAGACATCTGGCGTTGTTTAGCTTTAATCTTGAGAAGGCAAGGGAACACTGTAAGAATTGTGTGTGTCAGAGGATATGAGCAGATGCAGCCAGAGTCTTCTCAGTAGTGCCTAATGACAGAACAATCAGAAAAAATGTCATTTTATGACCCTTTTTCTGGAAAGGAAATAATCCCTAAAATCTGGAGACTTTCCAGTTTCTGCAGTGCTCAGTGCTGAAGTGAGACCACTGCTGTCTCTTTTGGACAGCAAAGGAATCAAAGGATTCTTAACTACAATTTCAGTTGTTGAGTTAAAATACTAAATCTGAGATTAGGCTGGAATATTTAAGCACAGTGTTTATTAATGTTAGGTATTGAAGATGACTAAAAATACATTTTTAGGTAAATCCTTGATCAGATACCAGTATTAAAAGCAGCAGTTTGAAGTGTTCTCCAGAGTTGATAAAATTGTGGTTGTGTTAGGGGTCAATTTGCCTTCCTCAGGGCACTGAGAAACATCTGCTGGGAAAACTGGTCCATAGACCTCATCTTCAGCACTCCTGGTAGGATTTGGTTATGCTGGCCCCCAGGAAGATCCCTGCAGTCCCCAGGAAGGCGAGACGATGGCTGGGTCAGGCAGCTGCTGCCGGGGCGGGTCCTGGTTCTCGCACACACCGGGGTGCTGGGGGCTGTGTTTGGCCGTGGTGTTGGGGTGCTTTGGCCCCCAGGAGCACAGCTGGAGGGTCCCTGCAGCCTGGCTGGGTGAGCTGGGACACGGGTCTGCTGTGGCAGCACGTGAGCGCTGCTGCTTTGCTGCCTTCAGACAGCTTTTGGAGTGCTGGTCCTACAAGGACGTAGCTGTGGTGAGCTCTGTGTGCCTCTCACCTGCTGGAGGTTTTGCTGAGGCCCCGTCAGGGTTCTCCCCAGGGATGGGATAAACCGAGCGGATGCTCAGTGGCTGGGAGCTGGCCGTGGGCTGCAGTGGCCTTGCTGGTTCCAGTGGTGCAGTTCAAGGACGCCGTGCTCTGGGTTACACCACATCCTCCGGAGCTTGGTGTCCTGGCTGATGGTGTGTGAGCAAGCTGTGAAAACAGGACTCGGGAGCGCAGCTGGGATCGGAGCGCAGTCCTGTTATCGCTATGGCTTGGATCCTGTTGTGTAAACCACAGAAGGACACGTTGCTCAGTTTGTCCTTCCTGGAAGTGTCTTCCTTGCACATGTAACAAGCAGGAGGTAACTTGTTCTTTAGGTTTCTTTCCCTTCGAAGGTGAAAGGTTTTTAAAAAATATCTTTATAAATGTATCACTTGTGATGAGAAAGTCAATAACAGATGATGCATTTAAAAGGCATTAGATTTCCAGTCATTCTGACTGCATCCCAAATGGCCAGCTGCCAGCAGCTGTGTCTTGAATTTGGCATCTTGAGATCAACAGTTTGTAAATGTTAGGGAGGAAAGCGCCTTTTTTATTTCTGAGGGTTTTTTTTTAATTGCCCAGGTTGATATGTCCTAGAACTTTAAAGATGAGATCTTGGCTCATTCTTTTAGGGGCTGTGAACTTCTGGGGCACACTGGTCGCTTGAGGAGATGCTTTCCAGGACTCCCACAAAATCTGCCATCTGAAGATGTTTTGAAGATGAAGTTAGCCCTCGATAAGTGATAGTTTTGTATGCAGCTAAGTGTTTTAGCTGTTACCATTTCTAGAAGGGCTCAAATGTAGCCTGATAGAAGTTTTACTGGGCTGGAAGGAATATTCTCTGGTTTGCTGCTTTGAGACTTTGAAAAAATAACTTTTCTTTGCCGCATCTGATTTGACTGCTGAGCCTTTTTCCCAGAGGTAGGAAGCTGGTCAGTGTAGCTGGTGCCAGCCACAAGGCAGCTGCATTCCCCATTCTGATGCAATTCCAGGACTCGCTTGGCATCTAAAGGTTGCAATGAAACTTGTGAAAAATAATCTTTATCTATAAAACTTGATAAACTTGTATGGAGAAGTTTTTTCTCAAATATTAATGTATGAAATAGTGAGTCCCCTTTCCTCTTTTGGCTTTTTGCCTGTTGGGAGTATGTGTAGATGCAAGTGAGGCATGAGCCATCCATTTTCCATTTACTAAACTTCTCTTCAGGCCAGGCCTGGGAGGCTTTGCAAAATCTTGGTTCCATTTTCCCCTAAAACTATGTGAATGAATCGGGTTCGTAAGAGTGGTTTTCAAGGAAAAATAAGCAGCAGTCATTGTGCTTATGTGGTTATTGTCAGGCTTGCAGTGTGTAGATGCTGAAGAATATTTATTAAACTGGGTTTTATAGGTACTTCTTTTCCCTCATCTCATAGGAAAGTTTTTCTGGGTGGTTGGTTGGTTTGTTTGTTTTCCTGTGCGCCTGCCCAACATGTTAAGAAGCTATGGGTTGATAACTTTATGTCTTTCAGTCCTTGTCTACAGCTTTTTAACTTGCAAAATTAACTTCTATTTGTAGGAGTTATGGCACAGGATTTTTCTCTGACTGCTAAAATATTACAGAGGTTTTGAAGGCAAAAAACTAAAGAGTGCCAAGGAAAGAAAAAATGAAGCCTCATTCCAGATCATTCAAGTGAAATATATCTGCATGTTCAAATTATATACTTAAAAAGATTGATGTGTGTTTTCTCACTTATTTGGCACAAAGTATGTGTAAAAGCTTGAATGATTGTCTGTACTAGTGATGGGATGACAAGCAGGACAAACCCAAAATACCATTCTGCTCCTCGTGGAACAGCTCAGATCATGGGCTTCATCTGTTTAAACTTGGGTCTTGGAAAGGAATTACGCTAGATTTCCTTGTGAAGAGAACTTGCAACATTTTTACAATCAAGCCAAGCTAAATGGGCCCTAGTACAACATATCTGAAAATTGTATTAAGCCAAGTAAATCTGGTCTGAAAGAAGCAATGTTAAAAGATAACTGGAGGAAGAAATTGGTAACACCACTGATTTGTCCTGTTGTTCTGAAGTGCTGCTTTTGTTTTCTGGAGCATGTACGTGTATCTGCTGTTCCAGCCTCACACAGGAAAGGACCACAAGGGGGTCATTGGTCCTGCCTCCCTGTTCATCCTGGAGCACGGAAACGTGTCCAGCTGGGTCTGGAATATCTCCAGTGGGAGAGACTGTCGCTAGAGGACATGAAAAGAGTGATGCTCACACAGCTAAGTTCGGAGCAAAAAGAAGAGAAGTTTATTTACTTGACCTCGCTCATATAGATTCTGAACAGTGACCAGGGATTGGACAATGAGGTCGACGCCTCTCCATCCCACTGGTCACCCTAGAAGTCCATCAATTGTCCCTCCTCAGAGAGGAATGCGAAAACAATCACTTAGTTTGTTGCAATCCGTGAGAAGCCTCCACTACAAAAATGTAAACATTCAGAAGGCTAACAGAATGTGGCAACAGGAGACTCCACACCCTCTCTGGGCAGTCTGTCCCAGTGCTCGTCACTGCACAGTGAGGAGGTTCTTCCTCATGTTCAGATGGAGCTGCCTGGGTGTCAGCTTCTGCCCTTACCTCTTGTTCTACCTTGCTATATAAAGCTTTAAGTTTTTGGATTGTTTTGATACGCTAAGGTTCTGTGGTTCACCCCTTTTTGTTTATAAACAAAAGTTCACCCCTTACTTTTTGTTTATAAAACATTCTTTAATTCTACATACAGGTGACGATTTTTTTTTCTTTTTAACATTTTGAGCAAACTTTGGTTTAGGAAATCTGTGTTACCACTCTGAATTAGTGGTTTAACCTTTAAGTGTGCCTTTTACCTTACTGCCAATCACTTTGTGTGAATGGAGGCTTTGATTATGTCTGTTTTGACTGGCTCTGTTCAGTCTGTGCCTGCAATAAATCTATGGCAGTTGAATATACAAGATTGGTAACTTAAAACCAAGCATCTTGAGAGATGGAAAAAATGAAATCCATAATTCCAAAATAAATACTAAGTCCATTATAAGTGATGCAGTGAAACATTTTTATGTTTAGTTACACTGATGTCTTCAGAAGATATTCCCCATGACCTCTGGGGGGAGATTGTGTTCCTTGAGGGTGTATAAACTGGGATGCAGTGTAATTAAACCAGGAGCTTTGTTGTGAGGGAGTTCTTGTGCAGAACATTACACTGTGGTACAGAGCCATGATGAGTGAAAGATGAGCCATGTGCTGAACAGGAAGGGGTTAAAATCACCTGTGTTTAAAACCACATCTCTGTGTGTGTAATGCTTACATTTATATGGAAAAACACGCATCTATATTGATGTGTAATTGAAATGAGGGATACATTTGCATGTCACCCTTGCTGGGATATGGAAATCCTTAGTTTCATTGAAGGAATATGAGTCTTGGTCTCCCTTTTTCTGGGTGTGTAGGCACATCCATGGTGAGAAGTGCTATAGAGTGGTGAAATATTAGATTACATTAGATGGCCTTTGTTTATATGCAGCTGAAGCAGTTAAAATAGCATTGATTTAAAGAGTCTGGATGTGGAATACATTTTTAAAACACTGTTTTATATAGTGGAAAAGAATCCTGCCATGTCTTTAGTTTTTTAGTTAAACAAACACAAGTGCTGTTTTTCCTTAGTAAATTTGCTTCCGGAGTGTGTATAAAATAGTGGATAAGAGAGAATCTGTTTCTAATCTGTTCCATGTGCAGAAACAGTGAATAAATTTGATCAAATCTTTAGTTCTTTATAAGCAATTCCTTTTTGAAATATGAACATATTCTGCAGAATTTTCTTTTCTTCCTCTGTGTGGAAGACATTACCGTCATTAGAGTGCAGAGTACATGGATTCTCAATATGTGTGAAATTTTTCAATCCACTAAACAATTGAACACGTAATGATGTTTTCTGGTTGCTTAGCAGCACTCAGGTTTTTTACTTTAAGTGGTCTTCAGTGACATCTTTAGATTATTCAGAGACTTGGCAGAAATAAAAAAAGTCATTCCAGTGTTGAGACATGAGGAATCATTTAAGCTGTGGAAAAAAAAGTGGGATATTGCAAAGTTTTGCGTATATTTAAACATATACAAGACTTTATATTCTGTGTTCTCAAATGTTTGGGGGAAGTGAGTGCTAGAAGATTATTCTGCTGGATTTGAAATATAGTTTTAGATATTTGTCACCTGAAAGATGCAAATTTAGACAACAGATTAATTTTATCTGACTGAAGTTTTTTTTTTAATTGGTTTATATGTTGTTGGAAGTATGTTTTCTGTTTATGTAGAGAGCCGAAGGTTAGTGGTGTTTTGAGTTGAGAATATAATACAGATCAATTAAAACGTAAAATGCTAATACAGTTTTTTCCTTAGAGGGTATCAGTTGCGTATTTGCAGGAATCTTTTCATTGGGTGTCTTTCCTGTATCACTGCAGAGCTTCTGTTAGCACTGCCTTCCCTCCAGGCTTCAACAGCCAGCAGAGAGTTTGAGACTGGTTTTAATAACGTGCTAAAGAATCAAGTGCTGTCAGCTTGGTGCTGCGGCTCCGTGCTGCCTGAGGCTGCTTTTGGTGTCTCTCTTCCCTGCTCCTGCTCTCTGCATTGCGTGAGTCCAAGGAATGTTCATCCTGCAAGCGGAGCAGTGGCTTGGGGCTGGCCGCTGCAGCGTTGAGCCAGGCGTGGGAGCACCGGTGGCTGAGTTCAAGGAAAGATTGACACAACTGCCCCTGCAGGTTAGCCAGAACAGAGGGTGAGTGGGGGGCCTCAGAGCCAAGTTTCTCAGACAGATAGGAAATTTCAAAGCGGGAGATGTCAGGACCCAAGAGGCGAAGGGAGACGTGCCTAAGGGGATTGTTAAAGTGCGGTAGCTTTGGATGTGCATGAGAAGGATCTCTGGATTCACTGCACGGCAGCCAGGCACGCTGTTGGGAGAGGAGCAGTGCTTCTGTTCAGCCTCTCTTCCTCTCTCTCTGTTTGTAGTGTTTTATGGGAGAGGAGGAGGAGGAACCACTCACCAGCTCTGTTCTGCACCCTCCCAGCAGCGTGATGGATCGAGATCGCTTGGAGCACGTTCAGCATCTCTGCACCTGGTACCCAGACTTGGGGCTGCTCCTCTTCGTGTGAGTGAGAGCAGGCCAAGGGCAGGCAGGGAGAGCTGGGAGCCTGCAGGGGCTGGGTGAGCACAGCCCTTTTCCATCCTCTCCTGACCGCTCTCTCAGATGGAGTAGAGATCATTGGTGAACATTACATTTGAGTGTAGATGCTTTGCTCTGTACCCACCCAGGGTGGGTTCTTTCTGTGTGATGTGTGTCCCAAAACAGCTACTCCTGTTCTTCAGGCCTGCCTCACTGCAATGTAGCAAGATGCTTGATTTGATGTTTGGGTGCATTTTGTTGACTTCCATGTTAAAGATGTGAACTGGAGGACCGTGGTGTGGAGCTGCTGGTCAGGTGTCCCTCAGCATGGATTTGCATTTTTCTAAAGAGAAGAGCCACAGCCACAAAAGCATTTTCTCAATCTTCTGGGTAACAGTAGAGACTTTAGGAGTGTAGTTTTGCATACAGCTAAGTAGTCACTTTGTAAGGGATTGGCTCATATTAATTACTTGTAAATGATTAAAAATAATTGGGGGAATACACGTATTTTTAAAGTAGATCAATTTTACCTGGTAGTGTGAAGGTAATGGTAAACTTATGGAAATCTTCTCATTCTGAAACACTTGAAAGTCCTTAGTATTTAGCAATTCATTGTAATTTAACCTTTCTTCTACCATTTTAATAATCAGTGTAAGAATGTGCTCTTAATTATGTCTGAGTAATTTTATATCCTGTAAAAGGGTTTAACATCAGCACAAGTGAAAACATGGTTCTCTACTCTAATTATAGCATATAATTATCTTTGTGGTCTCTTGTGATGTCGCCTTCTCAAACATTCTACTCTTGGGCTGCATTTCTTTTAGCTCAGAAATACAAAGTCCATTTCTCCTTTGAGGTAGTCCATGAGTTAAACCTTGCTGAATTTAAAGGGAGAGTATCTCAGCTTTCTTAAGGACAGAAGTAGAGGAGAAGAGGGAAACACCTTTTCTGGTAAGTTAAATAACTTCCAATTCTGTTTTTTTTGATGTGCTCTAATGACACTTGTTCTTCTCTAAGTGGTGGTTACTGCTGCAGGTGGAACCCAGGGCAGCTCCTTTTGCTCAAACACAGACTGGTTCGGGATGTTTCTGGCAGGAACTGGTTAATTACTGCAATACAAGGATTGAAGTGGACTGAACACCTTGGGGGACTGGTGTTTGAGCTGTCTCAGCTCCCTGGTGCTATTTCTCCAGCAATGGAAGAATAGTTTCCTTTTCTGGAGAAACCTCTCTGATCTGTGGTCGAGTGGGCTCAATGTGGGCGTAGTGAGAGCTGGTTAACATTTTCACAATGATAGCTTAGGCAACAGAAATTTATTTGCTTTTCTTTTCTAAAACCAAGTGTTTTTTCTGACACCTTGAATTTTTCATTAAGTTCCAGAAAAGATTTGTATCAATTTCTGCAGATGGGTTTAGCTGTGGTTATGGGTTTGTGGTAGCCAGGCAGTCTCATGATTTCAGGGTAGCAACTTAAAGAGCTGAAAAGTATTTTATGGTGAAATCCAGTTGAGCCATAACAGAACACCCAAATTCAACTAAAATCAAAACAGAAGAAAAAAATGCAAACAGGAAACGTTGCTTCTTTTGGCAGTCTTAATAATAATGGCTCATGAACTCCAAAAATGGAGTGCACCCTCCAGACTTTCACCTCTGTTAATTCTAGATGGTTTGGGGTTTTTTTGGTTTTTTTTATTATGCATGGTTGAGATAGGCAGAGACATTCAGAGTCTAGTGAGCTTCTTTGGCTGTAATTTCAGGCTGCTACAATGTTCTTTCCTCCACAAGAATAATTTATGAACTTAAATGCTTGTCCTTACAGAACAATCTGCTGGTTTCCATACCACTTAATTAGTGCTAATTGTATGCAGTGCCTCATTGTTTTTAGTAATGTGCCAAAAAAGGCAAACAATAGCCAAGTTCTGTTTTGAAGGAACAGCTCAAATAGTTGAGATAGCACTAGTAAAAATATAGCATGAAGGAAGAAGCATAAATTAAGTGATAAAGTCATCGTTGGCACAGTAGGAAGCACAAAACTGTCATGTTTATCTCAAGAACAGCGTGAATTGTGAAGATTGGAGCCGCATCTGATGGGCCCTGCTTGTGCTATTGCATCTGTGCGATAAACTATATGCAGTTGATAGCTCTGTATTATTTTTGAACTCAAGATTAAGTGCTGTTGATGATATGTATTGTCTTTAGCATAAATAAGATGTATATATAATTTTATGGTTTTTTAGAATACCTGGATTTCAGTATCAGGAGGTGGTGCTTGAATCTTGGGCTTGCATTTCTTTGAGTATATGGACTTTTTTTCATCTGCAAAAGCAGGCTTGGTATAAAAATCACCCACAGTCTCTGCAAACTTAGGAACTTGGAAAATTCCTAGGGATTAATTGCAACTCTAGGAAGACCCAGTTAAATAAAGTCAATAGTAGGAGGCTTTGCCTAATACTTATCATGTGTGGGTAGGGCTGTGTTTGCCATTTTCCTGCAGGAGGCATAATGCAGTTTATTCTGAGTGGACGCTTGCACTGTGGGGAGGGTTGTTCTGAACTGGAAATGCCCATTTTCCCTGGTGGTGTTTGTGTGTGCTGTGTGACAGCAGAGCTGAGCATAGCTTCAGTTTAAAGAACTGAACTATATGGGGACTTTTCTTACCCTTTCTCAATACATTTGTGATTTTAGATCCCTGGCTCTACCAGTCTAACTTAGTGTTTAACCTTCTCCCTCTTCCAGTGCACTCTCCTGCTGTTTACTGTGCTAAAAGACTCCTGAAACATGAATTTTCCAAACATTCAGCAGAGGAACTACAGCACCAAGTCCTCGATTTTTGTCCCTTTTCTGCTTGGTTTTAAAGCTAATCCATTTTAACTGCAGGAAGAATGTATTTTTTCTGTTGGCTGCTTTGCACTGCACAAAGCATTGGTTCACATTGTGGAACATCTTGAAATCTATATAATTGTAATGGAAGAAGAATGTTTGGAATCTTTTGTGGACAAGTTCCTTTTTTTTTTTTTTTTTTTTTTTTTTTTTTTTTTTTTTTTTTAAGCAGAGCTTTCTGGATGGCAAAGAGCAAAGTATGTCATGGCTTTTTTAACTTTTCTGTTCCTCAGTAGCAAGCAATGTTCAAGGGCTCCAGGATCTATCCTTTCCTTCCTTTCTCAGGAAAATAATTGTTGGGTTGGCAATTTTGGGTAAAATACTTAGCCTTAAATTTTCAGTTTTCAACTGATGGTACAGCTTGGTTTTTATTTTTTTCTTGGATGGCTTTGTGGCTTATTCAGCATCATTCCAGGCTTTGCATAGTTCTTGCAAGCCTGTGGGAATACTGACCTGGGTTTTTCGATCCTGAGCTGCTGTGTGTGATTAAAAACGCTGAAATAAAGGTCAGAGGCTTAGTATATTGAGGACAACACAATTTCAGAGGTTGTTCTGTGGAGGGTTTTTTTCTTAAATTTTAAGAGGAAGAAGAATTAGACATTATTTTGGGTTTGTCATATATATTATATGTTTACTTCTTTTTTTTAACTTGCAAGTTAACTTGCAGAGCTTCCAAGAAAGCTAAATCTCACCCAGTGTGAAAGAATTCTTTTCTGAGGGCTTGATAAACTTTGAGGAAGTAATGGAGGGCTTGGAAAACCACAGGTTTTTCTGTGATTGTGATACTTGCCTGCATGCATTGGAATTCGGTGTTGAAAAATTACATGGCTTGAAAAAGTCAGCAGAGAGAAAGTGAGGCTGAGTTACAGCATGTTCACCTCTTACATGAACTGTGTGGTTTTTATTTGGATGGCTTTTTCTCTGCTATTCATTGTTCATCATCCACTCTTATTACACATTTTGACAGAATGCAAACCTAAAGCAATTTTTTTCAATATTTCTTAAATGGATCTGCCTAGGACTAGAAGAAGGCTTTGTTGCATGCTTTATTTTTGTTTTTAGAATGAACTGCCAGCTGGTGTTTACTGGAAACAGTAGCCAAAGGTGGGCACCAAGGGGTATTGACCAATCTGTGCTCCGGGGTGGTGATTGTTTCTCACTGAAATACAATCCTGAGATCCCAGATCTTGGCTGTCAAGTGGCAACAGTGCCATTGCATTTTTACCCTGCAGCAAAAATGACTGCTTGAGGCTTGGTTTATTGCTAATTCTGTTGGACATAAAGCACTCACATGGTTTGGTTTTGGTTGGAGAAACTACCGATGGCTGTTGCAAACACGCATATAGTCATTTTTATTGCAGGGTAACTCATTTCTCTCACAGAAAGCTGACCCCACTACACGCTTATTTGTGTCTGGGAATGCTGACTTTGTGCCACGTCCCCCTGCTCTCAAGTGGACTGTATTTCCTTAGGAAGGTTTGCAGTTCAAAGCCCCCCTTGCCTGTTGGAAACAAAACTGTTGTTTGAGTTAGAAATCACGCGTTTGTGCGGCGTTCTTGTTTTCCCACATGCCAGCATACAGATGTGGTTATTGTAAATTAAAAATACCCTGTTTGTATAACTGAATTGGAGGTACCTTCTGGATGGGTCTGCTTGTGCTTTACATCGTATGAGTCACACACAGTTGGGGATTTCTCAGGAATAAATGTGCCTCCATAAATAAATTTAAAAAAATAACCAAAACATTTTTCCTATACTGCTGTCTTTATCATTCCTAGAATTATTCTCAAGAGCAATCTCTTCTAGTGTTCCCTCTGTATGGTTCTTGGCTGTGTTTATTTTTAAAGACTTTTGGATAATACTTTTCCTTTTGCCAGGCCTCCTTGACATGTAAGTTGATGTTTTATGCTAGTTACTTCTTGGTCTTTTCAAAAAGAACCTCATCAATATTTCTGTATCTGTTGAGTGAAAGCTTGCTTTCCTGTGGTTTCCAGTTGCTACCATAGCAATCTTATTGTTATCTAATTATCAGATGGCACGTTAATTTTTTTTTTGTCCAGAAACTGGCTGTGGTTTTGGTTTTATTCGCTATCAAGTCCTCAGAGTGGCATTATGCTCCTTGATTACGAAAGATATCATGAAATTGCTGAGTGCGCCATGTCACCTCAGCCTCAGCAGACCTGGATGTGTGCGCTAATTATGTCAGTTAATTATGATTACTCCAAAGAACACCAATTGCCAGGTAACAGGGCAAATGGCAAGGTTTGAAAGTAGACTTGATTTTTCTCTTTGGTTCACTGACATTCCTTCCAGATTACTAAGCTTTCCGTGTCGCTTAAAAAGTGAGTGTTTTGGCAAAAGCTTTATGAAAGCATGAAACACATGGGCAATATTTATGAAAACTGGGATATTTTGCAAGTGCAACATGTTGAGAGATGTTACACAATGCTCAGCCCATAGTGAGTTCTATGAATAGGTGGTAAAGTCATCCTGGTTTTGGTGATAAGGAATTGTTTTTGTATTGGTTACTGGAAAAGGAGTTGATACTTGACATAATACAGAAAAAAAGAAGTTGACGTGAACTTTTACGGAAAAGATCCAGATTGAGTAACACTGGGCAAAAATGGTAAAACAGTCCTGAGAACAGCATTGCATTAAATCAGCTGCGCTAACATCTTGTTATTTAAGCCTCCTTTTGTTTGCAAAAATATGATCTTTCTTGAGCTAAAGCCCCCATGCAGGAACTGGAGGCAGAAATGGGCCAAATATTAGTTCCTTACTTGTTATTGTTTGTTTTTCTAGATTTTGGCAGAAATTGCACATTCTTTGTTTTAATTTTTCACTTCCCCACGCTTGACATTTTATATCCTCTAAGTTTACAAGTTTCTTTCCAGTTTATTTTGCATGAACTTAAGGGGTTTTGTGTTGTATCGTTTCTTCTAAGCAGGACTTTCCTGAGTCTTGAACATAAAAAAGGGGAATTTAATTTCAGAAATAGTCAAGGTTTCTAGATAAATGAGTTGTGTAACTCAGAATTACAGTTGTCTAACCACAAAACAATGCTTTCTTGTTTACTTGTGGTCATTAATTTAGCTTAAGCATTTCCTGCACCGTGTCACAAGGCTGTGGAAATGCAGCTTTGTAGAGTTTTCCCGACTTATATATTTCTTGTAAACAGAGGTTGTAGAAATAGCTTAGAGTCCATAAAAATACAAATAAGATAGCAGGGGGCCAGATGCAAGTCTTTGAGATCGTACACTGTAGTCAGTGATTTGCTTGTGCTTGAAAAGAAAGGAATCTTGGGGTTTGAGTAACATATTTTGGGCCTGTTTGTGTAGGCAACATAACTTCAACTCTCCACTTCCTGCCCGGTCTTTAAACGCCTCGCTCGGCTTCGTGAGGCTTGAATAAAAGGTTCAGCAGCCCACAAAGGCTGGCTTTCAAGTCTTGGTGCACACACTCCAAAGTGATGTTTATTCAGTTATTCTGATGCCCACAGCGGTGTTGGGGTAGGTTTGAGCAGTCCAGGTGCCCACTGGTGGTTTCACCCCTCTGCAGGGCTGTTTCCTGAGTACTGAAAAGTGCCAATGAAGAGTTCCCTCCCCTCGCAAGTGTAGCAGTTCAAAGGTGTTGCCAGGGCTTTGCGGTCCCTTGGGAGCGTTTCAGCTGTCCCGTGGCAGGACCTTGCCTCTAGGAGGTGGAAATCACGAGGAATCCAGTGGTTAATGCAGCTGGATTTCTAAAGACTCATCTGTTTAGAGACTTGGGTGGAGGGAGCTTTGCATTTTTATACATCTCCCCTGTAGCCAGAAGACATAGCCTGGAAACCAAGAAAAATTAACTTGAGCCTGTTAATGTAAATGGAATCACAGGCCAAAAATGCATACAGGGCTTGATGGCTGAGTTATAAAGTTGCTGATAATCTTTATTCCTATAGGATGATAATTTATTTTTATTTAAATACTGCAAAATTCGCATCTTTGACTAATTTTGTTTTCTTGAGGTCCGCCCAAATTTGGGAGGAGTCCCTATGTTCATAGGGCTGAGAGCCTAGATCAGTGCTTTAAGGTGAAGGGGCAGCTAAAACTTCTTATCCATGTGTAGCCTTTAGTGATGTGTGCTTCCAGCATGTCTGCATTCAATTTCAGAAAGAGCTTTGGGATTTTTGAGGGACAAATCTCAGTAGCATTGTGGTATTTGAATAACTATTTCTGTATGTTCTGCCAGATAAGGTTTTGGTTTGGGTTTATTTTAACCTTTAGGTGACTAACTTGAGGTTTCTTTCCTGTGACTCTGTCATACACAGCCTGAGCTCAGTTTCTTAATGCTTGAGCCATCCTGTGTTCTCTGGAGTGTAAGCAACTTCACAACGAAAGAGTTTTGAATTTCTGACTTTGCTGCTTGCTTGTGTAACTTGAAATTCCACTTGTATATGCCACCTTACCCTTGGTTTGGCAAGAATGCTCAGGTTTTCTGAAAGAGTAAATAGCAAACTAAATACTGTATCAGCATGATTTATCCTCCTGTCGTTCAGCTCCTCTTCCATGTAAAGAAAATTGTTGTAGGTTTTCTGTAGTTATTGATGAAAATTAATAAGAAATAGATGGAAGAATTTAATTATTGTCTACCCGAATTTCAGAAGGATTTGCTGCCATTCAGTGGACTTTTCATAGAAAACTATTTACCTCAAAAAACTCAAAAAGAAGTGCTACCAGTAGAAGTGCAGAATTTCCTGTGGAGTTGTATCTTTTTGCCCAGAAGAGGCTTTCTCCTGGTGCCACATTAGAGCAGTGTTTTTCTGGATACATACATCTGCTATGTCTCTGTCCAGAAATTTTTATATCTGTACTGCTGCCTTGGTCTAAAAGCTGGTAGGATTTCCCAGGTGGAGTAATTTAATTAGGAACTAATTAAAACTAATGTATTTGGTTTAATTTATTTTTGTTTAACACCCTAAAATCAGAATGCTTCTGCTTGTCTTAAGGTAGCCGTCCTTTTTTCTGCGAAGCAGTCCACAATTCTAAATTAAAAGCTGGTAAATTATTCTTAACACACAGCCCACATCTCCTATTGTGGCATGATTGGAGTTGGTATGGATGCCAAGCTTCTGGCCAAATTTTACCACTTGTAATCTAAACCAGTGCTGGCTTTTATCTTACCGTAAGCTCTGTCTAGCAATCTTAATTGTACATCTTGGCATTCTTGATTCACTGTGAATATGTATGGTTTTGTTTACATGCGTGAACATAAGTAGAATAATTTAATGCTTTGGCAGCTGTATGTCGCAGTTGTGTTTTTTAACATGGGAACAGTTCATAAGAAATCCATGTAGATGATGAAAATGTGGACATAAAGCCAGCTGTGAAAATAGAACTCGTTCACCTTTACCAGAAGGGTCTAGACTTCTGTTGTGCTTTGATGTTCTTACCTAAACAATTACTTCATTTCCTTCATTTCTTAAAAGCAGGAAGATCTTGGTGTTGTGAGTAAACTTGAGTTGGGCAAAGTGTCTTATATCACTGTATTTTTGTGCTGATACATAATTTGGATTTCTTGCCTGGCAAGTGCATGGGAAAATGGGTGACAAGTTGGTGCACCCTTTGTGGTGGTGATGCACAGCTCTAGGATGGATGGATGGGTGAATTGACTTCCTCTGCTTCCATCCTTTGGGGGGAACCATCCCGCTCTCTCTACAAATCTGCTTTGTGATTTCCTCACTGATGTTACTTGAACAAATTATTTTGGTTCTTGGGTCAAACTGATGAACTTGCCTTCTTCAGATGTTATGTAGATTATGGTGGTATCCGAGAATAAACTGGCACCATTTTTTCCTCTCTCTAAAGCTATGAATTCAGACATGCAGTGTATTCCTGAAGATGGGGTTATGTGTTTAAGTGTGACTTTTACCTTTGTCCTTTTTTTTTAATTAACTGAATGCATGAGTGCCTTGTCCCAGTGCTTATGCCTACACTTACTTAAATTTGTTTATCTTATGCTTTTCTTCTTGGCTTTTTAAACTTTTTGTCATTTGCTACTTAATGCTGGTTTATAGCTCAGTTATCCTCATGAAAGGTTTAAGTGGGTTTAAATTTTTCTGTATGTAAATTTTAACTGGTGCTTTTCATTTAGGGGGAGTAAAAGATACAAAAATGATGCAATTTACTTTTTGCAAATACTCAAGGCAACAGTTGATATCAGGTGGGCACTGCTTCAGTAGTACTGTCAGTAGTCTAACATATTACAAATTTAGTGTGCAAGAGTGGCTCTCAATTTTACCCTGAACTGGAAATTGACTTTTCTAAACTGAACAGCCCCCTGCTAGACTTCCTCTATTGTGACATGCCTTAGAACCTGGGTCTAAAATACAGCAAGAAGCCTGAATTGGATTTTTGTCTGGGGAAGTATTTACATCTAAGGTGATCAGTGTATTTTGAAACTGATGAATGCGAACTAGAAGATGGCAGACATTCAAAATTCTCAGGTTAAGGGAAAAGGAGAGTGCCAAGCAGCCTGGGTGTGTGGATTTGCAAGTGTTACCAGCTGTATGGACGTGCAGAAGCAGGGGAACAGATGCCTAGAAAAGGGTTCACAACATGTGACATTTAAAAACAGGCTGCTGGTTTGTTTTTTTTCTTCTGATAGAGACAGAAATTAAGAGTGAGTGCTTTTGGACAGAAAAAGGAAACTCTGGTTTTGTGCTCGAAATATTCCAGTTTCATCCAGGAAGCTGGAGAGTGTGGGGTCGGTTGAATTTTAGAAAAGCAGGAGACTTTGAAATTCCAAATAATGGGGGTATTTTTTTTTTGTCCCTGTCAATTATATTCCAGAATCTTGTTCAGCTTAATGGGTCCAGATACAGGCAGTGTCTCCTTACTCTTGGAAAAGGCCTGGAGCTCAGTGTTTAACCTGCATTGCAACAGACTTTAACTGGTTTCCTGTATAAAGCTTTGTCTTTGACTTCATCTTGGCTTCTCTCCTTTAACTCCACATCTGTGAATGACTCATAACAAGCAGGACCATCAGAAAAATATTGTGTACATTTCTATCCAAATCTGTGGGGCTTTTGTTTCTAATTTTTTTACAGCCTTGCTACGCTCTCCCCTCCCATGCAATGAATCATGCTGTGTCTGTGCTCATACCTGACAAGAAAAGTGGTTGTGCATTGAGGGAAAGTTGAATGCTAAACAAATAGAGAGAATATCCCCAGCCATCAATCTGCTGAGAGCAGAGGTTTTGTATTTGGCAGGTATCCTCTGTCAGCCCCCAGGGCGCTTCTGATATTATGATTTTCTTTCCTCCTGTAAACAGCGAGTCCTGTTAAATGCATACTCTCGCTCGGGGCAGAGCTGGATCTGTCAGGCACTGGCAGCAAGGGAAGTTCTGCCTCCTGAGGCACTCAAAGGCTGAGTTTTTGTTTTGTTTTTTTGAGCTGTCACATCCAGTGACTCAAGGCAGTCCCACTGCAGTGCTCTTTAGAAGAATAACCAGCTTTACATCTCTTATTTCTCCTGCCCTTCTGTGAATGCTTTGGCCCATTTCCAGACGTGTGGCAGTGCTGGGGCAGCTCACTCAGCTGTCCTGTCCCTTCTGCAGTGTTCACAGCGGCCACACTGAAGGGAAGGTGCAAAATGCTACACCCTGCATCCTTGTCTTCCATGTTTTTATTTGAAATGCTTTCCTAGGGAGCCACAGCCCCATATGTCGTGCAGGTTATGTGCATGGCAGCTGTGCACTAATAATAACGGGGAGTCAGCCGAGGCAGGTGAGGTGAGAGAAGGGCTTCATCCTGTCACAGGGTTTTGGGCTCTTCCCTCCTGTCAGAGGGGAAGCCTACAGTAGGGGGCAAGTGAGTTGCTGGCATAAATATTCATAATTTTTATTGCTGTGCAGAGAAGTGTTTTATAGCAGCAGTATGGGATGTTGGTGAGATCTTCCTGCAGCTACTAGAGCTGCCCCTCTCCAGCTGTCTCCTCCAAAACTACCTCTCTTTGGATAACAGGTCCAGGGAACTGATAACATCTAAGCTGTGTTTGAAGTGGGACAGTGCTCTCCCTGCCTTCATGCCTGGCTGTGCGCTGCTGCTGTCAGTTTTCCACTACAAAGGAGTTGCAACAAATTGTTACAATGTGATTGTTGTTGGGGTTTTTTTTGTTTTTTTCTGGCCAGCCTATTGTTTTGGCTGTAGCATTCTAAATTTCCTGGAAAATTGAGATGCTAGAAGTCCTGTTTGAAGGTAGGGTGACCATTAATTACCCCTTTGATTAAAATAATGGAAGCTAAACCACATCACCTTCCCTTTACTCATCTCAGTATAGGTGATGCTTTTGGGATGTGACTGATTCTACTTCACATCTCTCAGGGAGCTGCTTGGCAAAGAGTGAAGGGAGGCTGAGGTCACAGATGCTTTATTTTTATAGATATAGGCAGCAAAAATATTTTATAAACAGGAAAGTCATGGAATTGTTCTCCTCCCTTTTTATTACTGTCTCCAGTATTGTTTCAAAGATGCTTTTTTCGAAACTGGGGGAGCTACAGTGCTTGAATGTAGTTAATGTAAGGTTTTAATCAGGTTTCACTCAGGCTGATAGCAATGGATCTTAACAAAGCTGTCTCATAACTGAGTTTTTGATAGGCTCACTTGTAAAAAACTCATCATCCATAGCACAGATGGAAATGTTCTGTCTGAAGAGGACCTAGAAATAGGCTGTTATTTAGGTGTCAAAAAGCTGTCTTCATCCATTGATTAAAATGGAAGAAAAATGTAGGTTGTAATTAAAAATCTGGGGATAATAGTGGAATTATTTGATGAAAAATCAGCAAGCGTTTCTTTCTTGGAATTCTCCTCCTCTTTCCCCCCACCTGTCAGCTGGGTGCCCTGTCTGCACGGATATTCTCCTTTCACAGTACCATCAAAGCGGTTACAGACTTGAAATGGAAAACTTGTGTTCGTTCGAGACTCCTTATGCTTTCGGGAAATCCTGAGTGAAGTTGTGCTTTGCTTGGCTTTGTTTTTCTTGTTGACTTCAGTTGAGTTTTATTAGTCAAGCAATTTCCAAGAAGCCCTCTGCTGATCCCAGAAGCAGGGCCATTGATTTAGTCTGTGTCAGTCATGGGAATGAAGACTTTGGCAGAGCTTTGCAAATTTGTTTGGAAGCATCAGCTGGCATATCTTGTGTAGGAAACAGCAGAAGTCCCTGAGTGCCTCTGGAGGATGGCACAGGAGACTCCCAGTAATGTTTTACCCAGTTAGAGAGACAGCGGGGCACTTGTGGCTCAGGCAGTGAACAAGTGGCAGCTGGTTGAGTAGTTTTAATCAGGTAATGCAGTGCTGACAGCTGCTCAGTTTCTCTGGCTTTGTTCTGGAGTGGCTGGCAGGAGGCAAGGCAGTCACCTCATTATCTTCATTAAGCTCCTCAATCCCTTGCCATGCGCTCGCTGTGCTCCACCAGGCAGCGTTCCGTGGTTGTGGGGACCAGCTGCACCCCAGTGTGCCTTTGAAAGGAGGGATTTGCACCAAGCAAAAAGGGGCTCCCAGAGCAACCCCAGCTTCACAGCCTGCCTTCAAGCTGTGGCTTGTCTCTAAAAATAAATAAACAAGCAGACTTATTTCTATGCAGAGTCTTGGCAGACAGCTTTTTCCCTATGGTTAAATTTGTTTTGCAAAATTAGAAAAATCTGTTAGATAGCTAAAATTTACAGATGTTATGTATTAAATTATTGATTTTTAGATAGAGTTTTTTAGTTAAGCAACTCTAAAAATATTGATGGTGGAATGGAAAAGGCAAGTTGCTTTCTGTATGACCCAATTATTTTTTCCTTTTTTTTCCCTTTCTATTTGTTTCTCCCCTTAGCTTTCAGTCACCAAATCTGTCAGGTCCCTACAAATACTGCAAGGAAATCTCTAGGAATATCTGTTGAAAATCAATGTCTTTTTGGTCCTCAGGGTAGTTGTGTTGTTTTGACTTTTTTTTCTTGCGCTCCTTGGCAAGGCATGCAGAGCTAGTGGAAGCAAGTGTAGTTTATTTTAAGCTTTCCCTTTTTCTCTATGTTGCTGTTCCCTTTATTCATCACAAATGATGGATGAGTGTAGCTTCATGAGTTTTGGTTGTAGAGCTGGTTTTAGTTGTTTGCCAACAAACTTAATTGTAGTATCAATGATTTAATTTTAATACAGTCTTCAGGGGAGTTGAAAAGTTAATATTCTTCTAAGTGAATATGACTGATATTAAAGGGAGAATGAGGGTTATGGATGTGCTACCTGTCTGTGTTTACAGTCACATTTGAATGACACAGGCCTTGATCCAGGGAACTTCTTCCAGCTGGCGAAGGGTCCGGGAGGAGGCCGTGCATGGCCAAGGGGGCTCATTGACACTGCATTTCAGCAGCAGGCTAAAAGCAGCACTCCAGGCTCAGCCTGCTTTCTTCCCAGCCCTGCTTTGGTGTGTCAGATGCTGGAGCACAGCTGGCCTCCCTGTGGATAGCTCAGCAGTTGTGCACCGAGTTCCTGCTAGCAGGAGGCGGTACAGTGGAACCCACCCAAAAGTGTCCAGATACTTGACAGGCTGCTTACTGTCATTTACTGAGCACGCTGAAATTCTTCCCGTTCTTCTTTGGCTGCTATAACGGAGCAAGAATGCTCCCTTATAAACATTTGGAGTTTGTATCGTGCGTTGTTTCGTTTGGACTTCTAATATTTTTTACCTGACTTTAATAAAAGGTGACACTTTCACCCTCAGTCCAGGAGTCCTTTTGACGCAAAATATGTAGATAGTGGACAGTTTCTGTAATATTCCAGATACCATGTAGGTCCAGACTTTGTCGTTACTTTTTTGAGTATGGTGTATGCACAGGTATAGTTTGCTTTTTCTCTCGCTTGTTGAATGTTCCAGTTATTCCTCAAGAATTTTGGAGCATTTCTCCCTTTGCTCAGTCTCCTTTGCTGGTACCATCAGTTGACTCTGACCTGTCTATAGTGAGCATCCTCAAAATCTGAAGATGGCTCTGTATATAAGTTTAAGAAGATTTGAATATCTGATTTTCATTCATCAACTCTGGAAAACTCCATGAAGCCACATAAG
This sequence comes from Hirundo rustica, assembly GCF_015227805.2. Lineage (NCBI taxonomy): Eukaryota > Metazoa > Chordata > Aves > Passeriformes > Hirundinidae > Hirundo > Hirundo rustica. The sequence continues at coordinate 7,560,243 of NC_053457.1, read as the reverse complement.
ACTCCAAAATTGAGAGATTGCTATGTGAAGCAGGTTATTTTATGGAGTTTATTATAATGAATAAAGTAAAAAGAATACATAATGTTATTGAAAAGCCAGTTAACAGCCTCAAATATTCGGATTTTTCATGCAGATTTCTTGCTTGTTTAAACCTTTTTACTTCTCTTGTCAGACTGTGTATTTTAGCTGAATTGTCTCTGTGACTTCTTAAGTTCCTAAGGTGAAAACTGGAACTGAGACTGGCTTTGCAATTGCAAGAAAAATGGAAAGTTGTTTTGTTTGGATTTCAGCAAATTCAGTTTAAGGTCAGATTTTTTTCTTTAACAATGTACGCTCTATCTTTTTATTCCTGAAGGCATATTTTCAGCAATTTGGCTTAACTCTGTGGTCATGGGGGTGGAATTCTTTATCTTGGCTTGATATAAGCAAGCTTTCAGAGCATGTGTGGGTTAGTGTCTGACTTGGTGCACAGGAAAACATCTCTTTGTCAGGTGGTTTCTGGTTCAATGACAGAAGTTTTTGGTCGGATTTCTTTGTGTATGACAGCAGCTTGGTCACTGTGGAGAAATAGCTCAGGCTTTCAATAAATAACTTTTGTTCCGCTTAAAAAATTAGGAGTAAATACAAATCACTGCTATGTAGCTGTGGCAGCTTCAGAAAAAACTCAAACCTAAATAATACGAGGACAGTCTTGATATAAGTGTCAAGAAAATTATGAAATCTTTCTCGTTCAGTGGATAGGAAAGGTGAAGGATAATTGAGGACTTAGCTTCGGGTATGTTATTCTGCAGCTTCTTGAAATCCTGTTAAGTTGATTTGTCTTGATAAAATGAAAATAATATCTAGTTATGTCATGTTAAAGAGTATTTTGATGTAAGGAATGATTTTGTTTCATCATAGTTGAGACCTGAAGAGCAGAACGTGCTTTTCTTGTTCTCTTAAAAATATAATCTTTTGATACAGAGAGAGGATTTGACACTAATTGATGTAAAGGCAGAGTCACCAACTCAGTCACATTCAGTTCCCTGAGTTTTTGATAACTTCAAGAGTTTGGAAAATAAGACACAAAACTGATGTGTGAGATCGGCAAAGTTACGGTAATTCATTTAAAGACTTGGCTTAATCAGTGTATCTTGAGTTCCTTTCCTGTAAAATATGACCTGTATTGTAATAACTTTTTAAATAACTAAAATAGCATTTGAAGTGAAAGCTCAAATTCATTTTTTCCATGTGAACCTAGGAATTACAATTGGGCCTTTTTATGATTTGGTGATTAAGTAGACAAATGGTGCACTTCATGGATACCATAACAGTTAACACCTGTTTCAACTGCTTCATATTTGTATTGGATGGAACCTCAGCAATCCAATATGTCTTGAAAAGCAAAAATCTAATATAAAATATTTCATGGTATGGAAGAAATTAGAATAAACAGAGTATAGCTTAAAATATAAAATGCTTGTTATGCACATTTACATAGGTTTCACCTGTATTTCTGAAACCAATGTAGCCACCTTGTGTAAAAATAATCCTCGTTTTTGTGAGAGTTGGTTAAGTGATTATTCAATACCTTAAAGTAAACGCTGTTTTCTAAGAAAACAACTATTTCCTGAGTTGGCAGAAATGAAACAATTTGTCAGTCAGAAGTCAGATACAACTGGATTAATTAGCATTTGGTTTGTGATTTCTCCCAACCCTGCTTTGGGGACAGGGACCACTGGCAGAAGGGTGGAGTGGTCTTTGGTGTATGATAACTTGAAAACTTCCTGCTTTTTTGAATAAAGCTTGGTTTGAAAATCTAATTATTATTAAGATTACAAAAATAATTTGCCAGAGTGCATTGTCAGATGTAAATATCGTGAGCTTCTTAATATGATATTTCAAAGCTGAAGTTTATTTTGAGAGTCAGGGTTAATACTCTCAAGATTTGTTTGGAAAAGATGATCTCGGGGTGTGATGACCTAGGAGAGGTTTTTTTTTTCGTAAACACAAATTCGAGTTTGCTTTTATCTCAGTTTATCTGATTTGAGGTAAACCTCAATGCCTTACTAAATTGCATCTGCTTGTAGAGAACACTGTAAATGATTTGCATTTTAATGGCTTCTGCATAAATTTCCTAACTCTGGAATGCTTCTCTTGCTCATTTCCCTGCAAAAGATGTTGGGTTTGTCTTGCTGTAACAGACTCTGTTTAGCTTTTCAATTATAAAAGAAATGGGTAAATTTGCCTTTGGGTTTGGCTATCCCTGCTGTTTTCAGAAGTGCTAGGATGGCCTTTACCTGCTTTGGAGAGCAGAATGGCTTCAAGATAATTTCATATGAATCATAAACGCTTCAGACACATGCTGGAAGCTTTCTTAAACATAGGTAGGTAGTTTGGGAGTAAACATACATGCGAATGTAGGTAACTGTGGGTAGCATCAAAAAGTTTATAAACTAATGAATTTAATTTAAATTTTTGATAGAATTTATATTTCTTTAACTGTAATTGTTTCTCATAAAAAACAGGAAGTTTGGGAAATAAAATGAGAGTAAGTAGGTAATTGGTATAAAGAGTTATGTTACAAGAGGAAGGAGGGGAAAAAGGAGATAATAGGTGGAAAATAACTAACCTCAAAAGAAGCAAAATACATTGATTCATGTAGTATGTCTTCAAGTTTTTAGGCAATTTTTCTTTTAGAGTGAAATATATCATTCTAAGTGTAACAACATTTTTTAAATCACAATTGTGAGCATCTTTTGTTTATTAATTCAATCCATAATGGAGATGGTAATGACTAGATCACCTTAGTATAGAAAAATGAGGTATGAACAGTGGCATGCCTTTCCCTGGATTGAATAGTGCTGCATCTTGAACATGAAGTGACAAAATTCCAACAGATTGCAGTATCTCTGAACATGTGAAGAACTGTTCTAAGGTACAGACCTTGAACTTCAGTGTCTTTCCAAAAACCACCGCAGTCTTCCCTGTCTTTTCAAAGGTATCATGAGACCTGACAAATGGGTTATCATAAAGCATTTTATTAATGAGAAACCATATCTTTATAGGATATTGTAACAACTAAACCCACTAGTTACTAACCAAAGATTTTTCTAAAGTGCCATTTGCTCCAACTTTCCTATTGTCTCTGCTGTTGTGGGTTTTTTTCCTGTGAACCCATTTTGAGATGTTTCCATTCCCTCTTCTTTCCCACTTTGTGCTTGATGGGTTCTATCTCTTGTGCCATCAGTCGTTGGTGGGGCCAAGCTGTAAATCAGGTCACCAGAATGATTCATATTAAAAATAAACCTACAATGAAAAAGCTTGGAATCCACTTTGTCAGCATTCTACTTAATGCCCTGCAGAGCATCACTGCTATTATCTTAAGCCATCTCTTGTTTGTATTCAGTTTGGAAATTATGCATTTGCAGCTGGAACAAAATCTGTCTATTCTCAAAACTGCAGCTTCAGCCACACATCTGTCACATTCTCATCTCAAATTTATCTCGTGTACCCTCTGATTAAAAGCATGTTGGTCCCATGTTCTGCTTGAAATAGAGTGGTGGTGCTCCTCCCTTCCCAAAAGCGTTTCCTATCTGTTCCTGAGTTAATGGAAAACACGCTGAGCAACGTGCACCTATCGAGGGGCTGCTTCAAGGAACTTGTGTTTTTCTGCTTGCATCAGTAGCTTGTAAATCTGGAAAACAAAAACCTTCCCCAGTTGTTTTCTCTGCTTCCTGAAAACCTTGTTCTGGTGAGAAATGGACCTGTTTGCTCTTCTCACCCAGGCACCTATGGGTTTTGAAGGTGAGGAGGGCTATTTTTTTCCTCAGACTTGGGGAACTGGGGAATCTGGAATTGTTCTGCAGCAAGATGAGTGTTTGACAGGCTTCATTTGCTGCCTTTGCTCTGGCTGCCCTGGAGTTGAATCGTGAACTTCTGAACTGTGTTAGATGAAACTTGCTAGTGTGCTCTTCTCTGTGGTATTTAAGTGTTTTGTTATTGAGATTTTGAGAAGCTTATTTCAAATGTAGTGGCACTTCTTCCTCTGGGGTAGAAGTCATGTCATGCCTCCAGCCTGTATCTGCTCACTTGCATTTGCTATCACACTGCATTAGCTGAGTTAACAGTTCCTTGAGTTTGGAATTGGTTGTGTAATTGAGGAGGGGGCAGATCTAAGTAGTTGAAACATAGCTTTGAAGCCAGGGTGATGGGGTGAGCTCGAGGGCTCTGTTTTGTACATGAGAAATACAAAAAAAATCATGATGAGTGCAAGTTGCTTCAGTAATCCTGTACCATTCAGGAAGCTCTTTTCCACCCTTGGAGTTCTTTTTGAAGGCATCCCTTTCTCCAGGGAAAAGGAAACAATTCTCTTCATAATCAGTCTGAGCTACTGTGTTTTGAACTGCTTGCTAGTAAATTACAGCATAAGCTATATGCAAACACTCATAGTGTTTTAATTGTGATAATTTGCATTAACTAAACTTGCAGTTACGGGTTTAAATACAAGTGGGAGGTAATCCAGGTCGTGGTCTTGAGATCACTGAGTACTGTGATACTTGATACAGCAAGTCTTGTGCTCTCCTAGCTTTCTGTTGATCCTGCTGTTGGTAGAATTGCAGGGCAAAGTATGCAGTGTGACTGAATGGTTACACCTAGACCATGTGTGTTTTGTAACTAAAATAAGTATCCGTGTGTTAGAGCTCCAGTACGCAAATACCGAGGGCTCAGACTCAGTCCTTGGCAAGTGACTTGTGAAAGGTTGATCTGGGTATTACTCAGTTGTTGACAAATGTTTATTGCATGAGAAAAAATACCCAGAGTTATTTTACAGTAGCGTGTACTCACTGAGAATTTCTATATGTGAGCCTGCAAATTTTCTCCTGTGTGTTTAGTAACCTGATCCTGCTTTTGTTTTACAGCTGCTGCAGAGGGCAAAGGGAAAAGTGGGGAAGACTTTTTTCAGAAGGTAAGAAACATATTTCAGTTCTCTAACATCACCTGACTAGAGAAAAAAAAATATACCAATTACTCATGCATGTGATCGACTCATTAAACTTCATGTGCAGTTTCCACCGTATCAATCAAATTTTTTTTTAAATGATTTCGTCTTTTAAAGTGTCTCCTTGCTACCAGCAATGCATGGAATGAGCTGAGAAATAAGTTCTTTGGTGCGTGCTCCTGTCATCCATGCACAAAAACAATTTAAGTTTTACCAATTCTTTCAGTGAAAATGTTAAAATATGCCTGATGAACATTTGTTAGGCTTAATTGTGGCCATACAGAAGATGTTGTGAGGTGGTCTCAAGGATTCAGTCTGTGGATAAATGCTGCATCCTGTTATTAAAAAACTGACTTGCGCCTTATTGTGATATTGCTGAAAGCATAAATATTTGGTTGGGAAATGCACAATCCACAAAATGGTTCAAAAAAGTTTGTGGTTGGACAGAGGCACGGAAGGACTGGAAAAAGGAGTCCTGCAGCAACTAAACTACAGAGCGAAACATGGTCAAGAGTAATGACTTGGAAATTCTTTACAAAGCTGTATGGTACTAGAGGTTTTTTTTTTCAAGAATAGTGTGAGGAACATTACTTATGAATTATGTTCATGAACATCTACATGCTGCAGGCTAGTAAAAATGATGGGTTGTTTTGTCTTTAGTACAGAGAAGACAGTGTAAACTTTATTGTATGCTGAAATGCCTTAATACTCCTTTTTGACTTGTTGTACACTGAAGTAGTTTGCTGTAATTTTAAGTAGTCATGGCAGAAAGGAAGATGTGAAAGGTTGCTTTACCCTGCATATGACTGTGGGGTGCCCTGATAAAGGCGGGTGAGGAGGAGTGTATATGCTGCCAAAATGTTTGGATTTTCAGATTTATGTTGCTCTTGACTGACAGTGAGTTATTTTTCCAAATGTGGTGCTTGTGCTTAACTGTCTGATGTTAGTGTGCAGAGAGGAGAATGTGTCAATTGTTCCTCCTCAGGACTTTATCAAAATACTTGGAGGTTTTTTACTTGCTGAAACAAAGCTAAGCCATAGTAGCCTATGCTTTATTCTACACATTATTCATTTTACCACAGTGTTTTCTATCTCTTGGATAAATCTCCTCATAATTCTTAAAGATGTGGATAGAATATTTCTTTTTGAGTGGCTTACGTGTATTTGATTACTTGATTATTTACTGTAGGTGCAATGTACCTTACAATTATGTAGTCACTGCTGTAATAGCAGAAAATACTGTGTTGAATTGAATAGGAAAGCAAAATATGCCCAACTTCAAGTGTGTGGATAAATGCACTCTTTATCCACACTGATGATACAGTGGCAATCTTGGCATTTAGATCTTGTCATATTTGTGCATAATTATTATCTAGCACAGCGTGGGTGCTGCAATAGGTTAAAGCTGCTTCATTTTAACTGGCATTCTTATAATATCATCAACTCCACAGTGTAGGTTTCTGAAGTTTCTAAGCGCATAGACACAATACTACAGCTAATGAAACCAGATGGAAACGATCTCCTTTGAGTTCTTTTGTTGGAAGAAATCTTTGGACGGTTGCTCATAGCTTACTCACTGTCTCTGTCTGTGCAATTTCCTTTAATCAGAGTTAGATTTTTCCTGTCTCATGTGAAATGAATAAGGCAGAGTATGTGGAGGTAAAATGAAGACTCATTTCATGTGTTTCAGGTTGGTGCAGTGAGGAGGAAAGTGATTTGTGGCATTAGAACCACATTGCAAACTAAGGCAGCAGGACACTTCCAGAAACTCGATACGAGCTCGAAGCTGCAAAGGCATTTTTTGAAAGCAGCTCAGATGATGAGACTTCAGGACATTATTGGCAAGATTTTGAGTGGAACAGGGAGGGGGAAGTGCATCTTGGAAAGGCCACATCTAGAACCTGAAGGCACTATTTGCATAAACGATGCCGTGTTTGGTGTATTCTGAATTGCCCCCAGTGTGCTGAGGTTAGCTGTTGGCTGGAAGTGCTGTGTGAGGTGAAACAAGTTTTCATAGCAATGTTGAAATGACAAATGACAAGGCAAAAATTCAGGAAGGTGATTCCGTATGTCAAGACATGCAGACCAAGAGGGAGAAGAGAGGAGGCCGTGCCTGGGGGGTTGACAGAGGCTCAGCCTGCATTGGTAAGCTGCAGGGGCTTTTAAAGAAAGTTAATACTAGGGTTTGGTGCTAAGCAGTCTTTTGCTGATCTTTAAACATGTGAGAAAGCAGTATTACTTGGATTTCCAAAATCAAGTAGAATCTCAGGGGATGCGAACTGTTCCTACCAGCTTTCAGCTTACGGAGTTTAATAACAATTTAAATGTCAAAATGTGTTATTTCACGGAGCATTTTAGCAGAAACACTGTAATGCAGTTGCCTGTGGAGTTACGGAGTGAGCCCCAATTCTTGGTGAAATTCAGGTGATATTTCTGCCCTGTTGTGGCAGTGAAGATCAGGTGAAGTGCCCCTTCCTCTGGTCCTGAATTCAAGAGAAAAGTAGATAAATGTCTTTTGGTAGTGTCATTTTCTAAAGTCTGAACAGCACATCATACTTTCTTCTAGTATTTCTGAGTTGTAGTACTGCTTCAGATGAGGGAAAACCTAACATCTAATGAGGATTTTTCAAAACCACTGGGACCAACTAATAATTTAGCAAGAAATCAGTAAATAACAGGATAGTTTTCTCTGTAGAGCTCTCGGATCTGCAGTTCAGTGACAGGTAATCCTAAATAAACACGGAATTCTCTGCTGTTGTGTTACATACTATTTAAGTAAAAGATCCTTGTGGACCTTGCTCTCTAAAATGTTGTTCTAATTTATTCTGTGATAGGAGTACATAATACAAAGTTATTACATGTCCTTGATCCAAAGCCCATTTTCAGTTGATGGTGGGTTTTTTCCACCAAGTTCCACAACATCTGGTTGGGTAGGAAGCAAGGCTCTTTCCCCCAGCAAAGCCGGGACATTGTTCCAGGGAACAGATAATTTATGTAGCCCTATAGAGATGTGTGGCACTCTCATCTAAAATGTAAGAAGGTGGTGATTCTCTGTCCTGAGGAGTTCATAATCCAAAACAGGTGAGGGCTGGCCATGTGGACAGAAAGGAATTTCATGCATCATTTTGGTTTGCTATTAGCTCTGTCATCAACAGGTTGGTTTCTTTTCTTCTTTCTGAACACTTGGGTATCTTCGTGCTGATGATAATCCTTCATTCTGAAGCTTCTCAGGACAGGAATGTGTCTGTAGCCTTCTCAAGGGCCTGTGAGCAGTGGGGTGGGTGATAGGCGGTGAAGACTGTGGCTTTGGTGGAATTTGGGTGGAGTTGTGCTGAGGTGGGACTGTACGTGCAGAAGGTGGTGCCTGGAAATGCTGCGCTTGTGATGCTCTGCACAGCGACTCCGGGTCACATCCAAGCTCTTCATTTCAGTATCATTCAGTGTATGTGTTAGTCCTGGCTTTGGGAGCATGCCTGCAGGGGCTCTCAGCTCTGCCTTTCCTGGCTCTTAGCGTTCATTTGCAGAGCTTGGTTTTGTGGGAAGCACAAAACACTACCAGCCAGCTGTAACTTGTGTGTTTTACTGCTCCTGGCTGTTTGACATTCTTTTATGTTTAGGGTTTCTTTTGTACCTTTTTTTAAACAAACAGAAGTGGTGTTTGTATGCGTTTGCTCGGTTGCAGATACTTAGGGGTTTTTAAGATATCTCTGGATTTAGGCAAAAAGTGTATTTAAATGTTCACGTTTCTCTTGACTGCAGACTCTGTTATTCCCTGAGGGAGACCAAAGTGTGCTTGGAGTTGTGAAGTTACAACTGGGCAAGTGTTTCACGTGTGTACCAAAATCTCTTCTGTTAATCATTAGGAGCTTAGGAGCGTAAAGGAAGACTAGTGGTTTCTTTTCATTTTCCTTCCTGTGCTTACATGTAACATGTTTAAGCTGTAGCTTCTAATTTTATTAAATAATCAGCACCATACAAGTTACTGAGGCCATTTTGGAAGCAAGATGTGGTGAAACCATACTTTAAAAACAGTTGATCTTTTCAGTCCGAGTATTTGGAAACAGTAGTAGCAAGAGACTAAAAAATAAAACAAATAAATGCCCAACCAAAGCCAACAAATAAACCCCCAGCAATTATTTGAAGATGTAAAAAACAGGTATATCTAACTGCATCTTTAATCATATTTCTGTTTAAGTCCTCTATGTGGTAGTTACTAATGATTGTGCATTTTTATTTATTTGGGAGGCTCTGGCAGCAAAGGTGGCAAGGAAGCTTCCTCAAGCCCTGTTTGCTTATCTAAGACAGTAAAAGAGCTTGGTTTGCAAGCTCAATCCTGTGTTTTCTCTTGTATCTTTGAAAAATATCTTTTATGTTGGTCTGGGACAAGCCACCTACCTTTTGCAATATTCTTACATGTGAATACATTAATGCAGTGTTGATGTAAGCATCTTGTAAGTTATAGGTAGTATATTCTGATACAAATAAATATAATCTTCTGTTTGCAGTAGGTCAGTCTGGAAGTGGATCAGTCTTAGTTTTTAATCTCAGAACGTGAAGCATATCTAGAGCTTCAAATGCAAGTGGCTTAGGGCATTTTCAGGCATTAAAAATATTAATCATTGACCTGAGACTAAAATGTCTCAAGCTAATTATTATCCACGTTCAGGAGTGACTTCTGAAGGGCTTTCCGTGTGTCTTCAGCCATGGCTATTCCCGAGCTGCCTATTTATAACTGTAGTTCCCCTAGGGCTGTGTTTCCATTTCGGATGGCAAACACTCAGCTCTCGGTTTCTTGCCGTGTTATTTATCTTGGAGGTGAGACCTCGTGACGTGGTGGTGATCAGACATTATCATGGGTCTTGTCTCTGTTTCAACCACAGGAGCAGTTGGGAGCTGCAGGGACTGGTTCCTCACATTCCACATTTTTTGGGTGGAAATCATGATCCGCACTAACATTAAAATAACCTCTTGATGTAGAGCTTGGCTCCTAGCGTGTGACAAGGATATATTAGGGCCATACCTTTCCAGAGTTGGCTTCAAGTGCCTGGCTGGGATGGGAATGCTGGCATCCAATTTACACTGAGCTCGCTCTCATTCAGCTTCCCAGGAAGAGGAAGCGACTGCTTGGAGAGGGCAGCATGGATTAGAGGGCTGAAAGAATGTCAGTGGAAGTTAACATTTGCAGGAAATCTTGGGACTGAGACATTTGTCTCCCTTTTGGCAAAACCCCACCCAGTGGAAAGAAGACTATTTAGGTTGGATCAATTTCTCTAAGAAGGTAAATCAAGAATGCTTACTTAACTTTTTGCTTAGTTCAGGCAGAGCTGAGTGGTGGGAAGGCTTCATTTTTGTGGAAGGTGGCACTCATCCCATCTGTAGTATAGTGACCATTCTGCTAAGGCAGGGATTTTTGGTGGTTTTCATTTCATCTCCAGTTTCTCCTGTGCTGCTTCTGATACAATGGGCACTATCTTGAGATTTTACCTGTCATATGAAGTGTTAGTTGATAAGGTTCAACTTAATGCCACTTTACTGCTTATTTAACACTGTGCATGAGCTCTTGCACTGTAAAGCAATGGAGAAGGAGTGGTTTGCCACCACCATCTCAACTGAGGTGCTCAGTGCTTTTCATTCTGAGAGTTAAACCCTCCCTTACAATAGAAGAGGGATTTCCTTCTCAGAAACTTCTGTATTTTACCTTGGGGGGGAAAAAAATAATATACAGGAGACAAGTATGAGAATGATACAGCTCAAGAATATACACTGGGTTTCTGGCTTCTGAGGAGAATTACTGATGTTGCTTTCAGAGAGGAGTGTTGGATGAGTATTGGTGTTTTCAGCAGTGTTCTGTGGGGCTTCATTTTTCAATGATACTTTTTCTTAGAATTTTTTACATTACTTGTGTAATTCATTAGTGCTGTACAGACAGATAATTCTATAGATAATTTTTTTGCTATGCCTAAATATTTTTGTTTTCGGCTGTGCTTTGCCATGTATTTAAAACAAAAGTGTTACCTGTGACCTGTTGACTAATACTTATATTGAGGGTAAACAAAACATTTAAATCAAGCAAAGGACTTCAGTGTTTCTCCATAGGTAAGGGCATTTAACTGATTTTTAATCTCGCTTAACTTTATTTGCTGCATTTGTAAATGAAGTACAAAGTTCTGTAAATGTTATTGTTGCAGAACGTTCACTTAATGCGGGTTTTGGATGCAGCAACAATACTGAAATATTTGCTTAAACAAGACCCTTGTTTTAAGAATCATCTTAGTTCTTTTCAGGTGAAGTGAAGGTTAAAAAACATGCAGTGTGTATGTGCATGCAGGCATATGTTCTCACCCTTTCTAGGCTAAAAATCCCTTACTGGAAATGGAAACAATAAAAATTCCAGAGCCATATCCTTGCAGGCAGCTTTCCCAATTCCATCTTTAGTGATTTAGAGCTTTTATGTACAGTCTGAAAGTTTGATTTGTAAAACTGATGCCTTTTACTCTGCTGCCTTTATTGCTTTTATACATAATCTGTTCATTAGTTTAAATATCTAGTACATAGATTTTGATACACATTGATCAAAACTATGAATAAATGCATTGCCTGTGATGTTAACCTCTAATTTTAGCTTCAGGACCTCTTCATCCTGCACATTTGCCTTAATTGTTGTAGGGTCTGTAGGAACAGCTGTGAATAACTTGTGAAGGTGGTCAATTTGTTAGAGGCAGTATGAGCTAGGATTAGTCCTTGACAGTGAGCAGCCTGCTTGCTGCTCTGGGGAATCCTCAAAGTCTGCACAAAAATATTGGCCCTGAGACATTGTAGGGAAGTGTTGTTGGTGTTTTGCTTAGCTTGACATGACACTGTGTAGCAGTATGCAGGTGGGAAGGAGGCAAATTTCCCTCCTGTTCCCATTTTATATGTCAATTAGAAACACATCAATGTTTTTTGATAGTTATTTTAGCATTTAATAAAAGCTTGAAATAAAAATCAGTTTAACAGAGATGGACAAGTGGGTAGGTGAAAATCAATTTCCTGCAGTATTGAAGCAAATGATTTGCAGTGGAAGCACGAACAAAAACATATGAGGGTATTGATCCTTATCCATGCTGCTTATTCCAGAGAGTAATGTCTAAAATAATTTATATATTACCTTTTTCCAAGCCAAGTAAAACTGGGGAAGAAGGTCAAGCTTTTTCTGAGAATGTGTCTGGATTTCTGACAGTTGGACTATAAAATGGGAAGTTGAGGAGCCCTGCTGTTGAAGGCACTCATGCCTTTGCACGTGGAAAGGCCCCGTTGTCCCTCTGCTCCTTTCTGTGGAGCACACAGGTGGAGCTTGATCCTTGTCCTCCCTGTGCATCACTTGTTCTTTAAACAGATTGCACTTACGTGTGTGCTGTCAGTGCTGACAGTCTCAAGTCAGAACAAACTTACTAAAGCATTTTCTGTCTTTTATGGTTTTAATTCTTTTCCTCTGCATAGGAGATATGGGGTTTTTTACCACACAGAAGCACAAACTGGAAACTCTGGACAGTGTAGTGGGGGGGCCTGGGGCCGTGTGCCATTGCTGCTTCTCAGGAGCAGCTCCTCATCCTTACCTGCAGAAATGGTGCTAACACACTGGGGTCAGGCTGTACTGTCCAACTTGGAGTCGTGGCTGTGACAAACAGTGGATTCTTGATTGTAATTTCCTTGATTGTCGATCACCTCAGGGAGAAAGAAACCACAGCAGGGCTTGGGATGCAAATCCATTGCTGTACCCAAAATGTTGGCCGGACTTCCACAACAGCTGTGTACTTGCCCCAGGCTTTGGGCCATTTTGTATTCTTTTTTAACTCCTTATATTCCTCAAATTTCCTCACCAAACCAGTAGTCCTTGATGCTGCCCTGCTGATGTACTCTGGCAATTCAAGAGCTTTCTATGGCCTCACCAGTTTTGGAGTTTGAATTCACAACGGGTAACTTCACACAACCCTCTTCTGAGTCTTGTTCTTCCTTCCCATCCTTGTTCTTGCCTTGCTTTCTCCTCTCCCCAAACCAAAAAGACAACAAACCATTAGATATAATAGTTCTGGTTCCAGCTGCACCCATTGCTCTGTTCTTGCTGGCAAAAGTCACGTTCAGGGATTAGTCATCCTCTCAGACTGTGCTGCATCACCCCCTGTGCACTGCAAGAGGAACTGAGCATCACCCCATGTAGAATTTCACTTGTCTGCTGTGACTCTTCACTTTGGGTCTTGTCCTGTGGAAATATATTTTCCTTTCATTTTCATCTAAGTTGTATTCCATGGTCCTAATAAATCATAAGAATAAACTTGTTTATACAGCTGTGAATATATACAAACTGAGGGGACTAAGGCAACTTTTCTGAAAGCTGAAGATGCAAGATGAACATTTTAAGTCTGTGAAATCAAGTATTCAGAGACTAGGCATAACATCTTTATGGTGTAAAGTGAGATGGTCTCTGAGTTACTTTCCCACATGGTACTGAAGTCCAAACTGATTTAATTTTTTTCTTTTCCCCACTTGTGTGGAAAAAGTTCCTCACTTAAGTGGGTAAAAATGGGGAAGGAATTCAGACTGGGAAACTGCACAAACACACTAGTGGATGAAGATTCCTGTCTGACCCATTTTTCCTCTTACTATCATTAATACCTGAGGCAGAAAAGGCCAAGATGCCCCAATCCTAAAGGTTGAAAGGTCAGAAATAGGTTTCTTACCAACACTAACTATAAAGAATAATACTTTGATTTAATGTGCTTAGATGAAGAAAGGTCTGTTATATATGTTCTTGTTCATCTGCTGTGTGTAAAATAGTTCCTTTGAATTCTGAAATACTTGTGGGCTTTGGGGGAGTTTTGTTTGGTTGGTTTTGTTGCATTCAGGACATTCCAGTTTCCATCCAAAATCAGCTAAACAAAAAATACACCATAAGAAAAAATGAATTCTTGCTGTTTTAATGTAAAAACTCCCCAAAGTGCTTAAACTATAAACTTTTCAAGCTGGAATACAAGGAATCCAAAAGCTTGTCTTCCAGCTGCCTTTTTTTTTCTTGAAGGCTCAATGATTTGCAACCACAGCCAGTCTTTTCAGGGTCAGAGTACAGTCTGATTTGTTTTGTTGGTGTCTTCCAGTGTCTTGTTGTCTTCTGGTTTTTCTCCACTGAGAATAGCTTACATATTTTGGCTTGTAAACACTACAATTACACTTGGGGAAAGAGGAAGAAGGAAAGTTGTAGAGAGACAGTTTCTTAGGTTTTCCTTCATTTTGAGAAGAAGCACAAGGTTATTTACTAAGGGATTGAACCTTGCTGACAGGTATGCCTGATCCCTTTGGTTGGTTGATCCCTCAAGGTGAGGAGAGCACTGATTAGAACTCACTTTATCAATTATGGAAATGAGGGAAGCTAGCAGAGATATGTTCTGCAGAGATCATGAACTCTGAGTCATCCCCAGGCTGCATTTCCTCTAAATGTTATGTAACTCAAGTATTTATACTATTGGAACAGATGTATTATAGCTGGAGTACTTGTGAGTGCTCTCTTTTTGTTCATGTGAGAGCAGAACCCCTGTTCTCAGGGTATGTGACAACACTGAGTTTTCACTAATAAAGCTGTTCCATTGCAACATGCACTTGAGGTTGTCATGGAATGATTCCAGATTTGTCAGGAAAAAAAATAATAAATAAAATCTTGGCACCTAAAGCTGCCTGGGTTTGAATGGTAAAGCTGAAACAAAAGGTTGATGCAACAGGGATCTACGCAGCCGTCAGTATCATCTTTACTGTCAAGTTTAACTGCCCCAATAGAAACTCAGTTCCAGTTTTTTCAGAGCTTTATGACACTCCGCTGTTGTAATTGTAATGCATGAATAGTAATTTAAATACAATGATAGTTTAAGAAGTAAGCAGTGTAGTTTAATTTCTTTTTAAGCGTTCTTATGAAAGCCCCGATTAGTTGTAATGTTACAGCCTGGAGTTGAAAGCCAGCGTGGACTGAGCATTTTGATACTCCAGTAAATGTCCTTCATTTAAATGCAGCCTGACTTTTTTTTTTTTTTCCCCTAACTGTCTAGGATAGGAGATAAACTTGTCTCAGTCGATGCCAAATCTCAGTGGCTGGCAATCAGACTGCTTTGAAGATCTCATTCACATCTTTTTCACATATCCCCAGAATGGAGCTGTGAAGTTGTGGGCTTTCCTTTTATTTTAGTTTAGCATAAGAAATGGGGAGGATTTAATTTCTTTAAGAAAGTAGTCTCCAACCTTTACTGAGAGGGTAAAGGACTGATGGACTTGCCTTGAAAGACATGCATTCTTCTGTCTCCTCTCTTGTGGTTCTTTTCATGTTGGATCTTCTATAACCCAGTCCTGCACCATTCTTTGTTGTAGCATCTCCCTTTTCCTTTTAGCTAGTGCCTTCCAATTTTCTGTGTATTTCACTGCCTGTTGCACAATTAAAAAAAAAAAATCCTGGCCCAAAGCCTTTTATCAGAGACAAGTGAATTCTTTGAAATAGCTTTTTTCACATCTGGATTGAAAAATGGTGAAAAGTATATGTATGTTGCTGGTAGAATTTCACCCTCCTGGAAATGTTTTATTTCAGCTGTAACTTATTACCCAATAGTGCTGAAACCAAAAATACTCTATAATCAAGTCTGGCTGATGCTTTCAGTTTTTCCACATGGCATGCTAATCTGGAATTTGTTGTGGTGTCCTTGGGATTTGGATGTAGGAGATAAGAATTAGGAACTGTTAGAGAAATCTGCCTTAATTCTGAATTGCACTGTTACAGGAAAGTTACTGGCATTGTAGCTCTTTTCTTAATGCATTGGTTTTCTTCTTGGAAGTGGCTTTGCAAATTGTTTTGACATTTTAATTGTTCTCATTCCATCTTAATTGTGATGAGAGGTGTGAGCTCAGCATGCTTGTTGATGAGATCTCTGTATACAAGAGAAGCCTTTCAGTCTCAGTAGACATGCCCAGCATTCCTAGGAGCTGGATTTCCATTCGTTTGTCTAAAGTCTTTGGTGTCAAGCAGATCCTTCCCTGTGTCACAACTGACTGGGTTGGTGAAGCACTGTAGCTCTGTGCCAGGGTGAAATTTCAATATAGCATGCCTGTAATAGGGCAGCTGGAATTTTCACTGAGCCAAAGGCAGCAGCAGAATGAGAGCTGACACTGAGCTAAATGACTGCATGGTTTTCACAGAATAAGAGTGTGCGCAGTTTTTCCCTGTTGGCTGGTTGGAGATGTACAGATAGGTTACACGCTGTGTCATAGTAAATAAATGCTGTCAAACGTCTGCTCTGACCTGCTAAACCAAGAAGTAAAAATTCTGGAGTCTGGATAAGTTTATAATGAAAAGCTGCTTTTGGGTAAAGGTGAGGCGAATCAATATACCTTTTATGGAGACTCAAAAAGACTTGATTTTAATTTAATAGGCTTTACTTAAAAACCATTTTAAGGTAACTGAAGAAATATTTGTGAAAGTGTGAAATTCTCTCTGAGATGAATGTGTAGAGCCTGCTCTAGCTATTAGTGGTCATCTGAACCTCATGGAAGCTGTGGAGCATCTTGGTTTTGCTCTGTGGAGTTCTTTTGAATGGTCAGAACTCAGCCACATGTATTACCAGACAAAAGTTCTTAAGAAAACCAGAGAAGTTAATGGCTTGTGCTATTTAAAAGTAATAATAATCAACAGTTTTAAGAATGGCAAACATTGTATTTTCTGAGAATGAACATACGCCTTTGCAGGAGCAAAAAAAACCACCTTAATTTTTCTGAAAATGCTTTCTTTTTCAATAGATTATGGAAGAAACAAATACACAGATTGCTTGGCCATCAAAGTTGAAGATTGGAGCAAAATCAAAGAAAGGTATTTTATTTTGTTCTTATTATGGGTTGGGATTCGTTGTTAGCATAGTAAAACCACAGAATAAAGAATTGGATTCTTAGAGTCTCACATCAATACTGGTCACCTGAAGTATTTTGATTTCAACCTACTGTTTCTTACAGAAATTTCTTGTTGAAGTTATCTTGGCTTTATATAGGTATTTGATACACAAACCCATTTTAAGGAGCTTGCATTTCTGTGAGTACTTTATTTAATCAGTGCTGTTGCATTAAGTGTGTGTGCCTTCTGCTGTATGATTCTGTATCTTAATCAGAACAGTTTTGCTATTTTACAGCAGCCAAAGTCAGTGGTTCTGGTAACATTTTAGATGAGTGGGTGTTCTGTGGGGTTTTTTTGTTTGTTTCTGTAGAGTACAAAGATGAGTGTTGGCCAAGCCCAGCAGAACAGTAAATACTCACTGTGTCCCTGACAGGGACAGCCTGCCTGCTTTTTTGGGTGTTCTTTGAGAAACCTAAGTGGAGCTGTTTCTTAGGAATGACCAGTGTTATGTTTTAAATTATGCTTCTCTTGGAAGCCCAGCCTATTACTGTGAGCTAAGTATACAGTCTGGAACATCTCTCTTTGAAATAAACCTTCTTGTTCTGCTCTTAAGCAGTCTGAGCTGTGACCGATGAAAAGAAACACTTAATTTCTCTTCTGCATAAAAAAGTGAAATTGGGAGTGATTTTTAAATGTCTGTCCAGGCTGATTGATATTTAAAACCCAAGAAGGTGAACTTTAGATAATTTCTCTCTGCTATATATAGAAATGTATTGGTGGGCTAACCTTAGTAAATTAATAAGATCGCTTGAGAAGAAAAATGATCTTTTTAGAAAGGTGCAGGATTAATAAAATTTTCATGGTGTAAAGTGAGATGGCCCCTGAGGAGCTTTCCCACATGGTATTAAAGTCCAAATTTATTTCATTTTTTCTTTTCCCTACTTGCATGGAAAAAGAATCTCACTTAAATGGGGAAAACTGGGGAAGGAATTAAGACTGGGAAAAACAAAGGTGTTATGTATGTAAGCATTAGTATGTGGAACTAACATTTATAGTGATGCAAGAGTGACAAGGTCTCTGTGCAAACCTGGGGAGTTCTGTGTTCCCTCTCCTCAGGGTGCTGTGAATTGATGCACACCTAATGCTCCTCAGGGAGCTGAGGCACCAGAGTTTGTTCTTTTTCTGAGGGCAGAAAAGGAGAAATAAAGTGATGCCTGTACCTTTTTCCCTTTTCCCCCTTATTTAAATGGGCTTAGTTTGAAGATGAAAAGCATGAGTGAAAGGCCAAGACAAGAGAGGTAAGAGAGGTGGTTGGTTGGGTTTCTACATTGGTACTTGGAGATGCAGCTTTAAAGTAAGTTAACCTAACCTCTTTATTAGTGACCTTAAGTAGAAGATAATGTGGTGAAGCTCTATCTGTACGTGGAATGAATTTGAGCACCATGGGAAATAAAACAGCTCAGAGTTATGAGCTGATAAAACTAAAAATTGAGAAAAGGGGACACATATTACAGCTGGGCATACTGAGTGTATCTGCAGCGGGAATGATTATCCTAGAAATTCTTTATGCCAAAAGAAACTTTAGATAGGGAGATAGTGATGGGCTGTAAACAAGACATTTAAGACATTTTAGCAATATGCTATACTATTAAAAACAGTTTCAAATTCAGGGTGGCTCTAGAGTTAAGACTTGTACCCTCTGGCCAGCTCTGGTGTGCTGAGTTGTGTGTATATATATAATGCACCTAAGATAGGAAACTACAGCGTGTGTACAAAGAGCCCCTTTACCCTGAGGTTCCTATTTCTTGTGAAATAAAGTGTAGTTTATATGTTCTGTTTGCACTTAATACCAGTTGTTTGCAGTTCTGTAGCTTTCTATTTGCAGCTACAGCAGCTGTTTATATAGGGGTAAATATTCCAAGTGTGTAACATCCACTTAGCTTCACTTAATGACATTTTGTGATTGAGAGGAGAGTCTGCAACAAATAACTGGCCGTCTCTCCAGGGCCTTGAACTCGGAGCACGCTATCTCTGCCTGTCTCCTGGCTGGGAACCGAGTGCCTGAGTCACTCAGTGAGGGAGCAGCGGCTGTGGATGGACACTGCCTTACCCAGCCCTGTGCTGGACCCCGTCATCATCAAGACAGACCAGATTTTTTTTGTGTAGTTTTGTGATATAATTTGCCTGCAGTTTCAGCAGCTTCACATCCTGCGTGTTGTGGCCTTAGGTCATTCCCAGCTTTCCTGCCGATACAGGAGAAAAACAGTCGTTGCTTTTCTTTCTGTGATGTTGGTCAATCTGTCGTGAAGCACTTAGGGGTTAATGGTATCGTTCTTCTCACTGCTGTTGACAGTTTTAATTTGTTACTACTGATACTAAATCAATAAGGATGGACCGTGTTGTTTTGAATTGAAACACAAAGGTATTGAAATTTACAGCCAAGGTGTGCGTAGTAAGGTTCAGCAAGATTATGAAGATTAAGTTCTGTACGAGATCCAAAATCTTTTCATGATCTTTTAGAAAAAAAATATGCTATAGTGAAGCTGAAGCACCAAGACTAGATGACTTGTGAACTTCTGTATCATTTGTTTTCTGTTATATGGGTTATAACTTTTAATTTGATGAGTTCAGAATTCTATTTTTTAAGTATCATAATGGTAATTCATTAACTTACACTTGATAAATGTTTTCTGATGGGTTTTTGAATTGTAGAAGACTAATACCTGAATTTAGCATAAGCAGATTTTAAAAATTTGGTAATTCAAATTTATTATTTAATATGAATTTTCTAAAACACTTCATCACAAAGCTAAATTAAAAAAAAAAATGCTATTATCAACTCTCAACAGTTTCATAAGAGCAAAACAGGAATTTCCTGATTTTAACGAAGACCAGATGCTTTAGCTGTACTCTAGTGATGAGGAGGGTTAAAGAATTTTGAAATAGATGTTTAGAAAACACACAAACCTATATAAATCTTCCACAGCATCTTACAGCCAGCCATTTGTTCAGATTGCCAAAGAGATCCCATAGCATTAAGGGTTTAGGGAGAAAAGTGAACAGTTTAAAGCGCTTCTTGAGTGATTCCATCAGTGGCAGAATTGGCACTGGCAGTGTTTGCACTGCTTGCACTGGTGCTGTAGAGCTCAGGGTGTCCCATGTTCTGGAGCTCTGAGATCTTCTCCAGTCCTGGTGAGTTTAATACCAAATTGAGAGACAGTAACTTTTGCTCTCAACATGATTTTTCACTCTGTTGTAATTACTGTTCCTTCGAAATGCTGTTAATTGTCTTTTAAAGATTTATTCAGTGGTATGTCAGTGTGGATAGATCGCCAGATTCCTAAATGGTCAGGTGCTGCTGTAGTTCCAGTTTCCCAACAGGCATAAGCTAATGGGATTTTTGCTCTCCCTTTCGGAAATACTGACCTGTCTTTTTCTTGTTGTCCAGCCCTTTCTGCTGTGCTGTCATTGGTGCTCGCATGGGGGACCAGGGTGCCTTAAAAATAGCCATGGATAATTTTTACTTTTGGAGGGGGGAGTTCTTGTTCACTTGCTGGGTGTCTGAACACTAACTATAGATGCTCGTGCTTCCCCATTTGTTTGTATGGTTCTGGAATGCTCAATGCCTTGGAAGCAGGTGAATGTCATGTGCTTGTGGATGGGGTATTGAAGGTGTTCTTTAGGAAATGGGTGTATGGGAGTTCAGATTTCACCCACATTCCTTATTCTTTTTATTTATAGTTCTTTCTCCCCCATACCCCTGTGACCCTTTGTATTCCACAGAGGGTTATGGTCTTTATGGGATATGTGTGTGCTCAAAATGCAGCTTGAAATACCTTTGGGTAACAGCCACCATAAGAATCCCTTCAGCTCTTGGAAACTTAGTGGCTCTAAGCAGGAGGATGATCAGAGAGTTGGAGCGGGGAATATTTTGGGAGGTTAGAAAAGGTGGTAAGGGGAAATGAACGATAAATTGAACTTACAGAGCAGGTAGCACTCTGGGGTTTCTTCCACCGTTCACTTTTTTAAAAGGACTTCTTGCTTTTTTTTTTCTTCCTTACTCTCATATTTTCATTCCGCTTCCATTTTCCTTAGTCAGGATCTCTTTTTTTTTTTTTTTTTTTTTTTTGTCTTGAAGTTACCAATTTATTTCTTTTCTTTCTCTCCTGAACTTCTGTTATTTTAATTTACCTCTTCTCTTATTTGCTGTTTCTGGCTTTGTGGCTTTTTGTTTTTCTGGTTTTCCTCTCTTATCACTGCATTTTTACATTAGTTAATAAAAATCTAGTCCATGTTCTGTTTATACTTTTTTTCATTTGATTTTACTTTTCACTAATTCTTGCACCTTTTTGAGTAACTTCAAAAAATTTAGACTAGTTTCTGTTATCAAAGCATTTCCTACATGCTGTTTTCTATTAGCATATCTCCGACACAAGTACGGAGCATGTTGAATGCATATCTCAGGAGAGCAGCAAGAAACAGTGGTGCTGAAGGCACTGGAAGGAAGGCAGCAGTAACTATCACTAGGCACTGCTGGCATTCATGGCCTGGCAATTTGATTTCACACTTCATTAAACTTTGCCTTTTGCAAATTATCTTGCAAGCCGAGTTCAACTGTTTCCCCTCTTTGCATCCTAAGCTGTGAAGGTGATGTGCACAATGAAGTTAATAAGTGTAATACCACATTTGAGGCAAATAACCACAGAGAGAGTTCAGCCAAATTAGTAAAACCGCACTCTGTTTTATTGGAATGTTGTTTAGGTACAAGGGAAGCACTTTGCTTGTTTCAGGAGGTGTTGTGATGAAAGCTAGAGCCTCCTCTTTTATTAAAACAAATTTCACTGCATAGTGAACTCAAGGCCAAGTTTGTATGGGAGTTTTACTGCCTTAGATATCTAGAGTAAGCTCGAGTGTTTTTTACTTCAGACTTTTAAATCAACTTTCAGTTGTTTCCCAGTACTGTGATAGAAGCTGAAGTTTACATTTTCAGATGAAACAGGGAGGGAGAGAACGAAGAACTGCGGTGTCAGGCTGTGCTGCCTTAGCAAAGTGTGCAAATAAAATACCAGCGTATTTCTTCTTTTGCCATAGGCTTTCTGATAAATCTTAAATCTCATTTTAGGTCTTTAGATAATTTATTTTTCTTTTCAAAAAATACTCAATTTCCTCAATTCAGTTTGTCAATGCAATCGTTTTGGAAAGGAGTGTGAGCTGTTTTTAAAGCTGAACCTCTAGCAGTAAAATATCCCAGGAGTGGTGAACGTATGAGTAGTTCAGAGTTGTGACTGCCAGTTCAGCGTCCTGTGTGCGAGCACTTCATCATTTACACACGTGTTCCATGGAGGGATTACATCACTGCTTAAAACACAAGTGCATCATGAGTTATGCAGTATTGCTCTTGGTACTGCAACTGAGCTGAATCCCACATTTGTACCAAGGAGAGATTGCCGTGCAGAAGTTCCGCGCTGCAAAAATCCCACCTCAGACTAATGGGTGCAGGTAGGACTTTGTCAATGCTTCTGTCCAAACCCAGTCTTTTGTTATTAAATGTCAGTGATCATGGAAGGGTAAATAACCCTGCACAGCATCGTTATCTAGGGGTCTTGGGAACTTTAAACATCACTGTAACCTCTTGTAGGGCGCCTGGAAGTCTCTGGAGTTTCCTTCCTCCCAGGAAAGCCCAGCCAACCAAAAACCACAACCCCAAAAACTCCACCAAACCATAACACCCCTAAGAAAAGCAAAGGGCTCAATAAGGCAGATGCTGAGAGACTTAGAGGAGAGGGAAAAATACTTGTGTGTTATCTAGTGGGTTTGGACCCTTGCTTCAGCAGATTCTCCTTGCGTTGATGGTATTTTGTAGTAAATACAAAGTTTTGTGGAATTAATAGATTTCTCTGCTTTCAGTTATTGCTGGGATTGCTGAAATACTGAAAGGATTTTGGTCTATGCCACTAAATTTACATTACCTACTTGACCTTTTCCTAAGTACCAGATGGCTTGATGTTCTTCAGATGCTGGCATGTCTGCAAAGTGCGGTTATACAACCTGAAATTTCCCCAAGAAATTGGCCAACTCCTAGGTCAGTCAAATAAGCATAAAAGCTGCTAGAAAATGCCTGATTGTTTAGGCTACTTGCTTCTTTGTCTTACACAACTCCCAAGCAGATAATGCTGTTCTCTATGTGTTTGTGTGCGTATCTTTACTGAAGGAGTGGTGAAGAATTGGAAAATGGGAACAGGGAAGTGGTGGAGTTGCCGTCCTTGGAAGTGTTCAACAAAACGGAGCAGTTGCGGCATTCACTGCCATGGCTTAATTGACAAGGTGGTGCTCAGTCAAAGGTTAGGGTTAGGGACTTTGTGATCTTGGAGGTCTTTTCCCACCTTGAAGATCCTGTGATTCCATATAGGATAATGACTATTTGGATCACCTCATTTTTTTTAGGTCTTTGGTGTTTTTCTTTTCTTCAAGGCTTTATAGATATGTTACTCCTTCTTAATATAGTTGCAGCCATAGCAGAGGTTTTTAGTTTTTTCCTTAGATTACTTCCTTCTTCTGGGCCAAAGAGATATTAGTTGATTATTTTTTTCTTTTTCACATTGTATATATATTATACGTCATGTTAATTTTTGTAAAATGTGATTTGGGACTAGCTGCATTGTGGAAAAACTGCAGAAATTAAAGACTGTGTATTTCAGAGATAGTTTAAGTTGCATGAAAGCATTTTCTTACAGAAGCTAGTTTTCTTAGTTGATCTTAATTCTTTCAATGCAGAAGTGAATCCTGCTAGTTTTCTAAAGACTATGCCCATGTAAATTGTGGGGTAAAAGTACTCATATTAATAGTCCTCCTATAATTCATTCACTTCTAAAATTGCCATCTCGTCATTTGTAGCCATATATAGCCTCTAAAAGTGCATTAAAATGTTGTGGATAATAGGAAACAGAACTTCATGTGCTGGAATTCCTTGCATGCCTACCACTACTTATCTGTGTTACTGATTTATCAATCTTCAAGGAAAACACTCTTTACTGTAAATTACTGCAGAAGGAATCGATGTTTTGTGTTTCTGTAAATGCAACAAGGCTCTGAGTTTTGTTTTGCACCTGAGTCTTAAGTGCTGGATCAGCTCCACCTGGGCAGGTCACACAGCATCCCAGGAGTACCATGTGCTTCATTAACACCTGTTAATGAACCAAGGACTCTTAACAGTGGTTTTTCATAGCTTGGGTCAACTCCTGCTCTTGACCTACTTTCCTATCTTTGTGTGCTGTTTCTAGTTACAATAATTGTACCTTCTGCTGTTCTCAGTAAAGAAAACCCCAAAACCAAACCAGATCGAGTGAATGTGGGATGTAATCAGCTAATTTTCCTACCCTAAATTCTGTACTATGAATAGCCACTTAATTGGTTTAGAGCCTTAAGCTCCAATTAAAAAAAAAAAGAGATGGGGGAATTAATCAGGCCCTTGGAGGTCTGCAGTGATACGTGGAGCTTTTCTGACAAACTTGAGCTTCTCACCCACTAAGGTGCTTTTGAAAATTGTGCCAACTATCCTGAAAAGCTGTACCCCAACTCTTGGTAGGAACTGAGCATGCATGGAGTGATGACTCTTCCTGTTCCGTGGTCTTTAGGGATGTAGAGTGATGCAGAGAAGAGAGCACCTCAACCTCTGAAGTGCCTGGATGCTTAAGCACTTACAGAGGTAACTTTATATTAGATCATGATCAAGGTTTAATTTGTTTAGACTCCGCGCTGATTTCAGTGTGGGCATCGATGAAAGTGCTGGAAACAAAGTAAGGGGAGACGTGATTGTTTTCACAGCTGGCAAACAGCACAGTTGTGGTCTTCTCTCTGTCTCCTGCCTTGCTGCGTGCTTCCAGCCCGTCCCCTGCCTCCACAGCTCCCTGCTAGGCAGCTCAGCCCTGCAGCCTGGCATGCCCTGGTGCCAGTCCCACTGACGCAGGGGGCATTCAGGGCGGCTGGGTCATGGGGGCCAGTGCTCTTTTGTCAGCAGAATTTTTCCTAAAGCTGTTTTGTTTTGGTTCCCAAGGTATAAAATTGTGGGTCTGACTTCATACCAGTTCAGTAAAGGTTCTTCTCAAAAATCTTGGCATTTAAATGTCTTTTCCTTGTTGGTGCCCATGACAACAGAACCATTGGTTGGGGTATTCTGTGTCAGCTCTCTGTGTGCAGCAAAATTCCTTTGCAGCTCTTATTTGACCTCACTAAAAACGGAGGAAAAAAGATTCACCCTGTTATGCAATTGTCCAGTTAAGAACTGTGTATATAAGTAGATTTCTTAAAAAAAAAAAAGCTCATATCTTAAAAGTAGATGAATTGCACAAATGATTCTGCAACAGAATTGAGAGCTGCTCATGCCAGGAGATGAAGGGTTCTCTGCAATGTTTCTTGAGAATGCTGGCAGTATTTGGGGACGGGGGAGTAAGATGGTTTCTTACCTATGCAGTTCCTTCATAAAATAAAATTTCAGTCAGATTTGGTACACAGTCTGGGAAATTACAAGTTTATGTTCCTTAGAATGGCATTTAGCTTATTTTTGTGCTTGACCTTGTAGCAAAATTAAGGCTATTTGTATTACTCTAGTACTTTTTCCTTTAGAGAAGGGATTGTTCATCCTCTTGAGCATTTTTCATGAGAGAAGATGAACTCTTGGTGTTAAGTGCCCATGGTACATTTTTGTTCTTTTATCACCATGTCCTTTTTTCTGGCTTTGGTTGGAGAAGTGTTAAAAAGGGGCAAGTGTCACATTTCATCTTTTTTTTTGGAGTATGACATACTCCTGCTTCCATGAGTTTCAATCCTAATGGTTGAGAAGGCGTAAAGGGATGTTGAGAAATTCTTGCTGCCAAAATTAATGTGTCACTGTATGCAAATATCTGACACTAATATGAATAACTGAGGGTGCTAATTTCAACACACCAGATATGCATTGAACATTGCTCAGTGAGTGGCAATGGTATGTCAGGTTGGTAAACAGGATTTGAATTCTTGTTTTGATTTGGAACAAAAAATTACTTGAGTGGAGGAGGCCAGAACCCTCCAGCTCTCAAAAGCATGGAGAAGCAAAGATGCGTGGCAGAAATCTACTTAACAGTCTTGTCACAGTTTGGAGGGAAAAAAAAAATCTCTTGCCCTTGAATATTACCGGTGAGAACACTACATTTTCATACTTTGAAGCAATTATACCTAATGTGAGATATTCTGTTGCTGACCAGTAAAAGTTATAGTGTTTGATACGGTGTTTCTGTAGGTGCCTTCCCCAGAGAAGCTTTCCTGGGGACCGCAGCACCTGCAGGTAGGACTGGCTGCTGTATTCCCGCTCCAGCCCTGATCAAGCCCTGTAAAACTTTTGAAATCACAGTGCACAGAAGTATCATCCTCTCCCTGCGACTTTGATGTGTTACTGGTAAAATTCTGATTTTTTTGTGTGTGCTTTGATTTCAAGCGTTCTTTATACTGTGCATTCTAAATATAGCCAGAGTCGGTGCCAAAGACCAAGTGCAAACTTACAAAACCATCATTGATAGAAATTCTAGTCTCTTTAATGACTTCCTCTGGAAACTGCAATTTGAATCATATGATTTTTCTGAAGTAGCAGTAGGAGGGCATATCAGAAAAATAGCCATAGTACAGTTTTCAGAATTTTAAGCTTTTCATCTGTACAAACTTAACCTTGTATAAAACAGTGCTGGTCATTTAATTCCTTGATTATTTGGCAAGACTAACATTGCCTGTAAAGCAAGTCAAATTGAAAGAGATCAAAATCCTGGACATAGCTAGTGTTCTGGTGACCTTTTTGGTCCAGATTTTTAATGTTTAAAAACATTTATGTTTTTTTTGGTAAATGCTTGTTGGGCACTCCTGGTAGTTTTGGCTTTGGAATTGGTTTCTTTTAGCTGGGGAGGCCAAAACCACCTGGCAATGCTCGCCAACCACGGCCAGTCTCAGAGGGCTGTTGGCAACATGTTCACCCTGTATTAACTCCTGTGAAAGGGAAAGGCAGACGAGCTCTTGTTAATGGGAACAAAGCTGTGGGAAAGGACAAAGTTGGGAATGAAGTGGAATGGGGAGAGACGTGGAGAGGAAATGAGAGGCTGGTGAGGGGACTGAAGCCAGCTGGAAGGAGGTAGGTGGGATGGCAGGGAATGTGATGTTAGAGTGGGAGTCTTAAAGAAATTAGGGTTTTGAAAGAGTAGAATAATAGAGTTAGTGATAAAGGTGGTGTAAAGATAACAGGAAAACAGATGGGAGGTGCAAAGGAGGAAGATGGTGAAAATGCGTGTTGCAAAAAGTGGTGAGGAAGATTGCAGCCTTGTGTTCATAGATGTCCAGCATGAATTTCCAATGCATATCCTTGTCTTGGAAATTAGATCAGACACAGTTCTGAGGTTCTTACTTAATGAATATCCTAGGAAAAAGCTGGTAAGTGCTGCTGTATTGATGTTTACTTTCATTACTGTCCTGGACTAGTCATTCGGTGTCAAACATGTCACTATTCCCATCTGATGTCTTTGTGCAGCTGCCATAAAGATGTAGTTTTGATGGCTGCAATTTAAATTTGTTAAACATTTGCCAGATGTCTTGTCTTGCATCAAAACATATGTATGGCTTAAAATACCAGGAACGCAAAATATGAATTTCCAGTCCATGGGAGCTAAGGATATTGGCAATTTCTACCAAAAAATTGCAAAACAGAATTAGAATGTGTGCAAGTAAACCAAGATGGCAATAAAAAGGATTAATTTTGAGTGCAGCTTTCATCCAGCTGATTGGATTTGTCCAGTGCAATGTCAAATAATGTAAACTTGGTTTTGCAGTGCTGGAGGAGAGTAGTAGCCAAGAAATAAGCTGTGAAAACACTGGGCTTCAGAAAAGTGTGAGCTGTGTCGTGGAATTGGCTTAAAATCCTCTTATGCCAAACAGCTCCCACTGAGATTTCCAGCAGTAAATTTGTATCTCTACATGTGCAAGATGCATTCCTGTGTATAGCTGCTGTCGGCTGTTCCTGCTGCTCTGAGCGCAGTGAGCAGTGAAGCTCACGCTCAGCTCTCCTGCCTCTGGGTGCTCTCATGTGGGGGATTGCCAAGGTGGATTGGCTTACAGATGCACATTTGGTCACATCCAAGAAATCTGGATTGTCAGATTGAACGTGTGCTTTCTGTGAGGGCAAGAAATACTGAAAGTGGCTATTTGGGACCATACTTTATTTTTTTTTCTTCTTGTGGATTTGCTTACTGAAGGATGCTGCAAGAAAGAGTCCCTGTAGGAATGCCAGGACAGTGTACATGGGTGCATTTGGGAGGGGAGCAGATTTTGGATTCCGTAAGTTAAAGATGGAGTTAGTTCTGGAGTAGTGGGGTTGGAAGAAAAATAAACCAGAAGAAGCTACTATAGAGAAGGCCATTTATAGCGTGAATTATTGGTAGAATGCCAGATAAAGATAAGAAAGCTATGACAAAATGGGTTATGCTTTTCATCAGCTGACTCATTACATTGAAAATTGCTTCTTAGCAGTGTAAGCAGCATATCAGCCCAAAACAAGAAATTGTTAAGAAGTAAGAGATTCTTTTGCATTAACTCTTTTTTCTTGCCTGCCTAACACGCATTAAGAGACACAGATATTTTTTTGCGTATTTTCTGCTTCTTCACCTTCTGTTATTT
The DNA here is from genome assembly GCF_015227805.2 of Hirundo rustica. Classification (NCBI taxonomy): domain Eukaryota; kingdom Metazoa; phylum Chordata; class Aves; order Passeriformes; family Hirundinidae; genus Hirundo; species Hirundo rustica. The sequence goes on along the minus strand of NC_053457.1, from coordinate 7,531,687 downwards.
TTGCAATTAAAACTTTAACCTCAGTCATTGCCAGCATCAGCAGCAGCTGAAAATGAGCATCTGGTAACTTAGACTTGAGTGCCTAAACTGCAGTTTCTGAACACTTGCAGTTGTCTGCAAGTGGTGCCCTTTGGAGTTCTGCCCTCATCTGCTGGCCGGGAAGAGATGTCAGCAAGAGCTGTGGGGAGAGTTGGTGCTCTCTACTTCCTGATATTAATATGAACTTTTGTCTTGCTGACCTCTTTCAGTTGCCAGTGCCTTAATCACCCTAATGAGATGACTTTTTTTTTTTACTTTTTTTTTTTTTTCCCCCATGGGCAGGCTAAAGGTTATCCAGAGAGTGAGGTTTGTGAGGCCATAGCTGCTAACCAAAATATTGACATAAACCTATGCCCAGCCTTGGCGTTCAAGGGTTAAACTGGCATGGTGGAGTATGGGGAGGGCTGGCTCGTATTTTGTGGTTTAGCTCAAGCAATTCTCTGGTTTTTAAGTCTAGTGTTGGCTGGTAATTTTTTAAGTAACTCCCAAGACTGTTATAATACACAAATATTTACAAAACTCCTTTGTTTTAATGCTGGTTGAAACGAACCCAAGTAAAATCAGTTGAAAGCAACTTTATGAATATGACATAGATTTATCATTGATCGAATTACCAGTTTTGGGGTTTTTTTGCTCTACTTGTGAATTAGAGTTTGATTTTGCTACAATTAATGGAAAACTTGTCTTCTCCCACAAGTATTTAGACAGCTCAGCTGTGGGGACAATTTTCAGCTGATTTACGTTATTTGTCCATAGGTGTTGCTCTACATTTTCCTGGTTCAAACTGGTGGGACATGAAATATTTGTAGGAGATGGCTGGAAAGGGGCTGTAATTATTTTTTTCTTTATAGAAACTGTTACTGGAAAACTGACACAGTGATTTGTAATTTTTTTCCTCCAACTGTGGATGTAGAACTTGAAACGAAGATGATTTTCTTTGATTTTTCTCAGCATTTCAAATGAAACAGCACTGCCACTGTTCTGAGCGGACATACTCTCTGTCTGGGGGCCCAAACTTCCTATGCCTCACTATCTTCTAGTCTAGTTTTCTTAATAACTTGCCAAGAGTGATAGTATTTGCATGTTTTGCCATTTGAAATGTGTGCATACACATGAATTTTCCAGGGGGTTTTTTTGGCCAGTGGCTTGCTCCCTCAGGGTGAGATGTGAAGGTGGAAGAATTCTGCTGTTTTCTGCATTTATGATGTTTGGCTTGTGAATATTTTGAGGGGGGAAAAGTCTTTTTAGTTTAAATACTCCTCCAAGTATTCACTCTAGGTACTCAGTGCTGAGCTTCCTAATGATGCTACAGAGTACCTGTTGCAGTGAAGGATTTCTTATCTCAGTGCAACTTTGTAAATGGTCAGTGATTTCTGTAATGTGTTGCTCAGGCGCCCAATCTGTAATTGACTTAGAGATTTAAAGCGAGTCCCTTGCTGACATTGTGTTTATTGTTTGGAGTGCCAGATTAATTACAGCATGTATTGTAGTTGCTGTATTATGACCTCCATCTGCTTTTTATTAACTTTCCCTGTAAATGAGAAGCTGTCAGTGCGTACTGTTTCTTATATTCCGAAGAAAAATTCCCCCAAACCCCACAGTTGTGTACTTTAAAAATTAAAGAACCGTTGTGTTTAGATCACAAGTTTGTTTATTTCTTTTGTTTCTGGAGCAGCTGACTCAAGCATGGATGACTCCTCCCTGTTTTGCAATACATAAATGGACAGAAAGACCATCCCAGGCCATTTGAAACCGGGCCACAGGAGTTCGCCTTGGTTCTCTGTGAGCCGAGCAGTTAGACACGCACAAACCCACAGCATCCCTTGTGCCAGCAGCTGGCAGCAAATCCCTCATTTACTGGAGTCACTTATCCCAGCCTCCTGACTGCTGCCACTTCAGAAAACAGCCCCAGCCATTAATTCTCCGCTCTTGGCGTGCAGGAGAGGTGACAGGCGAGAAGGCTTTTAAAGAAAGTCACATTTTGTTGAGCCTTTTATCTCCTGTGTGCTCGGGGGGTGTGTGCCTGCAGCCGTGAGAGCTTGGAGCCAGGAATTTCTACTGGCTCAGAGGAAGATAAAATGCATTTATGGTCAGGCTGGTGAATGTTTTAAGGAAACTCTAGGCAGCAAAGGAGCCAGCAGGTGGGCATTGTACTTTAACTCCACTTACACAGGAGTGATTTGAACTTTGGTCAATTCCTGTAAGAGTAGGAAGATTTGGGGCTTTTCTGGTTTTGGTCGGGGTTTGATGTGTTTTCTGCGAAGAACAGATTTGTTTACACTTGACAAGACAAGGGAGGGGTAAAATACAAACACAGTTGTAATATGAAGGGAATTATCAAGGGGTTTAACATCCAGTGAGTGTGCTTGGCCGTAGCTGTAGTGCAACTGAAATTTCAAGCCCTGGAATGTAGTAATATAAACTTATTGCTGTAATTAAATTACTTGAGAGTACAAATTTGTCATGATCTTTCAGTGGAAATTGGAATTAGTCAATGCATTGATTTGGGATTTTTAGGCACTTCTAGCTAGCAGATACCTTGCAAAGTGCTATGAACTGCATTTGCATGTAAACTGGAGACTGAGAGTGTTCTGCTCTGATGCCCATCTTTCTATTTAAACTCAATTTTTGGGACACAAAATGCAATTTGTCAGAGTGACTGCTGAAAGGCACATTGCAGAGGTGCTCAATAGGCGATTCATTTCCCAGAGGTGAGTTTTGCTATTAGTGTAATAATGGGGAGAGACAGATGGACAGAAGTGATGCAGAGACAATTCATCTGAGAACAGCTCAGGAATAATTTCTTGATTTGAAAGGCAACACTGGACAATCAGGTGTTTGGTGTTTTTATTTCTCAGTATATCACAAAGAAATTGCCCTTACAGGGGAACAGTGTTGGCGGTGTTTGCTGGCTCTGAGCCCCTCCCTGAAGAGAAAACCAGAAGTGTTCAGGAGATGAAGGATCTCTTCCCAAATCAGCTGCAGACTGCATGTTATACTGATGAAAGTAATTTAATATCTGTGAATAACCTTCTAATGTAAGATATACAGCTCTTGGAGTGCTATATACATATTGCTATGCTAAAAGCTAAGAAATGGTCAATTATTACATGATTAAAATGTGATTCAATATTCACACAAAAACCTGTTGGTATAAAAGCATCTAGAAGGGTTTAGTATTCAGAACCAATTGAATGTCACCAGATGGATAATATTTTTGTTGATTAGGTGCATCCCAAGTGGGTTTAGAAGGAAGATGGAAACTCTGCTTTTCTTATCTCTCTCTTTTTCTTCCTGGAGACTAGAGCCTGCACAGGAATGGTGTGTGGAAAAAGCCAAAACATTGCCACGCTGGCTGAAAAAAAGTGTGTACCTTGTGCTTCTAAAAAATAATAAAAGAAGTAGTCATGTTCAGTCAACGGCAGAAACTTGTTGATACCACAGCAATTTTTGAGTGAAATTTCATATCCTTAATATTATCATAAGTTTAAAATATGTATTGATCTTTCAAATTTCAAGCCCAAGATGTAGAGATAGGTGTGTGTTAATGATCTCACTGTCTAGGAAAATGACTTCTTACAGCTTCAAAAAAGAGTTCACTTTCTCTTATTTAGTATGTATCTGTTGTAAGCAACGTAATTAGTGTCTGGTACGTAGGAAGAAATTCTGGGCAGTGAAAGTGGTCTGCTTGTACTGGAGTTCTTCTTTGTAAGAGCCTACTAAGCCCGTGAGTCACTGTTCCTCTGGACTGGAGTTTTACTGGATTATTGTCATAATTTGTCATTGATTATTATTGTCGTAATTTTCATCTAGTTCATGTAGCTGTTGCTACTTGAATAGCTCTCAAGAAGACAGCTTAGATATTTCTTTATTGGACTTGCCATTTTTCTCTTTGTTTAGAAAAACAGAGGAAACAAACAAAAAATGATACCTGTTCACGGTGTTCATCAGGAATACCATGGAAATAACCTCTTAAAATATAATAACCTGGGAAAGGAAAACTTTCCTGGGAAAATTCCTTTCACAGAGTGGGATACTAAAGCAGGGAAGGTAAAGTATTTGTAGTGGTGATCCAAAATATTCTGTGAGCTCTCTTTGGCTTTAGTCACCTGACGTCTGCGGTCCTGTTTGGGAGGCAGCTGTTTTTATCTTTCCAATAACATTTCATTCCATCCTGATTCCCAAGAGGGCAGGTCTGTTTGTCCTGCTCACTCGGGCCTATATAGTGCATTAATCTTTGCTCCAGGCTAACTGCATCCTCCTGGTCCAGCCGCTGGCTTTGTCCTTCCAGCGGCTGTGTCCAGACCAGCTCGCACAGTGGGGTGCAGTCAGTCACAGCAATCAGACACTAAAAGGTGCAGCAGCAGCCAGGGATTGATTGGATGTGAGAATACTGCAAGGAAGGCTCAGCCTGAGGCGTGAATTTAAGCTCACGAGTCAGATGATGTTTTTTATTTAGAAAAACGCAGTCACAAGGACTTTTTTGAGCATGTGTGTGCGTGAGAAACTAAAATTAGTTCATGGCTTATGCATCAGAAGTGCAACCCTGAGTATGAGTCTGCGTGCAGTGAGGAGACAGTGGTGTTATTTCTGATAGGAATGTCATGGCTGTTTTCTAGTCCTCCATTAAGCTGATCTTAAAATACTATAACTTTTTCCTTCTCTGTATTTATTTTCTTTCCCAGGCACTGTGATTCTGTGTTTGTGCTTTGAGTTACAATGGCAACAGACCTTTAAGTCATGAACTGTGAATTTGTTGGGTCCATGCTGAAAAAAATAAGCCATAGCAGATTTTGTGTCCTGCTGAGAGACTGCCTTGCTTTGGGTGGCTGTTGGGCTAAAGAGAGCTGCCCAAGAGGCAGCAGGAGGGCTGCATGGCATGTGCCTTTTCGTGGCTGACTGGATTTGCAAAATGTCCTTAATGGCTCTTTTTAGAAATTAAATAAGGAGTTTAAGCTCATCGTGGTGGTAACTGAAGCTGTGTAACTGAAATGGAGTGTTTTGGTCTTTACAATTAATCCATTCTCGTTTCTTCTTTTCAGGTTTTCTTCACCACCTTGGCCTTCCCCTTCTCCCTTGAAATCTGGTCACTTTTCTGTTTAAATTGCCATACGATCTGTTACCTCTTCCTTGTCTTCCCTTCTTTGCTTATGCTTTAAGAGAAGTCTTTCAACTTCATTTCCTCTGTCAGTGGTCCGAAATCCAGTCATCAATAGTTTATTTCTCCAAGCGTAATGTTGTACAGGTAATCTATTTTTTAAAGCTTATCTGATGTTTCTAGCTAATTCTCACCTAATTCTGGGCGTTCTGAACACGAATTTTCAGTGTTCTGCTGGGATGTTTCAAAGCTGCTAAGAGCTCCAAATGTGGGATTCAGCCATGATCCGTGTACAAGCGCGTCTCATTTCTTTTAATTTGTGAGGCTGCATCAAAAAGATATTTCACTCTGAGAGCCATTTTAAGCAGCCTGTTGCAGATATTGACATTTTCTTTTGAGCTATGCTGAAGTCTTTGAGAAACAAGATTCTCTGCTCTACCAGGTGTCTGTGTGTGTGATGTCGGTGTGTTCCTCAGTCCCTGTGAACATCTGTCTGCCTGTGTGTGTGTATAGGAGTGTTTACTGTAAATGGAGAAGTGAGGATGGGATTGCTGGCTGTACCTTGTTACAGGGAAAGCAGTGCTCTGGTAGTTAATGCTCCACAGGTGACAGCACGGCAGCAGCCAAACTGTAACAAGAGCGAAGGGCTGCGTGTAAAATGCCTTCCCTGGAGGGAACAGTGTGCGGGAGCAGTGCAACAAGTGTTTGCTTTCTCTCAGCTTCCTTCTCACGTCCTGAGTTGAACAGAAATCCTTCTAAACATGGTCTGGAGTTAGGTGCCAGTAATGGGGAAAAAAAAGGCTGAAAAAGTGCTGGGAAGGCAAAGAGTCTTTCAAATGTGTGCACACATATAGGCAGTGTCTCTAGCTCCTCCCAGGGACATTTCATAATCAGTTGTTTGTCCACAACAAATAGATCCCTCAGAATGCCCAGAGCCTCAGGGTATGTCTCCTCTCAAGACACTATTAATTGCTTGCAGCCCATGTGGAGTTTTATGATGTTCTTGGTAGGCTTTTGATCATGCCCAAGTTAGCTGGGTGAAATCTCGTTCAGAGAAAATGATGCTGCAGTCTAATTTCAGCTGAAAAAGAAAAACGGTGAGCCTCAAATGAAAAAAATGCATGTTGTTTCTGAGTGATACCTCTGAGAATACTCAGGAGCCTGCAGTAGGAAATGGCTCATTGCTTTCTGCCTTAATACACGAGTAGTTTTTTCCTTCTGTGGTTTAGACGCTGGGAGGAGAAGTGATTGCCCTGAGTTATATTGGAGCGAGGGTAAGAATTCTTTTAGACTGGTAAGCCAACAGCACCAGGTGCCCAAGTCACAAATTTATTTTATTATTCAATTGAGCTCCTTTGCATGTGCCCTTACTCCTGAGCGTTTGCTCCATGCTTTTAGCCTTAATGTTGCTTTTCCACGGCAATAGTTTGAGCCTTTTTCAAGTCTCTCTTGGCTATTACCAATCATCTACTTTGGTGAGGGAATATCCACTCCTAAACCTGTACACACAGTATTTCCTAATTTACTTATGAGCATTAAATAAATTGTTTCAATTTTAGATTACTTTTTTCCATATTAATAGGAAGCCTTACTTGACCTTTTTGCTTACTTCACTTTTTTTATAGGTCTGTTTTTTCATCTTGTTGCAGAGTGATCAGTGTATTTGCCCTTTCAGATGAGAACATACCAACTTCTACGTGTTAATTTATTGCTTGGGTTTTTTTTTTTTCCCCCTTAATTTTAATTTCTCACATAGCTTAGTGTGGTTTTGTTGGTACTTTTGGGACAGACACTCTCATAGCTTGTCCCTTAAAAATGCTGGATCTCTTCTTTTGTCTTTTTGTTTGAATGGCTCAAGTTCTGTAATACTCTCGGGCTATTCAGATCTTAATCAGCCCCTCGTTAAAAATGACTGTCATCTGCCCTGGTGTTGCCCAGTTGTCTGGCTATTTTTAGAGTATTGGTATTTTGGTATTTGTGTTACTTAACTGAAGGCTGTTCATCCTGTAAACAAGCTGGATGCATAGCTGTGATCTGAAGAGCTGCCCCACACACTAAATCTAACACTTGAATTTCAGGAGAGGCCCACACAGTTCAATGGCTTCATTATTCAAAATATTTCTTGCCTGGCAGAAGCTGGTGTAGATGCATTTGCACTGGCACAGACATGCTTTTGCTTGGAGGAATTTTGTTTTGTTTACTGAAGTGTCACACACAATAGTAGCAATAAAAGCCGGAGGCTTGCTTGGTATAGCTGTGGACAAAGATTGGGGAGGTGAAACTCTGCCAAAGTGTGGAGTGAGGAATTTGAGGATAGGAGCAATAAAAGACCACTTGAAGGCAAGAGTCTGGCAAAATGAAGGCTGCTGAGAAAAATTTCCAGCGGTATCTGTTGTGTAACTTCAGCTTTCTATTCTGTGTAAATATTCCTCCATTCTTGAGAGGCGGGGAAGAAGGCCTGCTAAAGTTAATTATTTATTTTCCATTCCTGAAGGAAAATATACTGCCCTTCAAAATGGATGGAAAAGATGGATTACTATAGAACGGCATTTTTTATAGTTTGCAGGACACTCATCATGTTGCTTCTTAGGAGTTAAAAACCTTTCCCAGGGTCTGATGCTACACTTTAAATAAAGTGTTAAGGCCTAGTACGCTTCCAGCACACAGACCTCTTCTGAAGCCTTTGTTCTGTGTTTGCAAAGCTTTGGTGTCTCTTGTCTTTATTTATGGTAGGCACCTGCTCTTTGTTCTCTCTAGTTTTATATGTAATACACTCCCGGTTATACTGAGGAGCTTACAAAAAAGGATGATTTTTTTTTTTTTTTCCCCCCCCAGTAAATGCAGGCATCAAATCCTGCATTCCTTAGGGATGAGGGATGATGCAGCATCGCCTGGACAGAGGTGGCATTGCTGTGGCCCCAGCCAGGGGAGTGGGTTGGGTCAGTGGGTGGTTTCCTGCCAGCCAGGGCTGTGTGCCGGTGCTGTGGCCACACGGGTCGGTGGAAATAACACCTGCAGTTTGTGTTTATCTGCGCTGCCAGGACCAGACGTGCCTCGCACGCGTTGCAGCTTTGTGCCTGGCAATCCTCTTCACACCTCTGAGAGTGCCGTGGATATTTCTGGGGGCTTTGACAGTGCGTTGCTGCCATCGCACCTGTAGCTGTTTCAAATATTAAGTTTAGAGCTATATCCAACCAAGATTTTTGTCTTAGTGCCTAAGACAAGGTAGGATTTTTTTCCTTAATTGAATGTAATTAATTGAGCTGTTAATCCAGGCAATCCGCTGCAAAGAGAACGAGCTGTTTGATTCCACGGCTATTTTAAGAAATATTGTTTCTGTGATACACAGAAAATCAGGTTAATTTTGATCTAATTGTCTCTCTAAATTCTTCATTGATTCCTAAAATGATCTGCTTGTTGACTGTTATTTTGTGAGTTTTCCTGCAGATCATATGTAATTTCAAGGTGCGTTCAAATCATGCAAGGCCATTCACCTTTTAGTTACAGGTAACTCTTTTCAGGCAAAATATGATGAGGATATTGTGTTAAATAGTGTTTCACTGAAGGAAAGGGTGAACAACTTTCAAAGAACAAGTTTCTGTGACCTAAACTTCATATCCATTTCCAACTACTGTGTCCATGACAAGAAGTCAAGCAAGGAGAGGAGGGTACTTATGCTCCCAAATCTTTCAAAATTGGTCATATTTTAGAACGGTCACTGGCATCAGTGGATTCTTTTTTGCTTTGTGGGTTCATCTTTGGTTTTGTTTTCAAACTGAGCAGTTGAGCTTTTTTTCATCTTAAAAGAACAAACAAATGTAGAAATACAGGATGTTTGCCCGACGCTGTCAGTATCAACAGAAAAGAGGCGTCCAACTGAGATGAGAAATGGAAAAAATAGGTTATTCTAAACTGTATTTTCACCCACGAGTAAGTAAATAATATTATGGAATGATAGTAATCTCCTTTGGCGCTAATAGGATGCCAGGCTTGATTTCAGGTAATTTTCCTACATATAATCAAATGTGTGCTGAAATATAATGTTTGCAAATACGTGAAAATCAGCTCTGCAGTGGTGCTGATGGTCTGGCCTTGTGTTTTTCCTGGTTGCATCTAAAAGAGCACTTGGAGCACACACAGTGTGCTAGAATCTGCTTCTGGGAATTTCTGACTGCGACATCCACTTCAAATATCATTCACAGCTTAAATGCATTAGAACCACATGGCTTCCTGTCAGCTTAAAAAAGAAAAGAAAATTTGCCCTTAAGACCATTTTGTTGGGTTTTTGTTTGACTTTGCTCCATTGTGAAAGGCTGAAGCAGCAGATTTTTGAAGCTTCCGTAGGTTCTCTGTGCGTACCATGTTTTTGTGACTATGGTTTTTCCATCTGAAAAATAAAATATATGTGTTTCTCAGAACTCAAAATGCTGCATTTTTCTTGACTTCCATGAAACTTGGCAGTGAATCCTGTGCTCCTTCAGAGTTTCTGTATCCCCAGCTGAATGTGCTCAGAACTTCTCAGTGGTAAAGACTAGAGGCTTATTTTTTACTGTTGGAGGGAAAAGAGTATCCAGGCATGACTTGAAGAGTTTCAATTTTCAATTGAATAGAACAGGTTTACAGCCTGAGGTTGTATTAATTTCACATTTGTTTAGTAGGGAAGTGATTTCAATCATTGAGATGATGGGAAAGGCAGATATGTTGTGTTACAGCTGTTTTCTCCTGGCACTGAGAAAATATTTATTTTTATATTCCCTAAGATGTATATATTTGTCTACCATAATGAATTCCATTAATTCAAGAGTCAGAAGAGAGTGGAGTTTTGTTTTTTTGGTTTTTTTGGTTTTTTTTTTTGTTTGTTTTGTTTTGTTTTGTTTTTTGTTTTTTTGTTTTTTTTTTTTTTTTTAAGGACAGTCCTTTGTATCACAAGAGAAAAAGGCACTGCAAAAGAGGCATCTTTCAGCAGTACCATACCCTTGTTTTTAACAATTAGAAATGTGGGTGGTAGTTGGGCTTCTCTTTGTTTGTTGTAACCGAGCTTACATTCGATGTTTTGATGGTAATTTTGCACTGTGGCACTTTGTGCTCCTGGACACCAGATGGTGCTGCTAAACTGGCTGACGTGTCATTTTCACACTCGGAGTGCTTGGTTTAGTTCCAAAGTTGGGTCTGTGCTCTCTGTCCAGGTGTATATTACGGGATGCAGAACTGCACCTGCTAGCTCAGCCCAACACCTTGTGTCGTTTAAGGGCAGTGGTCTGAAAATTATCATGTAAACCAAGTGGGCTGTAGAGTCAGTATTTGAGATCTCACTGGCAAACCCCACCATCAGTGGGTGTTCCTGCTCATTTATGTACCTGAACTTCAGCAATTTGTTTTAGAAAAGTGTCATTTAAATTTCATTTGATAACTGCAATCAGAAAACCTTGGAGAGACACCTTTAGTGCCAGGATAAAACTGCAAAGGATATTTGTAGAGACTAATTAAATGTAACAAAGGGGATGATGAGGGACGGTTTGAGTTTGGTGGGCTGCCAAAAAGCTTTGACTTGTGCGCTGTTACTTTTGGTTTGAGAAGATATGTTGGCTTAGCTATGTGATTGCATTGCAGGCAGTGTTTATGATACTGTGATATGCATTTGGAATTCGATTTCTATTTATTTTGAGTCAGTTCTCATGTTTTATAAATTCATCTGGTATTCCTAATGGTGGGGCTGAAGGGATGGAATAAGACATTTTGGTCTTCAGCTGAATCCCAAAGGCTGGTGGTACAGTTTATCAGTGGATTATAAATAATGGGCTCAAATTTATTTGAGCGGTGAGGAAATTTTTTTTATAGGTATTTTACTGTATTTTTCTTACACGTTTGTTTCTTTTATAGATCCCCATATTAAAGTTTCTGGGAAAAAAGAGAACGTTAAAGAAGCAAAAGAGAAAATCATGTCTGTGTTGGACACAAAAGTAAGAAAACTTTCATAGAATGACACCTTAGCCCCTGATTTTGTGGTGACATTGATCTCTTTAATGGGCACGTTCCAAGAGAAGGTATTTATGGACACGCTAAAGCAAAGTCTCCAATAAATGCCTTGCAGATGTTGATATTGGTGTATACCCACATATTTAAACATTTTGCAAGAAAAATACTTGCTTGAAGCAGCTTTTCCAGATCTGAATTATATAGAAACAGTATTTCCAGCCATATGGCTAAAAGCATAAGTGATTTGTTCATTGAATTGGGGTTTTACTTCAAAATCTGAAATACTGCTTCCCTGCAAGCAATAGATTATGCAACCACTTCAGAGAACCTAACATTTTGTTTCTGTTTGAAATTTGATTTTAGGAGCATTGATGCTGTTTTACGTTTTAACTGTTACTCTATTATTACACTCTGAAACATCAGGACCAGAACTTCTAAAACGTGTGGATTTTGGCCGGGGGTCTCTTTTGTTCATCAGATATTGTTGTCATTCAGCAGCAGCTCTTTTGGGGCAGTGTGTATGGCTCCTGTGTAGTTGTATGGCACCTTCCTGCTTCTCTGAGCAGATTGCCAAAAGGAGCACTCGAGTGATAAGCACCACTTTTTTGAACAACTATTAACAACATTATTATGAGCTGTTAACAGCAGAGCTTTTAAGAATAGCTGTAGGCCGTGCATTTTAAAAAATTCATTTACCAAAAAAATATTGGTTAAGGAAGAAAAAAGTTATTTGGTCCCATGGCTTTGATTTACAAAGCCTTCATAATGTGATCCTTTCAGATCAAACAGGGGTGCATGACTTCAACTGAAAGAAGACAGAATTAAAAGAAATTAGAAATAAATTGCAAAAGGACGCTTAAGTCACAGTTGGTAAAAGTTCAGGGGTATTTTAAAAGCCTTAGTCATTTTTTTAAGCTGCATCTTTTGGGGTGTTTATCTCCAACTTATTTCCTCACTAGAAAGAAAGCAAGACCAAATGAACAGCCAACTGGTTGCTATTAAAAACGCCCTCCTTGAGCAGAAGTTCAGTAATAGCAAAAATACTTTGGAAATACGACTTGGATGTCATTCTTGAACTTAACGTTACTCTTAACAAGTTAAATCCTCGGGTTCTGCTCTGACCAAATCTAACTGTGGGTGCTTGATTTCCAGAGCAATCGGGTAACCTTGAAGATGGATGTTTCACATACAGAACACTCTCATGTGATAGGTAAAGGTGGCAATAACATTAAAAAAGTGATGGAGGAAACGGGATGCCATATCCATTTTCCAGACTCAAATAGGAACAATCAAGCAGAGAAGAGCAACCAAGTAAGTATTGTTTAACACTGAGCTCATTTGTATTGTAATTCCTGGGAGTATAAAACATTTCTAAACATCTCTCATCAATATGAGTTTTTTGGGGATGGTGTGTTTGTGTTCAGGGAAATAGATTTTTGGTATTTACACTGTGTGGAAAGTACAGGGCTTCCTAAGTGAGCAAATCTTTAAAAACAGATGGAAACAATTTGTGATGGCTCATGAATCATTTTAATTTTTTTAAGCTAAAATTACTTTGTGCATACTGAAGTCAGCAACTTAGTGTGAACGGTAGAGAAGTGGTATGAAAAAATCTGCTTTTGTAATTTTTTTTTCCTGTTCAACACTGACTTATTCAGCATATTGATTGATTTCTGGTTTTGGTGCTTTTTGCTTATGGTGTAACTTACTTGTAGACTAAACTTAGCAAATAGGCAGCAGATATGAATGTCCTAAGAGTTCAACTTCATTAGAATAAGTCATTGAGCCTGAATTGTGCATCTTTTCTAATACTAATATTGGTGGAATGCTTACTTTCAAGTCTCTCACCCTTGTACTTTGAATTCCCACTTGTGCATCCTAACGGCTGCGGAGCAAAATGTGGTAATTTCAAAGCGTTCAAGAAAATCTACTGTTGTCTGAATATTAGCATTGAACACATGTAGACAGTAATAATTCCATGATTTGACCTAAACCACTGTTTTTAAATATATATAACCTAATATGTTGTAACATTTTCTTATATTGGCTATAGTTTTCAGATAGTGTTTGGAGAACAATCAGGATGTCAGCAGGTGGGAAATACCTTGATTGTTTTCCTTAGATTTCTTTTTTTTTTTTGCTTAGGGTGACCACAGCTATCTGAATAACTCTTCCATGCCTCACTTGAAAATATGATCCAGTGTTTTTCATATTCTTGCTCTTCCAGGTGTCTATTGCAGGACAGCCAGCTGGAGTGGAGTCCGCAAGAGTCAGAATTCGGGTAATGCTCTAGCTCAGTGTAGCATCCCCTTAAAAATCCCTGTCAGGGAAAAAATGCATAGTTTTGAGAGCCCCAGAGCTGTCTACCTCTGTCTGGTGACAGCAGAAATGTGGGAACAAATGTGAGCATCCATATGAGAAATGTGCCAAGGGTATTGTAACAGTGATTCGCATTCTGGCCGAATTTTTAACTGGCCCAAAGTGGGTCTTGAACACGAAGTCTACATTCTCAGCAAGATGTAAATTAATTCCATGTTGTGTAGAAAATTACATCTTAACTTACCCACCACAGATGGCCTGTGGAAGCTCAGGCATCCTATGTAAATCTATGACTTGGGAAAGGTAATTTCTGCTTCTCACATTTTAACCATTTTCATGTATAATTTATGTAAATAATTCAGTGTCATTCTCCACTTGTAGATATTTTCTATATTTTCCTTTTCGTTTCAACTCTTACATGTATTTTGGCATGGGTCATGAAAAATCAGGTAAATTACCAAAAGCTCTCTGCAAGTTTTTCGCCAGAGATGTCACGCAACCTTATTCCTTATTTTGAGGAAAAAAAAATCAGCCAAGCAAAAGTTGAAAAAGTCTCTACAAAAAAAAACCCCACTCTAGTATCTCTGGAAAAAGAGGTGCTTTTTTCCAAGTGACAAAATATTTTTATCCATGAACTCTGGGCAGAGGATGTGTTTTGTCAGTTAAATCATCACTGACCAGTACATTACAGTTGAAGAATAAAATTGCTCTAGTTTGATCTGGCTTTCCATGTCTCCTCTTCATTATTGTTGTAGGAGCTGCTTCCATTGGTACTCATGTTTGAATTGCCTATTGCTGGAATTCTCCAACCCATCCCAGACCCTAATTCTCCGACCATTCAGCACGTATGTCAGACGTATAACATTTCTGTTTCCTTCAAGCAACGCTCTCGAATGTATGGTGCTACAGTCATTGTCAGAGGGTCACAAAACAACACTAGTGCTGTGAAGGTAATCTCTGCTCTTAAGAAGGTTTCTGAATGTCATATATTTGTAATTTATACGTCTCAGATGGTATTCATTGCCTCATCAGCGCATTATTGTATAATCATTTGCAAACCCTGAAGGTTTGAATTTTTTCCTGTACTAGTACAGGTGAAGTGTAAAAATGAAGCATGGAAAATAGTTTAAAGTTTAGGATTTAGCATCATTGGTGGTAAGGTTTTAATCTCGTGCTCACCTCCTGCGTATTTGTTCGGGTTCTTGACAATTCTGGAATACATGCTGGTCTTACCCATCTTTTAATTTAAAAAAAAGCAAATAGAAACCATGAAATACACCTTCCATCTCAAATCATTCATGCTGAGCACTTCTCAACCTGCACGCAAATTTATAACCTTGAAAGTTGCCCAATCAGTCAATAAAACTGGTGTTGTGAATCCAGCGCTTGGAGATGTGAATTTGACAGCCAAGGCAAGGAGCTGCCAGGAGCCTGTTCATCTTAATAAAGTGAAAAAGTGTTCTTGTTAGGAACTGGCAGTATGAGAGATTGATATGGTCCCAGATGGGTTTATCTCGAGACAGTAAGAACATCTGATCCCAACACCGGGAGGTGAGTTTTGCAAGTGTACCTACCCAGATAAATCTCTGTTAACTTTGACTGCTTTTGTGGCCGCAAAAGGTCTGCTGGGACCAAACCCTGTGGCACTGTCTTACTGCCTGTTAGAGAGTGGCTGCATTAAGTGCTGCATTTGGTCATAAAATGGGAGTAGTGGGCAGAGTTTAGTGCATTTTGTTACCTTTAACGAATCAATTGTGCTTTTAAACCCAACAGCGTCTTTTTTTATCTTGCCTGTGGAGTGCATGGCAAGAAGGGAAGCAGTCTGAGATCTCCTTTTGTGTGCCTGTGAGAACTGTTTCAGTGGTTTCTCCCATTTCCCCCCAGGAAGGAACAGCTATGCTCCTGGAACACCTGGCTGGGAGCCTGGCCTCTGCAATCCCTGTGAGCACACAGCTGGACATCGCAGCGCAGCATCATCTCTTTATGATGGGTCGAAACGGCAGCAACATCAAACATATCATGCAGAGGACTGGTGCTCAGATCCACTTCCCTGACCCTAGTAACCCACAGAAGAAATCCACTGTCTACCTCCAGGGCACTATTGAGTCTGTCTGTCTTGCCAGGCAATATCTCATGGTAAATACTTTCAGTGAATCTTGTGTGAAGAAATGGCCAGATCATAGAAAATGTGCTTGCTGTGCGTGTGTTTACAAGCCACATGTAAATTAGCCTTGGAGAGGAAGAATTGCTATTCACACTGCGAACAGCCAATTCAATTTTTTGTCAGGGTTTTGTCAGTGTTTGTAGTTATTGAAAATATTTGTGATCTCTGGTAATGTGACTTGAAAAATAACCTTGGTAATATAAATGCAATGTAAGTCATTTAAATTTACAGTAGCAATATGCCTCTGAGTAGAGGCAGATTTCTGAAACACTCTGTGGGTGTGTTGGTTGACAGGTCGTGTTTTATTTTGCCAACCTGATTTTTCTATGTTTGTGAGGTAAAAAGTTTTCTTTTGAAGGGAAATGTCAGGAATTCCTTAGTTCAATTCCTTAGTTCCCACATAGGCAAGTTTTCAATGAAATTGAGAAACCGTAGGAAAAAATTACTTATTTTGCTGTCATACATTCTTTATAGTACCACAGTCACAACTCTATAAGGCCTTTTCTAAATATAGCTCTGGTGGTGAATATCATTATTTGTGGAGATTTTTGGTATATTGGTCTTTAAACTTCACAGGAGCCTTTAGCCATTATTTTAGTACTAATGTATGTACATATTTTTTTATATTTGTGAATATTGAGAGACAAAATGTGCAAGGACTGGACCATCCAGTTTATGGGGTTTTTACTCTAAAGCTTTCGTATTTCAAGGATGTTACAGATGTTGTCCATATCACTAGAAAATATTTACACAGCTGATCTGGAATGGGGAAGAGAAAGGTAAAAGTTAAGGCTTAGGCAATGGTAAATTAGAGATTTTTTACAAGTGTGTTTCCTTATTTCAAACAGTTTAATGGGAGACTCTTAGTATGGGTGTCCTGCCATCATTTCCTGACAAGACTGTGCTGATTGAAATGTCAAATATTCAGTAAATCATTTCACTCTTATGCTACCAAACTCTTTGTTCAGAGTCCCGGGACAGAAAGATACAACTGTATTCTTTGCATACAAGGAAATGGCTTTCCCTAAGATTTCAGCCTTGCTATTTTTTCTGAACTGACAGAAATTTCCTTACATCGTGATGTGTAAATGTTACAATGTCTATATATAGTTCAGTTTATTGCTGGTATTTTTATGGGAAAATGGCCAGGTACAAGTGCTAGGAGTTTTTTGTGCTTTTCTTTTCAGGGTTGCCTTCCCCTCGTGCTCATGTTTGATATGAAGGAAGAAATTGAAGTAGAACCACAGTTTATAACACAGCTAATGGAGCAGTTAGATGTCTTCATAAGCATTAAGCCTAAGCCAAAACAACCAAGCAAGGTTTGTGCAAAGCTAATATTTTCCTTTTAGGCTGTCATGACAAGGTTTTAGAGCTGATGAGTTGATGTGTGCTCTTCCCCACCAGTTTAACGGATCATAAATTTGTGAAAGCCATACGTATTTTCTGCTTGAAATATCAGTTTAAACGATCCAGCAGCTCTACTTTAGAGTGATTTGACTTTCTTTAAATGCTTAATAATAAAGAAATTAGCTTTTGTATAGAATACATTGATAAAGGCAGTGGGAGGCGTTCATTGTAAAGTATTTAGGCCAGTACAGGGACTCTTGCAGTTATCTTTGTTGTATAAAATGCCAAAGCAGGCAAAAGTTCTACAATTTTAAATTATCATTTTGTTGTGTCAGTTTGTGAGCTTCCCTGTGTAGGGATATATAAAATCAATACAAAGAAATGTCCTGTAGAAGATGTACAAGAAGCAGTGGGATTTTGTAATTTAATTTTCCAGAAACTTACTACCTCATTCTCAGACAGCTATGAATTTTATAGGTAAATTTAATATGAACAACTGGGGTTTTGTCCACTTCAAGGTAAAAAGCTCAGGTAAAAGAGAAGATATTAATTATTAATCCAGTTATCTAGCTCTTGAGGTACTTAACACTTGGTCCAGCAAGAAGCACCAAGGTACTGTAGTAGTTAATTTTCTTAGAGAGGTCTTCCATCATTCTCATTGCAAATTGTTACAAAATCCCTAATCTTACTCTCCTGAACTTCAGGCCCCTGAATTTAAATAGCTGCTAATGGATCTTAGCTCATGCTGTCTCACGCTTCTGTGGTTGTGGTAGCCATGCAGGGGTATGCAGAGGAATTATCTGTTTGCAGATCTGTGATGTAGAGAAGTGTTACTCACTGGTTTTCCTTTTTTTGTTGTTGTTTTCTTTCCCTGCAGTCTGTGATTGTAAAAAGTGTTGAACGAAATGCCTTAAATATGTACGAGGCACGGAAATGTCTCTTGGGACTTGAAAGTAGCGGAGTCACCGTAGTATCAAATCCCTCTACTGTCTCTTGCCCCGTTGGTCTGTCTTGTCCTGGTTTGGATATTTTGTCCTCAGCAGGGCTAGGACTCACTGGGCTTGGTATGCGTTCATTATATTTATATTTTCATTTATATAGTCTTGTTTTAAACTGAATTCACCTGTACTAGAAAAAAGGACCGGATGTGTGTTTTGCGTAAGAAGTCGTGTTAAAACATTGGAGAGTTGTAACAGCCCCTGGCCTCTCAAGGGCTCGTGATTATAAAACTTCTCCAAGGCTTTTGTGATCAGCTGTGGGACTCGTCCCTGTACAAAAATCTCTGGAAGTGTGCAAACCACTCAGCTGAAAGGGAGGGAAACACAGGTGAGGCAGGGCATGGGTGTTACAGCTTCTTTGGCTGTGTGATGTCTCAGGCTGTCCTGAATTTGGGTGGGTACTTAAGCCTGGCAACAGTACTGGGAAAGGTAACATAGCAAACACCACATTTCAGGTCAGTATTTCACTGTAACTGAGGGATCCATGTGCTTCCAGTTTAGACCTTACCAGCTGGAGATTTGGGACAAAAATGAGTAAACTTCTTATCCTAATTTTGTGGGAGCTCATAGTCCAGACTGAAAGTACCATTTTATTTTCAAGCTCTGAAAATGCCTTTGTATCAGAAATGTATAGATAGCAAACCCAAGTAGTCCCAGAAGAATCCAGTGACAAATCTTGACACAGGTCCTAGAAACTCCGAGTTCTCATGTAAACAGCACTGTCCCTTGTGACCTGCCGTGCAAGAGTGCTGTGTAGCTCCATCTCTCATGCTTCCCTGGGGTCACACAGGAGAAAGCATTTGTGCCATTTGACTGTGCTTTTTAATGCTTCTGTGACTGTTCTTGTCATGCTGCACTTTGGGGGTTTGGGGTTTTTACCTTGGCAGTGTGTAGTGCTGAACGGCTTTGTGAATGCTTTTACAAAGAGCTGCTTTGGGGAAATGCTTTGGGAGTGATCAATGCATTTGGGGGATGATTTGCAGCCTGTATTGAAGGTGCAAAAAGAAATTGAATAGTTGTTGGCGTGCAAGTAGTGGTCGATTCACAAGAGCTTCTGGGAAAAAGGTTACTGTGTGAAATGAAAGTGAGGTGGTGCAGTGCAGTTGCTTTCTTGCCTCTGTGATGCTGCTTTAAAACAAAGCCCATCAGGAGCAAGAGGGGATACAAAGGGATGCCGGGGCTGAGAAGCAGCCAGTGCAGGCTCTGTTATAACCACAGTTAGGGTCCCGTAGAATGACATAAAAGATGCTCCAAATCTTCTTGGATGTATGATGCCCAGTTTAAGAACAAGAATTCTTAATGTGCACCAAATGAACTGCAGGTTTCATGTTAAAAGCGGTTTGTGAAATACAGGCTGGTGCAAATTAGCAGGGGGTTTGTTTGTTTCTTTTCAACTGGTACGTTTCTGAAAAATGTTTTGCTGTAAGTCTAAACTAACTATTCACTTGCATAATTTTTTGCAGGCCTTTTAGGTCCAACAGCCCTGTCAGTCAACACCTCAACTGCTCCAAACTCTCTGTTGAATGCCCTTAATAGTTCTGTGAGCCCTTTGCAGAGTCCAAGTTCAGGCACGCCCAGTCCCACATTGTGGGCAACATCTCTTGCTAACACTAACACCACAGGTCAGTAGAAGTTTAATGTGAATTAAATGAACTGTGCAACACCAAGTCATTAGAATTGCAGTTGACAAGGCAAGAGTAATTAATTCTTTGGAACCTTAATTCCTACACTTACCTTAGTACAGGAATAAATATGCAAATTTAAGGTTATAACTTAATATATGACATACTGTCACAGGCAGTGTTTTCATCTATTTTATGTAGAAAACAAAGTTAACCTACCCAGATAAAGCATTATGGGTTTGGCATGCAATTCTAATAGGAACTTTTTACTAATGTATCATAGCTACATAAAGATTTAGATAAAGTAGTGTAATGCCTGAGGAAGTTAAATGAGACAATCAGAACATAACCAAGTTTTGTTACAGGTTTTTCTGCTATTCCACACCTAATGATACCATCTACTGCCCAAGCAACCTTAACCAGTATTCTGCTGTCTGGAGTGCCTAATTATGGTCAAAACACTCCATCTCCACCACCAGGCTTGACTCCTGTTGAAGTCCACGTTAATGGCATGCAATCAGAAAGTAAAAGAGGTTCACCTTCTTTAAATGGTCACGTAAAGGTGAGTGATATGCTGCTGGAGAATCCGATTGCTTTGTACTAGACCTCTGCTAAGAAAAGATGAAAGAGAAAACCAGCTGTTTATACAGATTAGATATATAAAGCTTCTAAATTCAAAAATACACAGAAGTGTTTTCAAATATGACTTAAAGATTGAGAAATAGAACATTAAAACATCTTGTTCTGCTGTACCAGGAATGTATTTCTCTTTTTCATGCACAGATAGAAAGGGGAAATTGTTTTGTTATTTCCTTAAGCATAAAAATCACTTCAGTGATTTGTGACAATCTTTTCAGGCCTCAAATATCAAGTATGCTGCACTGTCTGCCACATCGCTGGGAGAAAATGTGTTGAGCACAAACCACAGTGATGGAGTAAGGCAAAAAAGTGCCCATGGTGCCTCAGACCAGGT